>NC_142592.1:26765331-27078872 GCF_965207765.1 Zootoca vivipara | reverse complement strand
ATTAAAAAGGTGTTATCTCTGTATAGATAAGGAAAAACCAGGCTTCACTGATTTATCTACCAGTACTTGGCATTCAGGCTAGGCTAGTAAAATTTATATGATGATTAAAGTAAGCGCATTTGCATGAAGGACCACTCGAATGCAGCCTAGCAACACAGAAAGTGCAGGCTCTTGTTGGTATATTGTGGCATAGCACAAGTTGTCTCTCTCAAAAGGTTAAATCGCTAATGCAAGACAGATTAGGGAGGAATTTGCATCTTGTATAGCAAAAGGTTGCTGAGGAAAGAGCAATTGTGCCTTTTTTGGGGGGAAACTGGGGGAGTAGCGGATAGGGGAAAGTATCTACTCTTAGCTTCCTTCTGCAGTGAGCCTTTAGAGAAATCCAAAATGTGTTGGTTCATAGTTTAGCACAGGGCCCCCAAACTAAGGCCCGGGGGCCGGATGCGGCCCAATCGCCTTCTAAATCCGGCCTGCGCACGGTCCAGGAATCAGCATGTTTTTACATGAATAGAATGTGTCCTTTTATTTAAAATGCATCTCTGGGTTATTTGTAGGGCATAGGAATTTGTTCATATATTTTTTTCAAAATATAGTCCGGCCCCCTACAAGGTCTGAGGGACAGTGGACCGGCCCACTGCTGAAAAAGTTTGCTGGCCCCTTTAGCAGATAAGTCTGTCCATCAATATCATTTGGCACCACCCCATTCACAGGTTTATTTTAAAATCATGGAATTTGTCCAGTTTCCTGCTCTGAAGCAGCCAAAACTTCTCATGTTCCATACAGAAGTTACACAGCATCATTATCAACTTGGTTGCACCTCAGTTGAAAAGTTGAAAAGATTCATTTTGCCAAATATTATGGTGAAAATATACAAGTACATAGGCTTTCTATGTATGTAACTACAGTGGTACCTCGGGTTATGAACTTAATTTGTTCCAGAGGTATGTTCTTAACCCGAAACCATTCTTAACCTGAGGCACGCTTTCGCTAATGGGGCCTCCCACTGCCACCGCGCCACCGATGCGCGATTTCCATTCTCATCCTGGGGCAAAGTTCACAACCCGGAGCAACTACTTCTGGGTTAGCGGAGTTTGTAACCCGAAGTGTTTGTAACCCAAGGTACCACTGTATCTGTTTCATTTACTCCTAGCTAAAATGTACCTGTTGGGCAAAAATGAATATGAACCGGGGTTAATATGAATGCAGGAGTTTTGCTGCCATAGTTGGAACACTGATAAGCTAGTAGAAAGGAGAGGACCTTTGAGCATGTGCAGAATGTCTTACCCTAACCACTGATCTTATATTAAGGATATAGGCACCTAGATCAATTGCTTATATGATTTACAGTCCAACGTGAGCTCCAGCATTGTATTAAAAATGTATATTTTATCATTTTATTGGCATATGATTAAGCATTGGTTTTAGAATTATAATTTATTAATGGTGGTCCTTCAGACACTTGGCTCAAACAAAAGTTTTGTCATTCTTAATCCATGATTTCAGCATGCTCCTGGAATATATATATATTGTAGAGCACTTTAATTTTGAGTTTCCATTGATTGGACCTGAAAGCAGATAATGATTGTAGGATTGTTCGTTTTTGTGGCTGTGTTCTCCATCCATGATTCACATCCTTTCAAAACATATCTGTTGAAAGTATAATTCGTTTACTACAGTCTTCTTTATCTATACTAGTCACGTTACAATGTAGCGCTTTCTACTAGTATCTGATTTTATTTGCTCTTAAAAGTCAACATTAAAAAGGCAAGAGATGTTTTGTTTTATAATTAACTAAAGCAAATAACTTTGAAAACATGAGTTTTAAACAGGTGAAATAGCCACATATTGGATTTCCATCTTAGATATTTCAGTTGTATTCCAACAACATTTTGCTAAGTAATAAAGGTTTCCCACACTTAGTCTATAGACCAGGCATCCCCAAACTTCGGCCTTCCAAATGTTTTGGACTACAATTCCCATCATCCCTGACCACTGGTCCTCTTAGCTAGGGATCATGGGAGTTATAGGCCAAAACATCTGGAGGGACGCAGTTTGGGGATGCCTGCTATAGACTATTCCCTACTAAAACCAATATTCCCATCAAATGGTTGGTGATTTTACAAACCACCTGATAAAGTGATCTCTAGATCAGAGGTAGCCAACCATATGTTTTGGACTACAACTCCCATCAGCCCCAGCCAGCATGGCATATAGTAGAGAATGATGGGAATTGTAGTTTTTTTAACACACACCCACACACACCCTGAAAGACTACTCCTGATCTAGATTGTTACACAACCTCATATAATCTAGTACACTTTTTGTGCAAATGCTCTTATTCCTGTACTTGGTGGATTATAATAAAAAATAATGACTTATCTGCTATTCATGCTAGCAGTAGGAAATGCATCAGCTTTCTAAATAACAGGTAGAATAATAGTTGCTATGGGCAATGGTAACAGCTGCTCTGAAGGAACTTTGCTGTCTCTTCCTTGTGCCCCCATCCTATCTATTAAATATAGTTTTATAAAATATTGTTTTCGACTGTGATCACTTATATAAATGTGTTTTGACAGGCACCTCCTTCTTAAACATAGAGAACCAACATAATATTCTGAGAGTATTTGAAAGGGTTAGGGGGTGCTTCATTTGGTTTGGATTCTTGCAAACCAAATCTGTATGCCACACTGCGTGAGTCAGATGTTAACTACATCTCCCCCCCCCTTCTTATGTTTGTGATAAGGAAGGAAAGTGCCCTGTTGTTTAGCTGAATAAGGCAAGGTTGTTATTAACATGCCGAAGGTAATCTCAGTTCCTCTGGGAGGCTTTAATCAAAGTCTTGTGTCCTGATTGAGATGCAATGTTCAAAAGTGGGGGAGCTTGTTAACGAAATAAAAATCTAGGAGTGTTTTCCATGCAAACATTCATCAGCATATCTTATGCAATTACATAACCGATAAATCAACATAGTGTGTAAGTGCTTTAGTCATGGTGTAAATATCTTAATGACTGAAACATCTTTTGCTCATGAATAATTCATATCTGTATGGTTCATTTTTCATACTCATGCTTTTTTACTTGCATATGATAAACTAATCTGTCTCTGTCGGGGGAGATGCACTTGATTATCGTTTTCTGATCTCTCTCTCTCGTATTTAGTTTTGCTTCCTTGACCGCACTCCAGTACTTGACTTCTGCTTTTTCTAATGCAGCGGCAGTGCTTGGTCACTTGGTCTACTTGATTTGGGTTTCCTGGTGCACCATTATAACAGGACTTATCTGTATACATTGGTACCTCGGTTTATGAACACAATTGGTTCCGGAAGTCTGTTCATAAACTGAAGCGTTCATAAACTGAAGCGAAATTTCCCATTGAAAGTAATGGAAAGTGGATTGATCTGTTCCAGACGGTCCGCGGAGTACTTAAACCGAAGCGTTTATAAACGGAAGCGAGCTTTCCCATTGAAAGTAATGGAAAGTGGATTAATCCGTTCCAGACAGGTTCGTGGAGTACTCAACCTGAAGCGTGCTTTACCCGAAGCATGGGTGTCATTGGTTCCGGAAGTCTGTTCATAAACTGAAGCGTTCATAAACTGAAGCGAACTTTCCCATTGAAACTAATGGAAAGTGAATTAATCCGTTCCAGATGGGTCTGCGGCGTTCATAAACCAAAAATTCGCAAACCAAGGTGTTCGTAAATGGAGGTTCCACTGTAGTCAGTCCTAACTCAGTCTAAATGTAACAAATGGAGGGAGTCCTTCCTGCAGAAGTGGTAACCTTGTTGCGTGGCAGAATATATCCATGTTCCTATTTGTTTCCCCATTCCTGCAATTAAGCCTGTGCAGAGCTTGTCAGACGCCTGAGGCAGAACCTTGTTAGAATAAAGTTATAAACTCAAACAAAGAAGCAGCCGGTCCCTGGTGGTGGCCCCCTACCTGCTTAACCCTCCAAGGCCCAGGACACTGCTGCCTCTGCCTCTGCACGGACCTGCCTACATTAAAAACTCAGCAGAATGGGCCTTGACTGCACCCAGAGGTCAAAGGCAGGCAGGAACATTTTGGAATACAGTACAGGACTTCCAGGATTCAGTTTGCTCCTTCCTTAGTTGAGTGCAGCCAGATCACCATTTGCTCCCGTTCTTTTCTCTCTCCTCGGGTCTTTTAAATATACTTACCTTGTATTGTGCCTTCTTACATTGCTGTTTTTTCCTCGTTGGCTTCCTCTGCCTCTATTCTGCTAGTTCCCAAGACCCTTCTCCAGCATTTCCCCCTCAGTTTCTGGGGTTATTAAAGATTCCGAGTATGGACTCTCACCCTCCTCCCTCCACTTGAAATCTGAAGACTCGCTTCGTTCAGCTTTCTTGCAAGTCCCTTCTATGCAAACTTGGTACTAGATTTAGGTTCATGGGTCCAGACAAGGACATGGCATGGGCAGGACTGCCATTCGTTGTTAGTGATGACATGAAGCACTTTTGGGCAGCGCCCATGACCCTCAAAATCAAATTCCAATCAAAGTTTAGGCCCCAAATAGATGTTACATGAAATATATGGTTACCTGAAATTATAGAACTATGTGTTAAAAGAGCAGCTTTAGGGAAAGGCAGGCAAGGATAACATTGGGGGTGGGGGGGAGAGATACAGCTGCACACCCACAGGGACAAATAGCAGCCAGTGGGCACAATTTTGATCAGGAAACTGTCTCTGGCTAATTTAAGTAAGCGCTTGCAAGAGGGCGGGGAAGTGTGAATAGCATAATATGTAGGCTTCCGTTAAGTTGAATTGTTTGTAACAGCTGCCTATCTAGGGATGCCAGACAGATGGCATTGTGACTGTCAGTTGTGCTAATTTAGCATCCTGTGCTTCTCAGATCCTGTGCTATTCTGTGTGCTTATTGCTGCTAGCCCAAACAGCACACCGGGGTGTAACATGATCAGAACAAGTGGCACAGACCAAAACAGGCGATAAGGCACAGATTGTGCTGATTGTTACCTCCTCAGGTTTAATGCCTCAAGACTAATTGCTCAGTAAGATGTAGTGAAACTGGTATCTGACTGCAGCATTACACAAGAAGACTGAGACTACTATAAATGCAAACCTCAGTGGAGCAAATATCATTCATGCTTCCCTGCCCTCATTCCTGGTGCTGAAGTCAACATTTTTTTAAGACATCAAGTTCCAAAGTGAAATTCAGCCTGACACAGAGTACCAAAATATTTTCCCGGCAACTTCTGACCCGGGGGGGGGGGGAATGCACATAAACATTTTGTTTTGGAAAGCCAGTTCTGATAAATTGATTAATCAATAACTTTAAAATGAAAGAAAGATGCCGTCTTAAGGATAACCTTTGCTTTTTACAGATTCGGTAGCAACAGCTTCTGGGCCACTGCTTGTCGAAGTGGCCAAAACTGCTGGTTCAGCTCTGGGAGTTGCACTATCTACCTCGATGTGCTGTAGCAAACAAGTGATCATCATAGACAAAATAAAATCTGCAAGTATTGCAGACAGGTGAGTGCTGCAGAAGAGTTCGCCATGGTATGTAACCCAACTGGTTTCCATCTGACAATATACTAAAGCAGCAAAGTCTAGCACTCTGAGAAGCAATTAGGGCAATTAGAAGTGCCCTGCATAGCTTGTGGATTACAGCAGAAATTACCGTATAGGCAAGACCAGGCATCCCCAAACTTCGGCCCTCCAGATGTTTTGGACTACAATTCCTATCTTCCCTGACCACTGGTCCTGTTAGCTAGGGATCATGGGAGTTGTAGGCCAAAACATCTGGAGGGCCGCAGTTTGGGGATGCCTGGGCAAGACAAAGAAACCCAGTAGCTTGGATCCAAAGGTGTCCTGTGTGAACAGAAAGACACTTCCACTCATACATCCAGTTTATGCCCATTTCCTCCATGCCACTTCGCATGCCATCTTCCCTTTAGGGACTGGAGTGAGGAAGCAGGGGCAGGAACACTTCACTAAGTACGGTTCTGCTTGCATCCCAGGAAAGCCATGCCAGGCCCGGCAGCCTCCAGGAGACACTACAAAAAAGGAATAATAATAATAATAATAATAATAATAATAATAATAATAATATAGACCTTTTTCAATATTTTAAAAATCCACCCGGATGGTGATTTTACCTCTTAAAAAGAGAACATATCCAGGAAAAACCATGCATGTGGCAGCCCTATGTAACTCTCAAAAAACTTATTAAATTATGAACTTTTTGGCACCTATGTAAAAGGGGGTAGCCTCCTTCAGCTAAGCAGCTCCCACTTATTCTACTGCTTGTTTCAAGTCCTATGAGTGATGACTTGGCTATCTTCCTGCATTGGTTTTTGGCAGATCATTGCAACTCTAGCCTAATTAATAATGCAATCTAATCTTCCAATCGTTTTAAAGATTTGCACTAATGGTTTGACGAGTTTTTTTTACAGATAATTTTTCTCTACTTTAAAAAAGTAGAAGAAAAGAAGAAGCTTGTTATGTACTGAGCCGAATCCTAGAACAATAGGATCCATAATCAGCAGTTGGATTGGTCCGCAGGAGCCACCCAATCCAACTCCAGGTGGAAGTGAACCAG
Organism: Zootoca vivipara; assembly: GCF_965207765.1. Lineage (NCBI taxonomy): Eukaryota > Metazoa > Chordata > Lepidosauria > Squamata > Lacertidae > Zootoca > Zootoca vivipara. The sequence continues at coordinate 27,072,299 of NC_142592.1, read as the reverse complement.
CAACCTGATTGGCCTGCAGGAGCAGCCAATCAGGCTGCTGGCAGAAGTCAATCCACAACCTGATTGGCCTGCAGGAGCAGCCAATCAGGCTGCTGGCAGAAGTCAATCCACAACCTGATTGGCCCACAGGTGTAGCCCTGAAGTAGCCAATCACACAAGGCCCATTGTGTAAATAATGTATATAAGCAGATGGTTTTGGGAAAAGAGCCATTCTTCTCTTCTTCTCCTTGATGACTATGAGCTGAATAAAAAGCATGAAATTCACTCTCGACTCCGAGTATATTTCAAAGCTGTTTAAAAAGAAGTGAATGCTTGTACTCCAAGGAAAGAGCACAGTGTGCTACATTGAAGTGCTTCATTTTCTTCCATAGATGTGGCGCATTACATGTAGGAGATCATATTCTCTCCATTGATGGCACCAGCATGGAATACTGTACATTGGCAGAAGCGACACAGTTCTTGGCTAATACTTCTGACAATGTCAAACTAGAGATCCTTCCTCATCATCAGACAAGGCTGGCTCTTAAAGGACCAGAACACGGTAGGAAGACTTGCAGTTCTACATTTAACGCCATCCTTTTCTCCTTGTTTCTTCCTGTGGCAGAACTCTTGAAAGTTGATGTTATGGGAATTTTAAGTGGGTTTGTTGTTGTTGTTGTTGTTTCTTTGGTCTTCTACCCTTAAAACCTCGATTTCAATTCTGCTTTTTAAGTTCTTTAGCCAAATTCTGATCAAGTTTACTCAGAACTACTCTTTGAATTTAATGCTTAAGATAGACTTGGTGAAATCTAAGATTTATTTAAAATCAAATGCATTTTAAGAGTCCGTTGGGAATCTGCCCTTAACTTCTGTGAGGCAAGAGAAAAAAGATCCGTAGCTCAGTGGTAAGAGCATCTGCTTTCCATGCGAAAGGGCCCAGGTTTAATCCCTGGTATTTCTAGTTGGGCTGGAAAAGGCTCCCCAACTGAAACTCTTGGCAGCTATCAAATAGTGTGGATAATCCTAGGCCAGATGGACCAAATAGTGACTCAGTATAAGACAGCTTGCTATATTCCTATGCTCCTACAATTCTAAAAATCTCTGTGTGTGTGATTTTGCTTTACCTTAAACTTCATAGTTGCCTACAAAGAAAAGGGATGCACTTTGCAACCTACAGAACCCATTGTTTACCTTCATCTATAAAGAGAATTGATTAATAAACAGTACCTTGGTTTTCGAACAGCTTAGTTCTTGAACATTTTGGCTCCCAAACACCGCAAATCTGGAAGTGACTGTTCCGGTCTGCGAACTATTTTTGGAAGCTGAACATCTGACAGGGCTTCAGTGGCTTCTGATTGGCATATAGGAGCCATGCTATGGTTTTCTAACATTCTGGAAGTCGAATAGACTTCCGGAACAGATTCTGTTCAACTTCCAAGGTATGACTGTATATTCTGGGTGCAGAATGCCGCCTGTTTCTTAAATTCAGCATCATGCATTAAGAAGTCTTATTTTCATACGATATACACCTATTCAGGATTGGATTATTATGCACTTGGTTTACTGGAAGAAGCCAGAATTAAATTTGCTCAAGGAAAATTATACATTTTTCTAAATCAGTAGCAGACACAGTGATGGGTTATCCATGCTGCACTGTTAAAAATTAATGGCATATTTTATTGCCAAGGGCAGTGATAATGTATGTGTTAATACCTTAATAAAGAGAGAGCTTGAGGGCAGAGCATAATACGGCTAACTAACCACTCTCAATAGGTACAGGCGTGCTCCTCAAAGAGATAGTTCAACAGGAGGGAAAAAAAATGTTACACATGCGATGGCATTCTTTGGTTCACATATCTTCATGCTCCATTAAGGCTGCAGGCCAAGGCAGCCATGCTTTCATTGCACAGGGAAAAACATGCCTCACCCCATTTGGAACGTTTGGCTGCCCCAGTGCTTCAAGAGTGTCATGTTGCACTGCAGGATATATAAGGGCTCTCTTGCCATTCTTTCTATGTGTGCTCTGTAGAAACATCATATTTCCTCCACTCCCCTGTTGTAAAATTGCCAGTGTAATGTCTCAGCTTGATAGTTTTAAAGTCTAATACAGTGTTTCCCAACCTTTGGTCTCCAGCTGTTTTTGGACTACAACTCCCATCATCACTAGCTAGCAAGACCAGTGGTCAGGGATGATGGGAATTGTAGTCTGAAACAGCTGGAGACCAAAGGTTGGGAAACACTGGTCTAATACATCTCCAGGAAAGTTTGCTGATCCTCTATATCAGGAATTGGGGAACCTGTGGCCCTTCAGATGTTGTCTGATTCAACTCCCTTCAGCTCCAGCCAGTGTTGGGAGTTGTAGTCTGATAACATTCAGGGGACTATAGAGTTCTCCACCCCTGCTAAGAGCATGGACTCTTATGTGCCCAAAACGGCACAATCCACACCAAGAAGAAGGTATGAGCAGATTTGGGGGGAACCCCAAGATTTACAAAGCTGCAAAAAATATTGAGGAGGAAATCCCCAAAACAGGATATTGAGGGCTGATTGTGCATAGTGAGCACAGAATGCTGATTGACTTTTTGGGATGTGTGCAGGCAAAAATAGAAGCAGTGGTGGAAATGTAATAGCATCCTGAAATAGGGCATGTAAATTCTGAACTGGAGCACTCCATGCTTTAACCTTGTATGGCAAATCCCACATGTACTTCAAATAATGTGAATCTCCTTAGTAAAAAGCCCTCAGTATAAAATAGCAGGAAGAATTAAGCAGGTGGATCCCTCCTTTTAAAATCACTGAAGGGAAAGGAACCTTTGGCTCTAACATAATATTTCATGTTTACAGCAGAAGACATTTTAATTAGTTGACTTATTTTTAGTTTATAACTCTAGATTTTTTTATCCCTTTTCTTACCTATTTCTTTTCATAATAGAATTCTCATTAGTTTTATATAAGGTTATATGTATTATGTATATTTTGCTACTGCCCAGATATTAAAGCTTTATCCCAAGTGCAGTGCCCCAATAGGTCCGAAAAAAGTATTACCTCCACCCTCTGTCATAAATTCACTGATGAAGTTTTTCTTAGAGTTGAATATGCTATGCTGCAAGTTTCAGTTAATATTAGAAGAAGACCAGTTATCATTTTCTGACTGTAGTAAATTGACAGGTTCTCCCCCCCTTTTTTAAAAAAAATTGTTTAAGGTGTAGCTGACACAAAACTAACTAGTATCAGGAATCATGCGCCTTTGTGGCAATGGGCAAAAACAGTCTGAAAACCACGCATCAGAACAATAAATGATGACTTTAGATTTCTGCTTTGTTTTTCTTAAATGGAATTTTTGTGCTGATGCTTGGGAGTTCGTTGTCCAGGATAATATAGTGCCACTGATGAATGCCAGTAAAATTAAAATGTCAAAGCAGTAAATTGAAATGACTGACATGTAAAGCACTCTGAATTACAGTGCATGGTCCCTTGATATAGGGTCCCTTGTTTTATTTTTAATTTTTTTTAATATATACAAGCTCTTTTAAATGAGTGGATATTTTCAGAACTTAATTACTAATTGCAGATCATGCATCCTGGTAATGTTGACTCAAATGGGTTCTTTTAAGTGTTTAATCATGGCAGCTAAGGGCAGAGGCAGATTAAAAACTGATTGAATACTGGTCGCTTTAAAAGAAAAAAAAAGAAAAGGCACAAAACCCATTAGTTCTGGGTCTATGAGTGGTCACTATCCCTGGGATAAATTCTAGAATTTTCTCACCACCAAGGGGGCGGGGGAGTCAACAGAGTCCTTTTTCTTTTCAGATTGCTTTTATTTCTATTCCTTTTTAAATTTATGTAATCCAGTTACCTTTCCCTCTTCTCTGGTCCTTTTTGTTTGTTTGTTTTTTATTTCTTCTCATCCCTTCATGGTGGGCAGCGAAGGTTCAAAGGAGCAACAGGCAACTTACATGGAATCCCTATGCCAACAGCCACAGCAGCACTCTCACCTATCACCATTATAATACCTACCACCCTGGCCATTCCAGGATGCCAGCTTTGAAATGCCAGAAAACATCACCTCCAAAAAGCCTTCGTAATGTTCCATGCTTTTTTTCCTCCTGACATTATTATTATTATTATTATTATTATTATTATTATCATCATCATCATCATCATCACCCTTTACTCTATCTCACCCACTTCCTCTCATACTCCCCACCCCCATTTTCATTCTTTGAAATCTTTCATTAATTTGCAACGTCTCATGATTTCTCACAATCATGTGAGGTTATTTCTGACATCTTTTCCCCCCCTCCCCTGCCTTAACTTAACCGGTCTTTATAAAGAGGGGGGGGGGAAATACGTGATAACCCAAAAGGTTTACAAAACTCAGTTCAGTACCTTGTAAGAGAATGCAACCTTTTCCCATGCAAAGCCAATGTCAGAAATCACCTTTTCCAAAGAATGCATTGCTAGACTCACCGCGTTAAATGTGTGTTAATTCACATAGATGTGTCTGTAACCCTGTTGTGGTGCTTTTATCTAAGCATTTTGATCAACTTACAATGAGTTCAACTGACTTTGAACTACAAAACGGTTGACGTTAGTGCCATTCATTATGAGCTGATTGTATACTTGGATGGAAGTATCATAATAGGACTGCACATGGTGTGTTTGTTATAACAAACAGGTTTTTTTTGTATGGTTCACCTGACCCTGAATGTGCTACACAGCCTCTTTTTTAAAAATATAGTTTGTGATTTTGTTACTGTATGCACACAAGCCATTCTCGTGAGCCATAGCAAGGTCTAGATTTCTAAGAGCCAATAGCGGGCATGCAATTCCCCTGTCCCTATTGCAAAGCCCCTGGTGCCAAGTGATTCCCTCTCTTTCAACAGCACTCGTATCTTCGTCCTTCTCTCCGGCCTCCATGAGCGCATACAGTCTGAGTTCCCTGAACATGGGGACTTTACCTCGCAGTCTCTATTCTACCAGTCCACGTGGCACCATGATGAGAAGAAGGATGAAAAAGAAGGACTTCAAAAGCTCATGTAGGTTACCATAAGGGTTGTTTTTTTAATGTATAACGAAGCCAGGGCTGTGAAATGCCTCTGACAAATGACATGAAAGCGCACTGAAATTCAGATTTGTTAGGAGCCGCCATGGGAGGAGATGCTTTGCAGCAGGAAAGAAGTTGGTGTTAGACCACATGCTGCACTTCCATTGCCATATCCCAAATCAATGAGGTTTGGTTTCTTCTGCCCTCTATGATATAATTGTGTGTTCTGCATCTACAAGTCATAATCTGGGTATCGCTTTAGTGTGGCAACAGGTTTAAAATTGCTTTAGTGTGGCAACAGGTTTAAAATCCAGTATTTACCTGAATGCAAAAATCTAGGATTTAAAAAGGAAGTCATATCACACAGTATTCTTCAAAGTAGACCAACTTTTAATGAAATGAATTCCTTCTTCTTGAGCTATAAGATGTGGCAGGTGACTTTCAGGACTATAGATAGAATGATCTCTGTTGAGTTGAGAGTGAAAGCACCCTGATGTTTGAGCACAGTGTCAGCATAATGTTTCACTTGCTGTAAGTGGTAGGATATTCCACTGAATTTTGCACTTAACTGAATTACTGACCCAACTTAATTTGTAACCTATTCATATTCCTTTTCAAGCTATAGTCCAAGGTAACTGACTATGCCTAGTTATTATGTTAGTGACTTGATCTTTTGTTGCTGTTAGGGTGAACCAGTCAACAGGCTACAAGGAATATATTCTGACACTCCTTGATTCAAATCTAAGCTATAAAGGGGTTACTTTGCTCAAATTAACACTAACAGCCCTTTTCACATATTTCTTATGCACATTAATGCACCAGTCATTGCAAAACACTCTTTTGTATTATTGCTAATATTAAATAGGCATGGTTAGAAATTGCTTGCCTCCTTTCACAGAAAACTGATGTGTCACACAGGAATTAATTGTCTGTTGTAAAAATGAGCAGTTGATTAAAACATAGAAAACAAGTTTTCCCTAAAAGCCTCCTCCAGTTCTCTTATTTGTTTATTTGTTGGTGGAAGGAAACAATAAATGCTCAAAAAAACACTTAGGGCCCTTCCAGATTTTCTTTTTATTGAGCATTCATCATGATCACACTTTCGGGACCACTGGGGCAGTCATATTGCTTTGTTCAATAAGTACACACTCTGTTCAATAAGTACACACTCTGTAGTTCCTTGCTAAAAACCCTGTAATGTTTGCCCTGTAATCTTCCAGAATTTGTTCTCGTCTCACTTTTTTGTGCATTAGCACAAGAGTGTTCCTCTAAACGACAAAGGTTTGTGGCTAACATGGGAGACGCATTACAGAAGACTAATAAAGTAGAAGGAGGTGTGGATAAATCCATCACTAATGTACCCTTATTGTATCAATTACATGTTGGGGGGCGAGGTGGGGAGGAAGCCACCAATAAGCAAAATCCCGACGACAAGATTTTCCATACTTAAAAATCCACACGTAAGAAGAGTTGTTTCCTGCTTACATTTAACTGGTCATCTCCTTCAACCTATGGCAACAAGTTTAGCTTGCCTATGAGCTCCTCTTCTTAACTGGAAGTATCAAAACAAATAGCCAGCTGTTTTCATCATCTAGCACAGGCATCCCCAAACTGCAGTCCTCCAGATGTTTTAGCCTACAACTCCCATGATCCCTAGCTAACAGGACCAGTGGTCAGGGAAGATGGGAATTGTAGTCCAAAACATCTGGAGGGCCGAAGTTTGGGGTGCCTGATCTAGCAGAAGAGTGGGAGCCTGGGAGTGCTAGGGATCATGGGAGTTGTAGGCCAAAACATCTGGAGGGCCACAGTTTGGGGGTGCCTGTTATAGAACCTAATGTAGAATTGGCCAAATAGTTATTTACACACAAACACACAGTATCTGTTGCACATACCCTCTTTCTTTCTTTCTATAGCACTTTCAAGGTTTGATGTACTAACTAGTTACTAACAAGACATTTTAAAAAGCAAGTTTTAATGAATCTATCTGCCTTGGAAGAGTCTAGAATATGTATGACTGAAGGATGCTATAAAGTTTTCATTGCCCTTTGTGTAGAAAAGTTTGCATACCTAATGTGATCTTCCCAAACGCCTGGCAATAAACTCTGCTGGTGTAGGGAACCATAAACATTTTATTAACAGAAGTTTCCAGTGGCTGCATTACTTATGCAGCTTTTTTCAAACATACAGCCATAAAACTTAAAGATACCCCACACTGTCATACTGTTTATTACACTTGTTTTGCCTTGGTTTGTTTTCCTTTATTATTTTTAAAACTCTTAGTTTTTAATGTTTAAAGCAGGCATCCCCAAACTGCGGCCCTCCAGATGTTTTGGCCTACAACTCCAATGATCCCTAGCGAACAGGACCAGTGTTCAGGGATGATGGGAATTGTAGTACAAAACATCTGAAGGGCCGAAGTTTGGGGATGCCTGGTTTAAAGTATGTTCTTCATGCCACATGTACCTTATTGTAGCTTATTACTGACCTTCCACATGCATTAGTGTCTATATATTAACAGAATGTATGTTGTGTGGTTAATGTGCATAACAACCAGCCACTGTGCACATTCACCAGGTCTCACTTTTGTAAAGGAAATAGGAAAAAAGTGTTTCCTGGAGACTGTGCATACTGACTACAGAATGTGCATATTGCCCAGAGAATGTACAAAATGCAGTCAAGATACACATATTCCCTCAGGTCTGTTGGGGATTATGCATAATGACTGGATAATGTTCAAAATTCAGTTGATATATGTGCCTTTCCCGAGGTCTGTTGTGGATTACCTTCCCCAGCTAGATCAAAGTGCCTTCTGCCCCCCTCTTTGTGCCTGTGTATGAAGTAAAAGGGTTTTTTAAATAAACCATATCATCATTTGGCAACAATTCCAGATGGTCCACTACATAGCAGTTATTTCTTTGATTACAGAAGAAATGTATCGTTCAGTGATTAACTGGATGAAACTTCGTTTGTCAACAATATCAGTTAAGCAGTATGGAAAAAATATATTTAAATATTGTTCACTGTGTTGATCCTAATAAATAATTTTTGAGATAGAAATTGTTTATAGATGCACTTTGATGTCCACTTGATATATTGGTGGGTTTTGTGTCAGAAATTGTTTTAATTTGTGTTGCGTCTTTCTAAATGCCATTGATGTGTTTTATAGTGTCACTAGCTTCTAGCACTGTTGGCCTGGCTGGGCAGGTTGTCCACACAGAAACTACAGAAGTAGTACTGTCAGCTGACCCCATTGTCGGATTTGGAATACAGCTCCAGGGCAGTGTGTTTGCTACGGAGACCATGTCATCTCCACCTCTGATCTCCTATATTGAGGCTGACAGTCCAGCAGAAAGGTGAGGTGCTTTGAAATGATTGCTCCTAACTTTTATTGCTGAGAACTTATCTCTGGATGCTTTGGCCTAGTTATTTTCAGGTTTTAGACAAATTATAGAAAAATGGTGGTACCTAGTGAATTTCCTGTCCTGACAACAAGGGTTGGGGTGTGTGTGTGGAATCTTGATAAGGTATGAGAAGAACAAAAAACAATGGTGCCTTTATCTAGACGATTACTTCCGGCAGGCAACTGGGAGCTGTGTTAATTAGAGAATTTTTTCCTAATGGAATTCTAAATCTTAGTTCAAAGACCTTCATATTTTTGATTCTAAATTGGCAGAAAGTACATCTATCTCTGCTTAGTTTTAGCTGAGATCAAATCTTTAAAACACCAGAGTTTTGGATTATTAATTTCTTAACTGGTACATTTCAAACGTGCTCATAATAAAATCATGAGAATAAATTTAGACTTACAATATTGAGAAAGTTGGGTTTGTTCTATTACCCTTCTATTGAAAACTGCATTTATTTTGGCTTTGATCTCCCCTGTGTCTGAATGCTCATTTGTTCTCTTTTGTGTCAAGGTGTGGCACCCTACAAATAGGAGACAGAGTACTGGCTATAAATGGGATCCCAACAGAAGACAGCACATTTGATGAAGCTAATCAACTTCTTAGAGACTCGTCTATCACCAGCAAGGTCACTTTGGAAATAGAATTTGATGTTGCAGGTACGAATAATCAAGTATTTTCTCTTACTTGAATGCAAGCTCAACCCTTCACTTTTGAATCTGAAGCTGCTATCACACACACATATACAACCTCCATCTCTTTCTGCAATCTTTAATTCATACTGAATATTTCAAAACTCAGGCAGAAATGACAAGTATTCTATTATTCAAGATGTGAAATCAATCTTCTCTTTCTCACATATTTTCGTATATGCCAGTTTTATTCTACTGATTGCTCAAAGACAGAATGCACCAGAGTTTGGGGAAATGGTTACCTGCCGCTTGTGCACTGGGTTATGCAAAACAGAAGCACTAGGAACACAGTACATTGCGGAAAATTAGGACATAATGTGTAATTTGGAAACAAAGATACAAATTTTGTACATTGACACGATTAAATTAAGGTGTGCATTTCAAAGCTTGGGACCTGCTCTTAATCCCCACATGACACCTGCTCTCATGAGGAAACTCCCATTGACTGAAAAGAGACTTGGAATTCTTAGGTGCAATCCCTCCCAGAGTTACTCATGTGAGTGTGGAGGGATTGCCATAGGATTCATTGAATTATTTTTCCCTCCCTCCCTCCTCTTTGTACTTGCACACCACAGTGTAGCCTCTAGTCATACCTGCCAGGTCTCTCACAGAGAAATCCGGGATCGGCAGCTGCACGATACCGGAAGTTGCGTAGACGCAACTTCCGGTGTCACTTTGCCCATCTATGGGCACCAAAAATGGCCGGCGCCAGCACCGGAAGTTGCATCTATGCATGTCCGGAAGTGCGTAGACGCGACTTCCGGTGCCGGCCATTTTCTGGTGCCCATAGATGGGCAAAGTGGCACCAGAAAAATGGCCGCTGACAGGAGACAAAATAAGGGAGATTAACGGGAGAGGAGCTGAAACGGGAGACCACCTGGAAACAGTAAGGAAAAATGGGGGTTTCTTGGGAAATACGGGGTACTTGGCAGCTATGCCTCTAGTTGCTGAAACACTCCCTGTTTCCCTATTAAGCTCTGAGTCCTCAACCTGGGGCCTGGCCCAGAATTTACTTTGGAGGGCTGGGTTGGAAAACTGATGGAGAGGCAGGAAGTAGCCTCCAGTTCTAGATCACGGGAAATGCTCTGAGATGCATGTACAAGTGGAAAGAGGAAAGGAGGACGACTGTTGATCCTGTGGGGATCTGTGCATGGTCATATGTGCTTTTGCTGGGAGGAATTCTGTCCCTATTTACTGGTAGATGTCTACAGGACATCATTGAGTCATTGCTAGTTTTATAATTGATCTCTCTCTCTCTCTCTCTCTCACACACACACACACACAGAGAGAGAGAGAGAGAGAGAGAGAGAGAGAAACAAACATTTGTGATACTGGCTTTATTGTATGCTCAGGATTTTCTGCTTTAGCTTTTAGGTCCTTCCCTTTAAGAAGTGGCAGTATGCAGCAAACACAGTGAAATTTTGAATTGTGAACATTAAAATGAGCCACAATTACTTTGCTTCCTTGACTCAATATTATCTATTATTTTTAATTAACGGATAATGTGTGAGTGATGAAAATGCAATGAATGTGATTCAGCCCAGCATGTAGTATAAATGAAAAAAAAACTTTTAATTACAGAATCTGTTATACCAAGTAGTGGCACTTTTCATGTAAAACTACCAAAGAAGCATAACGTAGAGCTTGGCATCACCATAAGCTGTAAGTAAAAGCAGACTTTTGTCATATTTTTAAAATATATGATCCTGATAATATATAATGTTTGGTAACAAAATTATTGTAGATGTATTTTGCACTCTATTTTGCTCTTTCAGAGCTTTTGACCACCCAGCAAATTAAAATTAGCCAAAAGTTCAAGCTAGACCCCATAACCGAATCACTTATTTAATATAAATTAGATTCTCTGAAGCTTCAGTGATAATTATAGCTTTCTTTTTATAAACACTGCGAAAGAGGTTTTTAGATAGGAATGAAATTTGAAGGAAATTACAGGCTCATGTCTGTCAGGAGAAAGAGTTGTAGAAACAGGATATTAATATAGATAAAAATACAGAACAATGGGAGAAAGAACAAGAAGATTCTTCCATTTGACTGCTATGCTTTTTTTTTTAATGCTCATCTGTATGTTGTGGTTCCTAAAAATAATCTTTATCTTAATTTGTCCTCATTTTGCCCAGCTGAGATGAGATTAGCTTTGCAAATAAAGGTTTATATTTTAAATTCACTATCTGTATTACTTCTGAGTCTTTATAGTCCCCCCTTAAAATTCAGTATTAAATTAATTTCTTGCTTTCTGTTAAACTTTGAGAAGATTGGAAGATTGTTATTCCATTCTTACTTTGCTTTATTCTAGCATTTTTCTTGTTTAAAGTTTTAAAATCATACTGCTGAAATGTACTGGGTGTGGGTTATAGAGATCCTGAAATTCTTGAAGTTCAATATTCTGCACCTTCATTTGACACTTACTTGGTGAGCCAATGTGGTTTAGAGTAGGGTAGGTGCTTTTGTGTTACATTCAGATTACATTCAGGAGGAGAAATCTGCCCTACTCAGATTCCAAATTAGATTTAACTTACCCAATTCAGGTGGATAAGATGGGATGACTGATCCTCTTCAGAATTTGCAGTCTGACAGATTCCATCATTATGGTTTGAGGGTTTTGAAACACAGATAAGTACCAATTATGAGGTGGTCTGAGGGTTGCCCCACTTACGTGAGAAGAGTAGCATGTTTTTTCTTGTGCAATTCCTCCTGGGCTCAATGGAGTACCATTATACTCCATTGTGTGGCAAGGAGTCCTTTTTGGAGGAGGTTTAAGTTTGAGCCATTGATCTACTCTCAAGTAGACACTCGGTGTTTTTTTCCTAGAAAAATAGGTGCCAGTATTCACCATAAAGTTGTTACAGTAAGTGTAATTCGTTTTAGCAACAACAAAAAGAGGTGTCGTACTCTGTACCCTTGAGTGCTCCCTGAAAAAAAAAGCACTATATACACTGAAATTGAAAACAATGTTACCATTTATAATTTAGAATACAGAATAGTAATCTGTTTTGGATGCAGGTTTTCATTAAACAATAAACAAACAAAAAAAGCAACCCTGAAGTTATTTGTACCCAGTACAGGTATAATACAGAATATGCTATTCGTACTACCAATATATTTAAAACTGAGTTGTTGTTTTTTAACAAAGAATGCTTAGGGAAACATCGTTTAAAAGGTATAAGGAATTCCAGTTAAGTTTAATTTGTTTGCTATCTCAATTGATTTTTAAACTGAGAAATGCAGTATAGATTTTTATGAGATCAATTTTTATAACGCGAGCTACTTTATCATCGCAAATACTTTGAAAAAAGGGCATTGAAAAATGTCCAGAAAGATATATGAGCTGATGAAATATCAAAATAATAGTTTCCCACGAGTAGACATATACTGCACTCTATATCTCATGGGAAAGGCGGCTCGTAGGTTCGGTTCTTCATATCAGCCATGAGGATGGACTCAAACGGGTCTTTGCAAGGGTGTAACATTTCTCATATCTGTATTTGCAAGATCATATTCATTACATGTAGGAGGAAGTTGATGTAGCTTAAGAGTCTGTTAAAAAGGGCATGATACCTTTGTCACATAACAAGTATAAAGCCATCTTTCTGACAATATTAGGAAAGAAGTAAGAGTGCTTTAAAGCTCAGTTCCAGCCATGTTTACTCAGAAATAAGTTCCACTAGATTTAGGCAACATTCGCACCATACAGTTTAAAACACTATTATACCACTTTAAGTAGCCGCGTCTTGCTCTAAAGAATTCTGGGAGCTGTTTGTTAAAAATGCTGAGAGTTGCAAGAAGACCCCTATTCCCCTCAGAGTGTTACAATTTCCAGACTTCCCAATGAAGAGGAATTGATTGCTAAACCACTCTAGTCATTGCAACTCTAAGAGGAGAATATGGATCTCCAAAAACTCTCAGCACCCTTAACAAACTACAGCTTTGAATTTTTCTATTTTTTTTTGGGGGGGGGGAGCCATGACTGTTTCAAGTGGCATTGTAGTGTTTGAAGTATATGGTGTGAATGTGGCCAAAATGAACTTTACTCCCAGATAAATGCGGCTGTAGCACTGCAGCTCTAGACCACTGAACTGTTTTTGTCAAACATTGAAACCTTTTGTGCTCTTACCAAATTCCATCGGCGCAGTGAGACTTAACTTCCGAGTAAACCATTGGCATATTGATCTATCCTGCATGCAAGGATGGGGTAGAACAGGATATATTTTAAAATAGCAAGCTGGGTATATGTTCTTTCAATAGGAGGAATGAGGCAGCAAGAATGTGAGGGATACCATTTCAAAGTTAACCCTTTTGCAGTATGAATTGTATCACAATTGCAGCATAGGTCTATTTAAATGTGGGCACATTTGCATGCCCTCCATACTGTGCTGTTGGCACAGCATGATGCCTGAAAAAAATATTTTATTTGTGTATTTAAAATACTTTAGGCCACGTTTTAGGGCAAAAGCCCTCTCAAGGTGGCTTATGCATAAAATATGACACAGCAAAGCATATTTAATAAATCAAACCAGTACTAAACAATACGAGAGCAATCAGCCCAAATATGTTAAAACCCAAAAACAAGATGAAACCAGCAATCCAACAAGCACCCTTCTAGGGAAGAGCAGGGAAAACAGATGCATCTTCAGAGCTTTCTGAAAGACCTATAATTACAGGGCCTGCTGAACCCCAGGTGGTAAGGACACTCCAGAAATGTGGGTCTGTTGCAATATTCTCTTCTCTCACCCAGTAATATAATAAAATTAAATTCCAAGGTTCATCTGAATTATGAAGCTTTTATGGTAACCTCTGATGTGATCAGTGAAGCAAATTTGTATACATGCTTAAGAAATTGAGGGGTCTGAGTTCACAAAGGTTGCTCAATATTCTGTTTTGAATGAAATTTTGTTTCTATGAGAGCTGTGGCACGCCAATATTTATAAGGCACACCAGTTATATTTTAGGACGAATGGCTTAACATATAACTACACCCCACAAATGTGCATTACTAGGAGTATACACCCATGTATAATAAATATTGTACATAAAAGCATTAACATTAATGAGCATATGCTATATGGAGTTTTGAGAATTATTTTGAATTCAAATGCATATATGTGTGTATTACATATTTCAGCTCCATCTAGTCGAAAACCAGGAGACCCTCTTGTTATTTCAGATATTAAGAAGGGAAGTGTTGCTCACAGGTGAGTGCTTTCAAGTCAGCAAAAAAAAAGTTATGTTGGTTACTCTCACACTCCCTAAGTATTTAAATGATCCATATTTCTAAATTAAGCAAATCCTTCCACTGGAGTAATGTTGTTTTTTAATCTCCACTGCTTTTTTTTTTTAAAAAAATTTCATTTAAAAAATAAAATCATTTGCATGAATAGATGTCTAGACAGCATGTGCAAGTCATCAATTTTGTAATGTGTCCCATTTGTTAACAGAACTGGAACATTAGAACTAGGTGATAAATTGCTTGCCATAGATAATATTCGACTAGACAACTGTTCCATGGAAGATGCAGTTCAAATCCTGCAGCATTGCGAGGACCTTGTAAAGCTCAAGATTCGCAAAGATGAAGATAACTCTGGTATTCACAGTGAGCTGGCTTAAAAACCTACATTTATAACCATTTATGTTAGATCTAATCTCTGTTGTATAATCAATGGATGTTCATTAATATTATTTTTAAATATACAGAGAAAAGGCACTATCTATATTGCAATGCAGATATTTTTGTATTCCATGATGGTACTTCCAAGATGCATGCAACATTAGAATATTTGTCATTGGCCCATGATAGGACTATGGCACAGCCCATCACTGCAAAAAGTCATGTATGCTTGTTTCAGTGCCACTTCTGTATTTTAAGCAAAAATCCCACCCCCACCCCAAATTTCAGACATGATTTTGGCCCAGCTGTTTTAGAGGAGTACACTCAAGGGTAGCCTGATTTTTGGGGGATTCCTGGCAAAGCATGAAATCCTACCTCCCCATCACTCAATTAATACTCTAGTCCTCACTCTCCTCCACAACAATATTAGCCACGCTTAATCATCATACAAATGTACATTCAGAGGAAAATTTGTTCTCTTGTTTACTCACTCTCATATCACTTCTTTTTGGCAACATAAAAATGATTAGATTCTCAGGCACAGAAAGAGACAAGAGCATCTCTTTTGGCATTCTTAGCCTTAAGTTATGTTGGGGAAATAGATGGTTCCCTTTCCACCGTTACTCAAACAAACAAATATCCTTTATTAGGCATATCAAACCACGCATTATCACATAAAATTTGTATACAAGTTATACAGAATACAAGCTCAGTTGAGCAAGGCTTATCCCAGTCAGTTCCCTAACTCCAGAAAGAGTATAAATATATATAAATACTATTACTCTTTACACCTATCAGTATTTTCCTTCTGAGACCCCTGTGTATAGGGCAGTATATTATTATTATTATTATTATTATTATTATTATTATTATTATTATTATTATTATATTAACAATCCTGATGCTCCCAGGTAGCAGAGTCATAAGCAGAAAACAAGTGAAGCTATTTAACACTAGCCCATATTATCACCAGGTTTTCTATCTAAAAGGCAAATTCATCACCCACCAAAAGTCAGCATGAATTAAATTCCATGTCACCTGATTCCCTGACCTTTAGTATCTGCTCATTTCCAGCCCAATAACTATTATGATCCATCCCAATCTATACTTGCTCAGAAGCGGCGTACATGGCCTTCTGATGGTTACAATGCCTGATATGTACATTTTAGTGTGAATTATAGCAGTTAATAATTGCCAGCTTCTTAATTCCGTGGCTAAATTAATACTTTGCATAGATTAAAAACATTTATTTTATAATACGGGGTGAATTGTGTGCAACTACATGACTACCAATTAAGGTCTGCTAGATGCAATTCCTCTATTATGTGTGCTTCGTAAATTATCTCATTTAAATCTAGTTACAAAGACAGATTACAGTCATCATAAAACTAATATTTCTGTACAGTTTGTGTTAAGAACAATGCTTCATTAAGTTGCCAGTCCATAAACTGTTGCCATAAATTATTATTTTTAAGCTTTCACTTTTTTAAGCTGTTGCATGAAATCAAAAGAAACATAATGTAAGCAATTAGGGATGTGGGGGAGATTATGCACATACACACACCATTGCTGCTCCGCAGTGCCATCTCCTAGGGTCTGGCATTCCAGCATCTGGAAACAAGATGTGAGGGTCCCAAGGCAAGAAGGCAGAGCCTAGAGGCACATGTTGGGGGAAGCAGGCTTAGTTTGAAAGACACATATAATAACCAAGAGGGGAAAGAGAGACTGGAACCAGAAGTCCTGGCTTCTTGGGAAGTAGATGAGAGAGAAGGGATTCCCCAGTAATGGTAATATAACTGTGGGGCACACAATAGCCAGGCTGGAAATCTTGTGTAGAGGAAACAATAAATTCCTACCTAGTCACATATTACCTGTTTACTAATCAGCCTATCCACTTCGCTGAGTCTCCCTGAAGCCTTTATGGCTTTTAGGTATTGGGAGTGACAAGAATAATCAAGGACCACAAGAGTTTTTAACGACACATATATAAATGTCTAGAATCTGGAGCTTTTAGTAAAGAGTTTTTACGGAAAAAGGAGCTGAACCTGCTATTGGTGCAAAGGAACAAGTGAAACAGGAGATAAATGCAATCCCCCTATCTGTACACAGTCTCTAAAGCTACAAACCTACACTAGGCTTCATTCATTCATAAGCTCCCTCCAGATCAGACCTGTGTGTCTGCCAGGGGCGTCTTTACCCATTGGGCGTAGTGGTGCGGCGAGCCAGGGCGCCAAGCAGTGGAGGGTGCCAGGCGGAGAGTCCGGGGAGAGTCTGGGGAGGGAGAGGTAAGTGACGCGGAGCAGGGGCTTGGTGCCTGCGCACCTCCAGCGCTCATTAGGGGCGGGAAGGCTCCAGATGCTTTCACACAGTCCGGAGCTCACTCCACTGGCTCCACGACACACCACCTCCTTGGCTGTGTGGTGTGTGCTTGCATCCCAAGCTCTGTGCATAATAAACGTGACTCTACCACCGCTCCCCCGTCCACTCTACCTCGAAAGATCCCTGCGCTCAAGACTACATGCTGCAACTGCTGCCCCCAGCGCCCCTCCCTCCTTCACCTGCTTCTCCACCTGCTTGCACAGAGACTGCCTCCTCCCGCTGCCTCCCCCACCTCTGCACTCCTTCACACGAACCACATTTCCTTCCCCTGCCCAATCGCCTCCCAGTCACGCTCTCTCCTCACCCCCCCCTTCCACCCCAAGCAAGGACAGCGAGACTGCGGCTGAGTGAGTGCGTCTGTCCCTGCCCAGACGAGACCCCTGCCTGCCTCCCGTGCCGCCCCCAGGTCCACACCATGACCCCACCGCAGGAGCTGATGCTCAGCCGCGCATGAGCAGCACGGGGCAGCAACACGAGGGCAGGAGCAGCCTTTGCTAAAAAAAGGTCAACAACTTTGGGTTCCCCCCCTTAAAAAAGGTCGACAACTCTGGGAAACGGGGCAGAGCACCGGAGGGACCTTTGCACCATGGCACTTGATATGCTTAAGATGGCCCTGGTGTCTGCCTTCTTGCCGTGAAAATGAAAAGCTGACCATATCCAGCTGCTTCTGCCCATGCACTCTCCCGTTCACAAGCTCCAGGAAGTGCAAGGAATTTTAATTCCAAGCTCCACCCTCCAGATCACAGGCTTTAGGCAACCTAAGTACTGACACGCTCAATGATTAAGCCCTTCCTATTTGAGCACCAGGGTAGGTCAGCTAGCAAATGTTAACCCCATAATCCCCAAACACATAGACAAGCAAAAGTTTACAAAACAGACTTATCAAAGTGATGTCCACGCAGCAGTCCAAATAAGCAATGTTCATTTCTTTTGCACATACAGATGGCTGCCCAGCAGCAATATAAAAAAAGTAGATAAGCAAAAATGCCCACTTTCAAATGTTCAAGCGACTGTTACTATTTTCACACAGAAAAGTATTTGCCAGAGTCTAGATTTTTCCCCTTTGTAGCCAAAACCTGTTTTATAAACTTAAGGGGGGGGGGTGAATAACCTGGAGGATAAATGTTACCATATTTTTTGCCTTGCGGTTGTCTCTGTTGCAGGGAATTGTGGGAAGGTAAAAGTTCACTTGGGTCTAGAGTCAGGTTTTAAATCCTGGTTTTGCTTCAGTGGATGGGAAGGAAAGTTGATGTTGTTGCCAGTGAAGTCAAGTATAGGCTTCAGAAATCAGAATTGAAGTGGCTAAGATATGTATTTGAGGCATGAAGCTTTTAGGATGCACACTGTGATTTCTGATCATTTGTCTGAATGTATTATTCTTTTCATTCCTTCTTTCATAAGAGACCAATTGCATCCTCTTGGCATGTATTGCAGATGAACAAGAGAGCTCAGGAGCAATTATTTATACTGTCGAGCTCAAGCGCTACGGAGGACCTCTTGGGATCACTATTTCTGGTACTGAAGAGCCCTTTGATCCTATTATCATTTCAAGTCTTACTAAAGGTGGACTAGCTGAGAGGTAAATTGAAATAAAGATATTCATAGTTCTGCTATTTACTGTGTTCATTCATGTGTGACAATTCATTCAGTCATATGCAATCATTCTTCCTTAGAAATCTGTCTGTTCTCCACAATTCATAGCAAATGAAATACTTAATGATGTTCAGTCTTTTTCTGCTGGTGTTATGATATGAGGCTGTTGTTAAATCTAGAACATAGTTTTTCAATAGTTATTGTCACCATAAATCACCTAAAGAAAGCTTCAGGCATGCTTACCTTGTGATGATATTAATAACTTAAAGAAAAAAGGTGTTGCATTCTTCTTATAAGGTGGATGTGTTTCTATATACAGTGCTACATGTTTTTGCCTGTCTAGCTATATTTACCATATGTGACATATATACAGTGTGCTAACCATTACATCTTACTCATTCCCTCTTTATTTTATTTTAAAACCCCATGTACACAGCATTGCTGTGCCAGGATAGGATCGTGAAATTTTCTTAGCAGTTCATAAACCAAATATAGCACTTTTTCTGAGGGCAGTCATTTGGAGAAACATTCGTACCCCTATTTAATTTGAAGCCAGTAGAATTCTAAAGGTGAATAGCAGTCTCTTGGATATGGGTGCAGTTGTCAGAGACTGAAATGACAACGGGGAAGAATTTTGGAACCTGTGCTGAAACAAGGTGGTCAAAATGCAGAGCAATCTATTGGGCAGTTCTGGTGTGTGTGTGTGTGTGTGTGTGTGTGTGTGTGTGTGTGTGTGTAAAAGAGTGAGAAGAGTATCCTGCTTCCTGAAAGCATCTAGGCTTGCCCTATCAGAAAACTGTGGTGTCTGGATGCAGAGGATCAAAGACTGCATGTGCTACGTGTCCTTGTTCTGCAGCTTCAAGAATCTCTGGTTAATTCCCTCCTGAAAATCATGTGCTTCTGGTGATTGATAAAATACCCCCCAATTCTGCCACCTGGCAATAGGACTGCTAAATAGCTCTGGAAGAGCCTTGGTAAAAATATGGGAGTTACAGGTAGCTTCAGTGGAGAACTCACCTGAAAGTGAATAAGTAGTTTTTCAGGATCAGTTTCAAAGTGAACTGAGTTGTGTCATGATGATTGTACAGGCATGTCAACAGATTCTAGCTAAGTTGCCCATCCTAATATTCTCCCTAACTACAGTTGTGGCCCATTTAATCCATCTATCAGGATATCCCTCTTAATTTACTTCAACTGATCATGTGAAAATATTGTGATGGTTTGTGCTGTCATTGCCTTTTGCCTCTTGAATGGAAAACATCAATATTTGCAGGTACTAAGAAAGGAATTTCAGTAAGCCTTCTGAATGTGCAGCTTTAATCCATGGTGTTGTCACATTGAAGGAAATGATGGGTTGTTGTTGTTTCTTGGATGTCAATTGGTTCTCCTACCAGCTCTGAAAACAAAGATGGCCTGGTGATCCAAATAGCCTTAGCAGCAAGAATGACTAAGTAGCTCCATTCATCTTACACACTTTAAATTAAATGTGAAACCCAAGGAAAAACTGCAGACACTTTTGCTTATCTTGTGTATGTTAAATGTTTGGCTCAATTTCCTTTTTACTGAACTTTTCATGTTTTATTTAACTCATGTTTCAGGACAGGTGCAATTCATATCGGAGACCGAATCTTAGCAATAAATAGCAGCAGCCTGAAAGGAAAACCTTTGAGCGAAGCCATACATTTGTTACAAATGGCAGGAGAAACAGTCACCTTGAAAATCAAAAAGCAGACAGATGGTGAGTGTTGTATCAGGTATTACACAGGGGCCCTTTCTACAACTATCAACAATGCATACATTCATGAAAATGGTATTTGGCTCATTGGAACTGTAGGAATGCAGAAACAAATGCATAGATACAAGAATGGTTCAACAGAAGCACTTCAAGGTCTATGAGATATTTGCAGCCACCAGTGCAGTAATTCAGTGTTTCTCAACCAGTGTGCCTCCAGATGTTTTGGGACTACAACTCCCATCATCCCTAGCTAGCAAGACCAGTGGTCAGGAATGATGGGAGTTGTAGTCTCAAAACATCTGGAGGCACACTGGTTGAGAAACACTGCAGTAATTGAGTCAAACAAAAAGGGAGTCAATTATCTCTTTACAACAGTAGTGTTACAGTCAAAATTTGGGAAGTAATAAACTACTCATTTGGACTCCTGTGAGTCATTCAAAGAAAAAAAAAGTATTAAGTAACAAACCCTACATTGAAATGAACATTGAACAAAAAACAGAGGTACAGATCAGAGCCAAGCCCAAGTTTATGAAGGATGTAGACAAACCGGAAATAATGAAATTAGAACAAAAGGTTTTTTAAGCTATTATGAGGAATGCACCCCCCCCAAAAAACCCACCCCCAGCTCATGCACCTTGTTCGTCTTAGTTTTCTCGCTTACAGAATATCTCTCCATGCAAATGAAGCTGCATATCTATCTGATTTTCCAACAGAATTTTACTTTTTTTTTCCCTACCATTTAATTCCTACCAGCATCAAGTCCCAAGAAATTTCCGGCCTCGGGTCACCTAAATGAATTGAGTGATGCTGAAGATGACACAGCCACCACACAGAAACCAGGCAAACTGTCGGAAATATACTCCACTACCGTCCCAAGCGTAGATAGTGCTGTGGAATCATGGGATGGCTCTGGAATGGATAACAGCTATGGAAGTCAAGGTGGGTTCATGCATATCAACCGCCACACATAACGTGGAAAATCACTCCATGGGAAAACCTTCTAAGCCAACTTTGCTGTGTCTCAACTGTGCTGTATCTGTCTTGTTAAGACAGCGCCCTTTAGCACACTCTGCTGCCTCTTGCATTCGGCTAACCTTCGTCTCACTCTTTCACAACACTGTGACAGGTTATAAAGCATATATCAGTATACTAACAGCCTTCTGCTAGTTTTACTGATGTCTGAATAGCCAGTCCATAGCTCATCCACAGCTAAATGGGTTTATCCTTCAAGCTTAGATTAATAAAAGATGCAGAACACATTGAAGGTGTTCATTAATTTGAACGTCTGAGGTGCATTCGTTGTGGTTTTTAAGCTGGCTATGGTAAAGATTTATTGTAAACTGCCAAAGGGGGAGCATAAAGAGATTATTCAGTGATTTGTTACCCTTTTGTTTCTCCTTCATCCCTTGACATTAAGATGTCAGAGGGCTTTCAGAATAATAACTGGTTTTAGGAAAGGTTTTGAAGGGAGGGGTGGAAGAACAAGAATGGAGAGTCCCGGTGACTCACGCGCCCAGCGGTTGCTCCGTTTTTTTTGCGGATCCCCCGCTGCCCGAGAGCTCAATAGAGCGATCGAGAGCCGGCGGGGTGGAACCGCGGGAGCCATTTTGGGCTATATCTTACCTCCGAGAAGTGAAGCTCCGAGTCCTGACCCGGCAAGCGGCAGATTCTTCCGACAAATTTAAACTTCCAAAAAGTAAGTGGAATTGTGATCACGGACTTTAAATTCGTTAATTGGAAAAATAGGAGAGGCTTCAAAGAAACGGAAGTCGGTCTCTTCCTAATGGAAAACTGGGAGGCGCTTTAAATAATCTTAAGCTGAATAACAAAAGGCATCTGGGACTGTGGACCCGAGAGAAAGAAAGACTTTTTTGAACCCTCTCAACTCCCAAGTCCGGCACCCCTTGAGGTACAGCATTATTAAGGGGGAGAGTGCTTTGACAGCTGTCAAAAGCTGTCAAGCTGTCAAAAGACCGGGTGGACTTATTGTACTGTTGCAATTAGTAAAAATTGTTTGAAAATGTGGTAGAACTATTTAAAATTGGAACTAAGAATGGAGTTGTGATTGAGTTAAAAGACAAAGGAAAAGAACTGCCAAAATGGAGTCGACCGTCTGAGGAAGGAATTTTCCAGTACCTCTTTGTTCTCCACTTCCTGTCTGTTTGCGGTCAGGAGAAGTATGAAAACAAAGTACTCTCGAGCCTTCCGGGAGGCTGTGCTAAACTATCTACAACTATGGGAGGATATCTACAAGGAACGGCAACATCCCAATGTACCAGCAGTCGAGGATGAAATCCAAGTCCAGGATTTAGAAGAAAATTTGATTTTGGATACTGTGGAGATGGAATCTGGATGTCAGGAGAAACAATTAGTTGAAAACCTTAAAGAGGACTTGGACTATAAAAAATATGTTGGGGATGAAGCAAAGTATGGACTTCAAAAGGAAGAAAATCAAGTAGAACAAGAAAATGAGAAGCAAAGGAATTTGAGGATTAATGGACTTGAAGATCCTGGAGGGGTTGAAATGTGGGGTGATGTTAGGGAGGAATGGGAAAGACAGGGGCAGGGGGTGACAAGGGTCTGGAGACGGATATGGGAAAGAATGGGTGTGGGGTGAATATCTTAGTTAAAAGATTTTATTTTAGTTTCTGAAAGACGGTTTTTGAAATTTTGGCCTGTTAACGGAAATGCTGATCCAATTGGAGGAAAAAGACTTAGGGAGAGGAGATGGAGTGTAAAAATGAATGGAAAAAGTTGTGCTTTCTGGAGGGAATTCTAAGAATGGCTTAGGAAAGAATTCAAGTTAATGTAAATTTTTGTAAGTTAAGTTAAGTCTAGGCAGAAAGCTGCCTACTCTCCTTTCCTTACTCTGAGATACTCAGTGGCAGGGAGTGCTCAGAGGGGTGAGGAGGGGACATAATGGAACCTTGGAAATGCTGTGCCCCACAGGTTCCTCTTGTGGCAGGAGGGGGCCTGTGGGAGGGCAGCATGGAAAAGGAGGAGGGTTGAGTTAATATTATAAGAAAAGGATTCTAAATTGAAATAGAAACCCGCCATAAACTTTAGATTTTGTTTAAGGAAAACCAAGAGGAAGACCACCGAGGAAGTCACAAGTATAAGGTTAAGGCAATAAGAATTGGGGAGTTAAAATTCTCCCCTACTGTTGTTATGTTTGTATGTGTCTAAGTATACTTATGAATGAGTTGGGGGAAACCAATCCTCAGAGCTCCTCCATTCCTGTCCTCTCAGTGGCAGGGGGGGGGGAAGAGGGGGGAGGAGGGAGGGGGGAGGCCAAACCCAACTTACAATGGACCCCTTTGATTCTCAAAGCACACGGGTTTCACTGGTGGCAGAGGTGAACCAGTGGGTGGAGGGAAGACGAAGGGACTGTGTTATATTGTATGTTACATTGTATGTTTGTGTAGTTTGTTTAGTTTTGTGTGTAAAATTAATAAAAATTATTTTAAAAAAAAAGGAAGAACAAGAATGGGTTTTCTTTTACCTCCTCAAAGATCCGTGCTTGTTTTTTAGTATTTCACCTTTATTTTAAGCACTGTCATTTAAATCTCAGGGTAAAACTTTGAGCCCTGGAAGTGCAGGTTTTTGTAAACATCCTGGGTTGGAAAAATGAGGACTTCTAAAAAATCATATTTTACATTGGAATATCAAACAGAGCACCATGGCATTCAAATGCCAACTAGAGAAGTCATTGTTTCAAAGAGAAAGATTCTCCTTCCCTTACACATTTTCACATTCCTTCAAAAGTATTTTTGGACCCACTCACCCAGTAACTCTCTGCTGCAGTAAGAAGATGCAACCTGTTCTTGGCCACATGATCATATGAAGATCATAGAAACATACCTGCGCACCGAGACATCTGAGCCACCAAGATCATGAGAATTGCTGTCACTGTCTCTGCATTTAGCCCCCTTCGGCTTCTCCATGTGTTTTGAGACACATACATGGCAGGCTGTGAAAAGTTCCAAACAGATCTCTCCAACACAGCAGCAAATAAGTTTCAATATAAGTAAGCACAGAATGATGCACATCAGGGCAAAAGGGACTCACACTCCTAACTTCACATTCATGCTAAACTAGTTGTGACTATCTAGGAAAAGGAGACTGAGGTTATGGTGGATTACTCAGTGAGAAGGTCAACTAGCAGTAGTAAAAGTCCCAGATCCGTATTAAATGGTTTACAGAATGTATTAAGATGTTGCATTGGTCATTACCTAAGATGGCTTTAAAGGGGTATTTGTGGAAGATAGGTCTATCTGTGGCCATTGACCACAATAGCTCAATGGAGTCATTGTAGCTCTTCAGGAGATGGAGAAATTGCTGGGTTAGAAAGTGGGATGGATTGTTTGCTTCATGATTTATGTCTGGAAAGATCTGATTTGTCACTATGGGAATCATGATGTTAGGCTATGTAGACTTCTAGTAGAGTGGATGACCAAATCAGCTGCTGTGCAATGTTTCTTTTCTGTGTAAGAAATGCAATAATTCTTTCTTTGTTGTTGGCGTATGGGTGAACTAGTGTTGGGCACTTTCAGTAATGATCTTTAATTTATTGCGTAGCTTGACACTGGAAGCAACTGTCATTTTCTCTTTTGCAAAGTTCCTTTGGAATCCATTTTATCCTAGCAAGACAGAAATATGCTGAAGCTTCCTCCTTAAACGTTGTTAAAACTGGGCAGGGGCAAAAGAGCTTGAAAGTCAAATACAAATACGAAGCTCAGAACGAGCAACTAAAGCTATTTTTTTTTACAGCAGTAGTAGAACGAAGCATCATATGTAATGTTGGATGTCTGATTTCATCTCAGGACAAATTCCCAGTTGTAAAAAAATATATTTAGCAATTTCATTTTTGCTAGACATTGTGTAGTTAGTCTTTCCTTTGAATTCTACAAATATAAAATGTTGCTATATTTTTAATTTTTAAGAGCAACAATTTGATTTATTTTTGTGTGCCAGAACTCACTGTTCTGCTGCCATTCCACATCCCTTCTTAGTTTGCGCGACAGTAAACAGCACATGAATCACACACAATCTCTGCAGACCCATTTGTTCCTCTGGCTAAAAAACTAATGAAATATTGAGCTGTGAATATTTTATGGAATGAAAATAGTTCTGGAAAATCTCCAGGAATGGTCAGCAACCCATCATGGGCGGCTGTAGACATTTTGGTTCAGGTCAGGGGAGTGGAGTGTACAAGCCTGGATAATAGAAATTCAACTCAATTCAGTAGTTCAAGTATAATGTTGTGCATGGGCTAGGGGGCAACTATTAAGTATTTTTATATCACCTGCCCTGATGAATCATTAGATAAAAAAAAGATTGAGGAGGGGTGAGTTTTTGTTTATCTCAAAATGACAAATTTCAGAGAACTCATGCCATGTCATAAGGTACAAAGGGTGTTGATATCTAGACATCTTAGAAAAGTGTGGCATTTCCAAAACTGTCAATCTTTTGGGCAACTGCTGGGGCCTTTAGCAAGTGCCATCCCACAGCCACAACTCTCTTCTGTGGCCATAAATAACACCATACGGTATAGGGGTGAAACTAGCTGCATCTGTTGGGAAATTGTGTACATAATATCAGCCCGTGTGGTCTGATTGACACTGTTAGTGTTGGCCTCCTTTTTTGCCCCTCCCAAAAGGGGTAAGGGAACCATTAACAATGTCATAAGCTACGTGACTGAAGCTGGTAGCACTTGGTAGAAACTACCTTCATGCATCGTGAAATGGTCTGGTTTGGAGTGGCCCCCTATGAAACAATAGGATTGTTTCACAGGGGGGCACTCTAAATCATACCATTTAATGTGGTCCAATTTCCATTGTGGTAACCATTTCCATTGCACTGAACTGGGGCTATGCACCTTGGATCTTCCAGTTGAGATTATCAACTACCTTAGCAATAAAGTCAAAGTAAAGAGATTTTGGGAGAACCCATTTTGGTTTGTACAGATCCATGAATTCCTGTAGCATTCATTTATTGAGATACTATTGGTATATAGCCATTCTCATGTATCTAGACAGGTGGAGACTTATTTATTTGTCCAGTCCTTTGGAACCTAATGGTTTTGATACAGGTCAGCATTTAGTGCTGTTTTTTTATAATGGGTGTATGATTGTAATTGTATTCTGCTTTGTATTATATTTTATATAGCTGTTTATATTGTATGCTGTGTTGCAAGCCACCCTGTGCACCAGTTTTGGAGAAAGGGTGAGGTATCATTGGCTCCACATATCACTACCCTACAAGGTTACCTAATAATTGGGAAATGTGTAGTTTGAGGTTGAAGTATGAGTGGGGAATACTGTAGTCAAATCCACGAGCAGCCGAGTTGATGGATATTTCCTGCCTTGTGTGGCACTAGATGGCTTTACAGCCCTTTCTATACTGATCTTCTATTTTTCTCATTAAGTATTTAACATTGCATCAAGCTGACAGCTTGAATGAGTTACTTTAGTACAGCAGTTTCCCTCCACCACACACAAATGGGAATCCTCTGTTCTGCAGTCTTTGCTTTTAGTTAAACTGCACTGAGAATATAATGTGCTAGCCTGCACAGATCCTCTCGGGTATTTTGTCTGTGGCCAAAGTTGTCTAAAGATGGAAGTGCTTACACTGGCAAGTCATTAGCATAGGAAGATGATAGTTTTCAAGAGAGCTCATTATTTTATCTCACAGCTTATAAGAGCCATTATAAAAATATGTCCTTGGTTTTTCAGCTTGCTGTTTCCATTTCAGTTTTTGAAGTATTGGCTGGTTTCTGTCCAACTTTTCTAGTTCAGATTCAGTCCATGTCTTTTCCTAATGGTAAAGGTAAAGGGACCCCTGACCATTAGGTCCAGTTGTGACAGACTCTGGGGTTGCAGCGCTCATCTCACGTTATTGGCCAAGGGAGCCGGCATAAAGCTTCCAGGTCATGTGACCAGCATAACAAAGCCGCTTCTGGCGAACCAGAGCAGCGCACAGAAACGCTATTTACCTTCCCGCTGTAGTGGTACCTACCGTTATTTATCTACTTGCACTTTGACGTGCTTTCAAACTGCTAGGTTGGCAGGAGCTGGGACCGAGCAACGGGAGCTCACCCCATCGTGGGGATTCGAACCGCCGACCTTCTGATCGGCAAGCCCTAGCCACAGCGCCACCCATGTCCCACTAATGGAGATAAACTTAATACCATACTTGCTAAACAAGATAACTTGATAATATCCGTGTTCCCAGTAATCTGTAGTGCAAGTACAGTTCAGGTGATCTTTCTTTTGGTTGCCTTATTTAACATGATAGTGATATGGCCAATCCCCCCCCCTATTATATATGGTTTTTAACATACTCCCAATTGTGCAGTATTCTCTGCTTTTCGGGATCCCCATCCTACCAACCACTCATTCCATAGCTGGGTGTAGAAGCTTGCACACCACAGCATGTTTTTACTGTGTGTGAGAACCTGTGATGGTAGTGCGAGGCTACTTTAGAAGGGATGCTTCCCTCTTATCTGTTCGCTAGCCCAGGAAAATGGGATACTACTATTGAGCCAGAACACTGCAAGCAGCAACTAGAGAGAAGGGGCTGCTCCTTATCTGCCCTTCACATGAATGCCTAGAGAAATATTACCAACTCTGTGTCCACAAGACTGCTAATGGATCAAATGGAAGTTGCACCCTGTTAACCATTTCATTTCATTTATAACGGAGTGCCAAAATGCCAGTATTTTAGGAAATCACCAAAAAATGTAATAAGTCAGCATTGGTAGCTTTACATCTCCAACGAAGAATAACATGTGCAAATAAGGGGTGTTGGTGTTTGGTACCACCAAAATATATTTATAGAAACTTTCTTTTAAGCTTGTACAGACAGTTTGCTGTGTGACATACTGCAATGTATTCCCAGACTCTGACTGGAATATATTGCCTTGGTTTTTTGTTATAATTACTCTGCTACGAGTTCTTTGATATCATGTATGTCAGGCCATTTCTTTATCACAAATTGAGAAGGCCAGGTGAGCTACACTTTTGAGACTCAGTGAAGAATTGGATGTTGGTTCAAATCAGTCTGTTTCCTAGATAATTCTGAGCAGCTCTCATGGCCTCAGTTCCACATGCATGAAATGGGAACAAGGATGGCTTTAGCTCATGTAACTGCTGGAAGAACAATGAAATAAGTTAAAACACATTGTGTTATTAGGGGTGCAATGTAGTGTTATAAAACATTTTCTTCGTTTAAAGCATCACGGTTTTACAAATACGGTTAATATTTTAGGTCCCAATTATCAGGCTTCAGGATACAACTTCAACACATTTGAATGGAGGAGTCCAAAACAAAGGAGCAGTTTATCCCCTCCCAACAGGCCCCGAACCAACCCCTTCCACAACACAGGGCTAAGTGATGATGAATGGGACAAACCAGTCGCAAGCAGGTATGTTTTGCACCAGTTACTCAATTTATCTTTGCAGCAGCAGCAACTTTCTTTGTGAGTACATACACCACTTGCCTGGGCTCAAAATACCAGTTGCCAGTTTGTCCTCTCACTACTGAGATATTTACAGTTCATGCTGCATGAGATTTATTAGGTTAGGTTACTGACATTCATGAAAGGTTATGATGCTGAAAGCAATACTTGTGCACTCGGTGAAATTCTATGCATAAAAGGATAGATCATTGGTTCTTGTTAATGCAACAATTAAACTGAAAAAGGTCCTTCCCCACCCCACCCCCTCCTTTGAATGTTGTAAGAGTCTTTCGTTTCCCTAATCTTGTTCCACGCACCTCATCATTTGACACAAATGTAGTTTCGTGCGCACACATCTTTGTAAGGACTGGTTCTTCATTATCTATGTGTAGTGTGGTTGCAATTTCCACATGGTCAGTAACCATGGTGCCCCTTTAAGAAAGGGGAGCCATGTGGGACAAGGGGATGATGTGGTGATCTGGTGTGATCTCCCCTTTTGAAATGTTACCAATGATAATGCAATTCTTGTCAAGCCTTCACCTGTCTTGGAGAAGCTCTGGCCAGGAAACGTTGTGTCTAAGACAGAATAAGTCAATGCTTGACCCCTTATTTTGCAAAGTAAGCAAAAGCCCAAAGCACGGGTGATGGCAACAGATCCATGTCTTTATAGATAAATGGGGCAACAGACCCACTTTTCAAGTGGGTTGGGTGCAACTTAAAGGGCTAAGGGGACACATGAGTGCGAGTGCAGAACCGGAAACCCTCCGCCAGGGATTTTGCTCCATTAGGCTCACTTCCAGCATAGAGCCTAACAGGGATGTAAGCCCACCTAGGAGAAAAGCACTGTGGGGAGAGGGTTTGGCATTCCTCACCCATTCACCCCCCTGGCTCTTTAAATTGCACTCTATCCCCTGTGCAGACCCACCTTCTGTGCTCTGGTTCCCAGTTTAGTTTTGCTGTAACCCTCAGACAGGCCATTATTGCTAGTTTCTCCAGCTGACCTACAGTCTCATCAATATTCTCAGAGAACACATGGAAAGTGTTACTGGTGATTACAGCGTGACTTGAATAATTCCTCTGCCTTCCCTGCCAAAAAAACACACACTGTCCCAAACCATTATCTCTGGTGTCCTCATGGGAAATGACTTGCTGCACTGTTTTTTTTTATCACTTTGGACTCATGAATCCATGATAAACCTAAAGGAAGGTCCCTAGTTTTTCTCTGCTGATAATGAAGGTGCTCAGTTGCAACTGAATCTGATCCAAAACCTGGGGTAAATAGCACTAAAACCCACACATCTGTTCCTCCAGCTGATGCCAAGTCAATCAGCTTTTTTCTGAGTTAATGATTCCCACACATGCATCCAGAAATGGATACTAATTCCCCCCTCCCCAACGTGCAGCCAGTCTCTATGCATGGCCTGAGATTTCTAAGCATTCGTCTAGTTTCTGCTTGGTTTGGGGGAACCGTAGGGTGCCGCCATATTGTTAGGCTGACAGCAACTTTGGCAAGTGGTAGGTTGTGGGTGCAAAGCAGAGGCTAACTTACACCAGCAGCCGCATGCCAAGTAAAGTCCATGTGCTAATCTAGTAGGGTTGCCAGACTCAATAGAGGACAGGACTTCTGTGCCTTTAATTGCCCTGCTCTCTTTTGAGTCTGGAAACCTTAAAGAGAAACCAGCAGACCCTTTGCTTGGAAATTAAACAAGGGGTCTGCTGGTTTCTCTTTAAGGTTTCCAGACTCAAAAGAGAGCAGGGCAATTAAAGGCACAGAAATCCTGTCCACTATTGAGTCTCGCAACCCTATAATCTAGTGGTTGGCTAATGCAGTGTTTCTCAACCAGTGTGCCTCCAGATGTTTTGGGACTACAACTCCCATCATCCCTAGCTAGCAAGACCAGTGGTCAGGAATGATGGGAGTTGTAGTCCCAAAACATCTGGAGGCACACTGGTTGAGAAACACTGGGCTAATGCATGTCTTGGGCAAATCTGGGCCTAGGTTCTGGCTAGCACATCTTAAAATAAGGATTGAAGGAATGGCAATCAAATATGGATTGATCCCCAATGGTGATGGGTAGGGAGATTGCACGTTTCTAATGTAAATACTTTACAGATATTGGGGGGACTGAACAATCCTGTGGCTGGGAATCTTCAGGCCCTAAGCTCTGTCCCTGATTTGCCAGCAGTTGTTCCAAACCTTTCCCAGTTCTAGGAAGGCAAGGGGGAAACAGAAGAGAGCAATCTCTTTCCTACCTTTTCCCTCCTCCCTCCTCCCACTTGTCAGTAGGAGGGAAATTGCTTGTGCCATTTCCTGTCCTTGGATAGATTTCCCGTATGTTTGTAGCCAGTGCCACAGAATGGAGGGGTGTCGTCCCCCCCCCTCCATTGCACCTACATACCAACACGACTCCATTCTATTTATGGAGATGCATAGACTCTACTTCCGTAGCAGAGCATAGGAGCCTTTGCACATGGAGGCATTTTTTTTCCAGCTAAGGCAGTGGATCTGGACTTCAGAAGAACCCCCCCCCCTGCCTTATCCTGAAACCCCTTGGCCACTGAACCAGTGAGTGTGCGATTGTACACTAAATCTGCATTAGGTGAATTTGGGAATCTATCGTAAGTGTGCGAGTAGCAATTCCGATCGTCATTGATAATTGTAAGGAGCGAGAGGCTGTGCTGCTTCTTCCAGTTTAGTTTACGCGGAACCATTAATCTTGCATCTTCCTTTCCCTCACAAATGTGCCTGCACGTGCAACCTCACCATTCATAGCAGCTCCTAAGCATGAATTAGCCATGAAGATTGCTGCAATAAAAGTAGGCCGGGGTTTGTGTGAAGTTTTACTTACAGACCACTTGTAAATTCTTGGGTTAATTAAGCCCCCCGTGTCGTGCGTCAGTAATCGCGCTCCTTCTTCACAGCCCTGTCTAAGCTTGCTTGCTTCCTGCCCATGCTCACCCTTAAGTCTGGTTTTGTTGCTGTAAACCATTCCTATGAAGTACACTGCCGTGTTGCCTTTGCCACTTAAGCAAACCTTTCTCTATGAATCCAGCTTTGCAGGTGCCCCCGAGACTGACCAGGAGGAAAATTTCTGGTCTCAAGCACTGGAGGACTTGGAGACTTGTGGACAGTCAGGAATTCTGAGGGAATTAGAGGTAGAAAAATAAATAAATCTTAATCCCGTCACAATATATCAATTTCTTTTTCAATTAACACTCATTTTTTTGTTTCCCCCCCTCTATTTTCTTTCTAAGTTTGCATTAATCTCACAAATTCATTTTAAAGCTTTAACCCCCCCCCCCTTTCCACAGGACAAGGCTGACAGGCGTCTGTGTTTGAGAAACATGACTCTCTTGGTACCTACCCTTTATGTTTATATTTTGCTTGTGCAGCTGCCTCCCCTGATCTCCCCCTAATCAAGCTGTTTTCTTTCATGGAACTGCTGCTGAAATGATACAAGCGTGTTATGTGTTCAAAAGCTTCTCCTGTGCTACTGCTGGCTGCACCTGTTTGCAGGCTTATTTTTCCTAGGCAGCAGCGCATCCCATTCTCTTCCAGCTGCTTTTTACACAAGGTTTCCTTGGCATGTATCTCTTGCAACAAAAATGAATCTGAATTAAGGGGAACATAAACGAAAAGCAACTTTGCAAGTTTTAAAATTGGGAGTCACCTGATGAGCCAAGACAACTGCAATGAATTCCACAATGAATTCCCGCCTAGAGATTTACTTAAAAAAAAGATTAACTAGATACCTCGTTGTTTAAAGTTGCCTGCATGTTAATTACACCAAAAATGAATACAACTTAAAATAGTTTTAACGTTTCAAAAGGGCAAGTCCTCGAAAATTTTCTTTTATGTTCTTTTAAATTCCTTGCGTTGCAAAAACTGGCAGAGTCTCATTTTCATTTTTATGTCATACTGAAGTCCCTGAGCAACCACAATGAATGTGAATGGCATAGCTGGGTAAAACTCATGGAGCTCGAGTGGATTGCGCAGCCTCAGAATTATGGCTCGTCTGTTTATGCACGTCTGTTTACTTTCCTGTGGACCTGATCTAAGTTTAATTGCCATTCAGAGGAACACAAGGGAAAGCTCTGTCTCAAGGCATGGTACCTCAGGCTTCCCTTGCCAAATTCCTTCCTGACAGCGCAGCAAACGGATATGGAAATAGATAATGGAAACAAATGTTTCAGTAGGTTGATCATTCTCCATTTTAAAGATGACATGGTGGGTTGTTTTTTGTTGTTTTTAAAACCCATGGTGCGTTGTTTTTGTTGTTTTGAAATTGTGCTCAGCTGCCTTGTTGGCATCTCTGCAAGCAGGAAGCAGCTGTGCAAAATTATATTGCAGAAACAAGACCCTTGTTTCCCATCAATCCAACCTTGTTTGGACCCCTCTCAAAGTAGTTCACTTTTCAGTATTGATCAACTGACTGGCACTGTCAGTGAGCCCCACTTGCTCATGAACAATTGGGAGCTTGCTTTGAGCAGCTCCTGTTTGCTCCTTTAGAGCCATGTCTTGACATCACATAAGACGTCAGCAAATGGCCATGTTTGGGAGAAAGCCTCACAGGCCAAATTGGGTCCAGTGCCAGATCTAAGTAGGCCTGCCAGTCCATTTTCCAAACCTGTGCTAAGTAGCCTTCCCATGAGTTCTCATCAAAGATATTGCTGCTTCTTTTGTTGACCTGCTTTGTTTTAATACCTCAGGTCTGTAAAAATGCTACCTATTGTAGCATTCATTATATTTAGAATAAACTAATTATGCATGTGCCAGGATTTATTTGAATAACAAAATAGCTTTTAGGTAAAGAACGTTTGCCAGCAAAGACTTTTGTAGTCCACTTTTGTTTGTCTGGTGGCCAAGCATGACTATGGCTGGCCATTGTAACTCACCAATTATAGAAGCTGTCACACTCCGTCCCCCGCAGATTGGATAAAAATGTCATCCAACAACCTTTCTCGTCAAGTACATTTTTCAGAGGACTCCCACTCAAATTGTCCATCTATCCTCCAGCCATTTGCTGTGCTCTGAAGTGACTGTGTTCTGGCCAAGACAACAGAATAGATGCTGCTGCCTTTAGTTACAGCCTAATCGTCTGGGGTTTTGTTTGTTTTTACTATGTCATGTATGATAAAAACTTTTTGTCAACGCTACAGGCAACCATTATGTCAGGGAGCACCATGAGTCTGAACCATGACAACCCACAGCATCGCAGCCACCTGGGAAGACAAGCCAGCTTCCAGGAACGAAGCACTTCGAGGCCTCATTACAGCCAGACGACCCGTAGCAATACGTTGCCTTCAGACGTGGGAAGAAAGTCTGTAGCTTTGCGGAAGATGAAGCAAGAGATGAAAGAAATTATGTCACCAACTCCTGTGGAGTTACACAAGGTGAGTTAGTGCACCGTCTGATTTTCCCCCTTCTGACAGTAATCTTGCACTGAATGCAGTACAGAGCAAATGACCTTCTTCTTCTTCTTCTTCTTCTTCTTCTTCTTCTTCTTCTTCTTCTTCTTCTTCTTCTTCTTCTTCTTCTTCTTCTTCTTCTTCTTCTTCTTCTTCTTCTTCTTCTTCTTCTTCTATGGCGATCACTCGTGGCTGAGTAAGACTGTCTTCTATGAACATGGTCTTAACCAGGCATCACCAAACTTTGGCCCTCCAGATGTTTTGGCCTACAATTCCCATCTTCCCCGACCACTGGTCCTGTTAGCTAGGGATCATGGGAGTTGTAGGCCAAAACATCTTGAGGGCCACAGTTTGGGGATGCCTGGTCTTAGCAGTGAGTCCGTAAGTGACTGTGGCGGCCATTTTTTGATCCACACATCCTTCCACAGTGGGGACATAGGTTGCTGGGCAGCAGTTGATCACGGTGAGGGTTTGCCAAAAGGTATGATGATCAGGGTAAGGAAGAGGAACTCCTGAGTGATGATAATCCCAAAACTGAGATTGTTTCAGGATACTTAATTGAGATTTTTAAAGTCAAATTTAAAACTTCTTAATCTTACTTAATGGTGGCTACTGAGTCATTTATATGTTTTTTGAGTTCAATATGAATGGACTACAGTGGTACCTTGGTTCTCGAATGTCTTCGCTGACCTTTCAGAACCCAAATGCCGAAAACCCCGAAGTAAATGCTCCCATTTTTGAACATGCCTCGGAAGTCAAGCTGCGTGTTTTTCAATTTTCTCAACTGAACTTGCAGACAGCCCTTTGTGCCTTGGTTTTTTAATGTTTTGGAACTCGAACGGTCTTCCAGAATGGATTACGCTTGAGAACCAAGGTACCACTGTATTAATGTTTTGTGGATATGTAACCACACACACTAAGGGTGGCGCTGTGGGTTAAACCACTGAGCCTAGGGCTTGTTGATCAGAAGGTCGGCAGTTCGAATCCCTGCAACGGGGTGAGCTCCCATTGCTCGATCTCTGCTCCTGCCAACCTAGCAGTTTGAAAGCATGTCAAAGTGCAAGTAGATAAATAGGTACCGCTCCGGCGGGAAGGTAAACGGCCACAACCCAGAAGCTGTACGCCAGCTCCCTCGGCTAGTAAAGGAAGATGAGCACCGCAACCCGAGTCATCCGCGACTGGACCTAATGGTCAGGGGTCCCTTTACCTTTACCCACACACTACAGCTAACTATTTGGGGGGAGGGGACATGGAAAGATGGAGCAGAACGGAGCTTCCATAATCTTTATAATGCAGACATCATATTATTTTTCCTTTCCCCTTCCCCACAGGTAACTTTGTACAAGGATTCAGATATGGAGGACTTTGGGTTCAGTGTCTCTGATGCCTTATTGGAAAAAGGCGTGTATGTTAAAAATATTCGGCCAGCTGGACCTGGAGATGTGGGAGGGTTGAAGCCATATGACAGACTGCTCCAGGTAAGAGTGAGCCATACTAACATAGAAAAGCCGTATCAAGGGCTTGTTGTTGTTTTGTAGAACAGAAAGCATTCTGCAGTCAAGTTCAGCATTTACAGTAGTGGAAACTGGTTACAGGTAGGTAGCCGTGTTGGTCTGGGTCGAAGTAAAATAAAAAAATTCCTTCAGTAGCACATTAAAGACCAACTAAGTTTTTATTTTGGTATGAGCTTTCGTGTGCATGCACACTTCTTCAGGAAACTGTAGTAGTGGAAACTGTATTTGAAATTCAGTTGCACAGCTAAGTTCAGCTCCCTCATTCATCGTGTGTTGTGAACTGAATGGTAGGGAAGACACCCCAGTCAATAATAATAATAATACCCGGTAATAATAATAATAATAATAATAATAATAATAATAATAATAATAATTTTATTATTTATACCCCGCCCATCTGGCCGGGTTCCCCCAGCCACTCTGGGCGGCTTCCAACAAAACACTAAAATACAGAAATCCATCAAACATTAAAAGCTTCCCTAAACAGGGCTGCCTTGAGATGCCTTCTAAAGGTCTGGTAATTGTTGTTCTCTTTGACCTCTAGTGGGAGGGCATTCCACAGGGTGGGTGCCACTACCGAGAAGGCCCTCTGCCTGGTTCCCTGTAACTTGGCTTCTCGTAGCGAGGGAACCGCCAGAAGGCCCTCGGCGCTGGACCTCAGTGTCCGGGCAGAACGATGCGGGTGGAGACGCTCCTTCAGGTATACTGGACCAAGGCCGTTTAGGGTTTTAAAGGTCAACACCAACACTTTGAATTGTGCTCGGAAATGTACTGGGAGCCAATGTAGGTCTTTCAGGTCTCGGTGTTATGTGGTCTCGGCGGCCGCTCCCAGTCACTAGTCTAGCTGTCGCATTCTGGGTTAGTTGTAGTTTCCGGGTCACCTTCAAAGGTAGCCCCACGTAGAGCGCATTGCAGTAGTCCAAGCGAGAGATAACCAGAGCATGCACCACTCTGGAGAGACAGTCAGTGGGCAGGTAGGGACTCAGCCTGCATACCAGATGGATTATGAATTAAGCGCAACATAACGTAAAGACAATAATCATTGAATGCTGAAAAGCTGCAAGCCTAGGCTCACTCACTTGACACAAGGTCTTGTCAAACACAGTGGAACTTATTTCTCAGTAAACTTCCATAGATTCAACCTGCTTATCATGACTGATAAGCCTTGGGAATGAAGCAGCCTTGGTCATCCTGATGGATGATGAGCTTTTATCAGGAGAGATGGAGGGGTGCAACCCTATCGATTACGCTCGATCTCTTAGCCACCACGGTATCCTCCTGGATCAGCTTCTGGGAGTGGCAGTTGTGGGCACTGTCTTGTAAGTGGTTTGGGTCCTATCTCAAGAGGTCATTTTCAGGGACGGGATTGAAGTGAGGATTAGTTGGCCTCCTGGCAGGTTGGCTGTGGAGGTGCCACAGTGTTCCATTCTGTCCACAGTGCTATTTCTGAAGCCATTGGGAATGGCAATTATCGATGTCCATTGACTCCAAACCTTCTAGACTAACGGTATCTGGGAATACGTGAAATTAAGATTTATTTATAAGCATTAGCAGAGCAAATAAATTCAATTTAACAGTAGCCTTTTACCAAACTTTTACTTCTTTTGAAGCTCCCCCCCCCTTTCGGTAAAGTACTTTGTGTAGGCCTATAGAGTATCGTGAGGATTAAGGATCATTTGGTTGGGGAGGGGTGGGGTGGGGTGGGGTGGGGGAAATACATTCAGTTTTCCTTTGTTGCCTTTCATCCAAGACAAACATTTTTTACTTTTCAGGTAAACCATGTGCGCACAAGAGACTTTGACTGCTGTCTGGTTGTGCCCCTTATAGCAGAGTCTGGTAACAAATTGGAACTTGTTATTAGTCGGAACCCTCTAGCTTCTCAAAAGGTGAGCTCAGAACAACAGACTTTCCCGGCTGGGGAATGGAGCGAACAAAACAATGCCTTCCTTCAACAAAGTGTACACAGCACTGGTTCAGAGATGAAACGGGAGCCTATGAACACTTTGTAGCCAAAAAAAACACCTGTATTTAGTGCAAAACATTTAAATGGTGCTAATCCTTTTCAGGTTTCTGTTACACTGAAGATGTAGCTGTCATGAGGCATTAAGAAGCACAGAGGGGGGGCGGGCTTATAATTTGCTACTTGCTTCCAACGCTGAGGGTTTTTTTTGCTCTGCTCTCGTTTTTTATCACCCATGTGTAGTGCCATTTCAACCTGACCCTTAGTAACAAGAGAAATGAATGGTGAAAATGGCTGT
Source organism: Zootoca vivipara (assembly GCF_965207765.1). NCBI lineage: Eukaryota > Metazoa > Chordata > Lepidosauria > Squamata > Lacertidae > Zootoca > Zootoca vivipara. The sequence goes on along the minus strand of NC_142592.1, from coordinate 27,034,208 downwards.
AAATCCTATCATGGCAGATTAGTGAAAGATTTAAGTAAAAAGATTTGGGGGGGGGGAACCCATCCATGTAAATAATTACAACAGAGGATCTGATTTTCAGAACATTGCAACTTACTCAAATACCAGCTGGTTAACTAAGTGAAGGAATCACAGGCTATCGCTGCTGGACCCAGATCACTGTATCATTGTAGTTGTTTTTTAAATGAACTACTGTATATAGTTCTGTTGCTTCTGCGGTAATGAAAAGGGGGGGGGGGTTAAAACTACTATGTGGTTTTACAACTATTTTAGCAAAAATTGCACACGGGAATCTGAAGTGCAAAGGGGTGGAACTTTTACTGGCCCAGCTGTAGTATGGTTTTATTAAGAGTTATATTATACCCTATGCAATGATGTACTAAACAGGATATGTCTTGCACCCTGTATGGACTTCTAACTTTTAGGTATTTGGAACTTCTGATAAATTACTGTTTTTCTTAAAAAAAAATTAAACAAGACAAGTTTTAGCGAAATTTTTTAAAAAAGACTTTTATAACATGTATTCAAGTAGATTTTTTTCTTTGTTTAAATTTTGAACTGCAGTAGCAAAGAAATACCAGTGCAAAACTGTTATGAACTGCCCCAGTTTAGGCATATACACAAGTTAACTTGTATAGCAACACACAATTCTTTTTAAAAAAATTTAAATGAATGGTATGTGCATTGGTTTCAAATAGCTATTTAAATGCATTTTGTTGGATGGCTCTCATTAACTCTTAACAATGTCGATTCATTTAAAAACTGTAAATACATTTTGCACACACACTGATTCTTTCCTCTTTCCTGCTCAGAGCAATAAAATGCTGCCAGTTGCTTTTTTAGGTTCACCAACAGCTGCTTTGATTTCTTTATTGTATTGTCAATGGTAATTAATGTTACTTGGTAACTGGAAAGACACTGGATTTGTCTCTTATAACTGTAGAGTCCTCATCTCTTATTTTAACGACCAGTTTTTCATCTATCTGAATTGTTAGGATACCCCTGATGCTGTTTCCCTTAAACCTGTTACATGAACGTGAAATGTTTTGTTCATATTTCAGCACTGCCAGAGAAAAATTCATTTAAAATGAAACTGAAACCCCAGATCATGAACCACACTTAATATGTATTTTTATTTGTTAACAAAGGAGTATTAAACTAAAGTATTTTTGTACAAAATTTAATACTTTAATAGCATGGTATTTATCGTCTATGTATGGTTTCTGGGAATTCAACCTGTTGCGAAATTTGTATGGAAACTGTAAAAAAATCAAATAAAAATTATTTAAAGACACTGGATTCAATCCTGGGAATTGCAAGAATGAGGAAGCTTGTGGAAGGGGACTTTCCTGTCCCTTCCCCCTAAACAATGGGGGAGTTGCTGGGAAACAGGAGACGTTGGCAAAACTTGGGCCAAGGCACTTTGCAATAGTGAACATGAATGAATTACCATTTACCTTTTTAGAAGTGCGAAATATGCAAATAGTTTGACTCACAACAGCTTCTATAGAAGAAATAATAGATGTTTAAAGGGGGGGGGAATGCACCATACTCCTTAATACAACTACATGATTCAACTTTTGAAGTACACAAGTTTTACATTTAGCTTTCCATTGATTAGAAATACAACACACACTATATAATCTAGTAAAAATGTTTACACCATGACCCAGCTTAGGTCAGACATGCATATGTTTGCTTTTAATACCGTGTTTTATTATTGTAAATTGCTCAGACTCTTATTGCGAGAAGTGATTTGTGAAGTTGGTGAGCATAACCAAACATCTAGAAGCAGAATCTCGTAGGCATAACAGCAACTGAATTGAGAAACACCACGTAAAAGAAGTGCTGCATGCCTGTGGAACCCTTTCAAACAGCTAAAGGTTCTGGTCAAGCAATTATTTGGGATGGGAACGGAATTCAGCATGCACACAAAAGCTCATACCAAAATAAAAACTTACTTGGTCTTTAAGGTGCTACTGAAGGAATTTTTTAATTTTGTAGTGCCTATTGGGTGTGCATTAGTACAGTGCTGAGTTCCAAAATGGATTGAAAACATCAAACAAGGTTAAGATGATAGGCAATCATTCTCTAACTCAGGGGTCGGCAAGGCTTACCTCCCAGACCAGTGCAGTACAACGCCGGAAATGGCTTCTGCGCATGCCCAGATGCCAAAACCCCCGCCAGCGCAGAAGCCATTTCCGGTGCTGCGGACATACGCAGAAGCGATTTCCGGAGCCGTGGAAAAGAGTCCCCGCGCTGCGCCAGTTTATCGTGCGGGGACTTGCCAAGTGGGCGGCTCGATTCAGGGGTGGCTCGTGGGCTGCTTCCGGCCCATGGGCCCTAGGTTGCCAACCCCTGCCCTAACTGGCTGAGGAAAACAAAAGCCAAACAGCACTTACTAGAAACGAATGCCACTTAAAACACAGGAGTACAAACCAGAATTGTTTGATATATATAGATATAGATATACAATTTAAAAATCGGTCCTCTAATTTTAAAAAGCTAGAAAAAGAGCTAGAAAAAGAGCCCAACAAGACAACGACAAAAATCTACTGACAGCATACAAATCAGTATGGCTAACCTGATCCAAAACACCCACCCACCCACCCACCCCACTCACACACATGAAAACAAAGACCTCCAAAGCGAACCACAAATGAACAACCACGCCCTAGGCCAACCCCAATCTCTCTCACCACCAAAAGAACACAAGCGAATAAAAGAGAACTTGCACAAGCAACGCTGACATCAAACCCTACATATATTAAGTAAAATAGAAACATTGCCACCCCACCCCCACCCACCCTACTCCCTACCCACCTCTTCCCCCCTCTTTCTTCCCAGTGTCTCAACAAATGAAACTGATTGGCAAAAATGATACATGTTAGAATATCTTTGTACATATCTTTGTAAATCAAGAAATCTTTAATAAAAATACTTTTTAAAAAAACTAGAAAAAGTATTAAAATATAACTGCATTTTGAATTTTGTTAAAAACAGAGTAAAAAGTCATACTCTTTGAAGCTGCAGTACAAAAGTCCATGAAAAGGTCCACAAACACTAAATATATTCTATCTAAACAAATTCTAAAAAGACGTAGCAGAGCATGAAGAATCTAGTTATAGAATATACTTGCTAGGACGGGAAAAGCTGCTTGGCATGTGGACTCTTCAGTGTCAAGCTTTGAAGTTTGGTAGTTCCAAGTGGGGAGGTATTTTCTGTTACCTGCAAAACAGCAAAAAGGGGGGGGGGCAGAAACAACATTGGTTGTTGGCCAAGCTTATAGCCGGGGGGGGGGGGTCACTTTCAGTAAGGACAGAAAAGAAAACGGTAACGTGAGCAGTAGCCTGGGCTTTGGAGCATTCACACTGCACACTTTGTAGACTGTGAAAATCTATGGCAGGCACTATTTCTCAAAGGTGTGTTCTCCAGCTACACACTGCCACCAAATGAGAAGGAACCTTCATGGGCGGTTACCATCTCCCAGCCTCTATTTGGTGTGGAAGGTATTCCAAGGTGGGATATGTAAAGTCTATGCAGGTTCCTGGTTATGGGTCTTAAGTGGATGCCTTAGGGATGAGGGAGAATGTGCTTTAGCACGCTCTCCCCATATTGCCACCTGCACAGAACTGTGGGTGTCAACCTTACAGCATCCACTGCTTGCTAAGGACCAGGGAGCTGCTTAAGCTGGTAAGTATTCAATTCTATTTCTCACATGACCAGAGCCATACCCACTACTCCACATGGCATTTACAAAAAGAAGTGGTGCCTTAAAAGTGCAATTTTCTCGCTGGGCTTTATCATATCCCCCCCCCAAATTAATCCTAGTCAGTGCTTAAACAGGAGGCCAGATAAATTGAATTTAAAAGCTCTGTTGAAGGCATCGCTGTTTAAGGATGCTTTTAATGTTTAATCGATTATTTTTATTTTATTTTTCTGTTGGAAGCCGCCCAGAGTGGCTGAGGAATCAGACCAAAGGCCTACCTTGTCCAACATCCAGTTCTCAAAGTTCCACAGCAAATGTTTATTCAGAGGCATACTGCCTCCGATAGCAGTACACAGCCCTCTAGTAGAGACTGCTAGCCTTAGCCTTCTATCAGTTCCCCTAATCCCCCTTTTAAAGCTGTTCAAGCTGGTGGCCATCACTATAATTTGCGTTATTGGTACACGTTCTTAGAAGTGAAAATAAACGCACTGCATAAAATATTATATACAGTATCTTATCTACTGATAAATGCTTCTTACCAAACATACTTTTGAAGGACTTGAGCAATCATCTGGAAATGTTTGTTGCCTTTTGAGTCCACCCGAAGTTTCCTCTGCAGTGCCAGCCGGTTCAACAACTGCATCGTCAACTTCCATTTTAAGAGAAACAGCAGGTACAGCAGGTTCCCCTCGACTATTTCCAGAATGAGAAGCAACGTCACACGTGTCATTCTCTTGCTGACTCTGCCAGCTCTTTTGAGGTGATGTTTGCTCGGAACCACCCGCTTCTTCTGCAGTTGCATCTTTCATGAACGCTTTTAAACGTGTTTTCCTGCGGAAACTCTTCTTAGCAATGACTGCTTGGAGTTTGGCTTCTTCAGCAATAATATAGACTCGGCAACGTCCTCTGGTGATAGCTGTGTAAACATGCTGCCAGTTCTGGCGAGGTGTATCGCCAACAACATATACAATCGTATTTTCCTCAGAACCCTAAAAATTATATTGAGAAAGAGCTTGAGAAAGAATATATTGAGAAAGAATTAAACTATATTGAGAAAGAATTAAACTGGGTCCAGATTTAGCCATGTATAGAGAAGGTTCGTTGAAATAGGGTCTTCGTTAATAATGACTAATTTAAATCCCATTTGTTACTCCAACATGGCTAAGTCAAAATCCAACTCTAAAAGTTTTACAATAAATTAAATGCTTCAAGATTTTATTTTTCCCTTTACAAAATTAAATAAAGCCATTGGCATCGCCTGTAATTTCTACCTCAGAAGCAACAAACAAAAAATAGACAGGACTAAAGTAAAATTATTTCTCTCTAATTCCTATATAGGCACAAGTTAAGTTTCTGAGTCATGTGGTCAGGTCTTGCCTCTTCCTTGACTTCTCACTTTCCCACACTGGCAGACACACCTCTCAGAGACTTGCCATGTGCCCTTTCTAGATTTCAAAAGTTACTTTCTACTATGGATGCTGACTTCTCAAGTTTATGTTGCAGCAGGGCCAGGACAACTTGACGGCTCTCATCGAAGCTTCTTTCAACCACAATCCTCTAAGTTGAAGAGTTAAAACTAACTCCATCTCACAGATGTGATAGTTTTGACAAATAAATGCTTCTGTTTTGAATTATGGTGTTTCAGCAATGACCCCACAGCTTACCTGAAATGTGTGAATAGTTCTGGCCCAGGCATGCTTTATCTTAGAGTGTTTCTGGAGGGCTCTATAGTGCATGACATACTCAGGTCCATCAGTTATGCCAATAGTCAGGAAACGGCGACCATTGACTTCCTTATCCTATAAACAGAATGTGCAAATTCACTGCTTTTCAGTACAGCATCCATTTGCCAGCTGCATCCTTACCTTCAAGGAGTCCTTCCACTAGGAACCCAGCCATGACATTCTCTTGATTACAACACAGATGCATAGATTAAGCCCCATCTGAGAATTTCCTCATCTCCTGTACTTTGAAGCCACACACCACATTTTACTTAGATGTGTTAAGTTTTCCAGTCCACCTGCCTCCTTCCAATTAAGTGTTGCCTCCTTACATGAGAATCAGGCACAGAGATTTATTTATTTTTGTGTTTCTAAAAGCAGGCTGATGACAAGTTTTTTTCTGCCACTAAACAACTATTGGATCAACGATTGAGCCAGTGGATACTCACATAGCATCATAGCACCAATTAGATTTTGATAGCAAGGCTTTTTGAAATAATTACCACTTATAACGGCCCACCAGATCCACTATCACAGAATTAAGGCTTTTTGAAATCATTACCACTTATAACGGCCCACCAGATCCACTATCACAGAAACAGCAGATTGTCCATAAAGAAAATCCCACAACTTATAATCAGCAATTGCCCCTTTTTACATCTTTCTATGATAATGAGGTACAGTACATTGCATCTCTGTCATGGTCTAGAAAGGTTGGATGCAATTAGTCTTGATTAAGCTTGATTTTACTGCTTGGTTGCTTTAAAGCAAAAATAATAAGCATAACAAATAATTTCCCCAGACAAGAATTACATAGGTATGTTATCGGACAACAAACCTTGGCTACAGCTTTTGGCTAGTGAAGAGGTAGCTTAACCACAAGTCCTGGTTTGAATGACACAAGAATTCGGCACGGGGTGGGAATAAGAAAGAACACAGGAGCCAAAAGGTTGCAAACTCCTTCCTGGGAATCTACACATTTGCATAGTCCCACAACATGCAAACCAGGCTACTGTAATGCCACAATTTCTGCTATTTCTGCCTAAACGGCCTCGGTCCTGTATACCTGAAGGAGCGTCTCCACCCCCACCATTCAGCTCGGACACTGAGATCCAGCACCGAGGGCCTTCTGGCGGTTCCCTCATTGCGAGAAGGGAGGTAACAGGGAACCAGACAGAGGGCCTTCTCGGTTGTGGCACCCGCCCTGTGGAACGCCCTCCCAGCAGATGTCAAGGCAATAAACAACTATTTTACATTTAGAAGACAACTGAAGGCGGCCCTGTTTAGGGAAGTTTTTAATGTTTGATGCTGTACTGTTTTTAATATTCGGTTGGAAGCTGCCCAGAGTGGCTGGGGAAACCCAGCCAGATGGGCGGGGTATAAATAATAAATTATTATTATTATTATTACTATTGTGACTCTGAGATCTTGAGCGACCAAATATGGACGCAGACTAAGAAAGGAGGCAGCTGCCTTTTTACATGTGACCTGAAAGGCGGGGGGGGGGGGGAATGTCTCTTCTTTCCAGGAAGAGTTTCGAAATCCTTTGATCATTCTACAGAGTACTTGCCTCTTTAATGAAGAATATTTCTCCATTGCACAACCGCCTATCATCGTAATTGTTATTACGGTCATCATCAGCATCACGACCCGAGAGACGAGCTTCCCTTCTTGAGCAGTCTTTGGAAGTGCAAGGATCAGAACTCCCAGCGAGAAGATCTTTCATATACGCATTCCTTGAGGAACAGATTTTGTCACCACGCAAAAATTGCAGCCGATTTTTATGGTTTCTGAATCAAATTGAAGCAGAGGTCTAAATTAAATTAAAGTTTCAACAAGTTGCTCTTTCAGTTATGGCATTCATGGCTGCCCAACAGATCCGGAAAGTAATTTTCCTGGCTTTGATAACGAACATGCAAGAAAGGGTGTTGGGAGGTTTGCTAATAGATTCGCCAGCTTTGCTGTATCAATTAAAGCTAAGCTTTAACAAAAAAAGTATACCCCCTGGGAAAACAATAAAATAGCGTATTTCTTAGGTTTCCTTTCCAGTTTATTATGAATGCAGTTAAAAACAATAAAAACAGCAAGCACATCCCAATTTTAAAAACAATGTTCTCATGTCAATGAGCTGGCAAACTCATGGATTCTGGACTTTACAAATGTCTGCTAGTACACAAAGAACTAGAAATAAGGACCTTTTCACACAGCGAGAAACGCTGCCGTTGTGAGTGGGACACCCATGATATGCTCAGTACAGCATTGGAGTGATGTCCTAAGTCCATGCAAGGGATGAACACAGCCATACTGTAAGTGCTCTGGCACTTGTCATGGTGTTCTGTTGCGCCAGAAGCGGTTTAGTCATGCTGGCCATATGACCCAGAAAAGCTGTCTGTGGACAAACACTGGCTCTCTCGGCCTAAAGCGAGATGAACGTCACAACCCCATAGTCGCCTTTGACTGGACTTAACTGTCCAGGGGTCCTTTACCTTACAGCACAAACACTTGAACATCATACAGTGAAAGCTCTTCAAAAATGTCATACCGTGTTGTGTGCTCCGAGTAGTGCCTACAGCAGATTTCATTTATGATGTCACAGTCCTTCCTAAGAAGAAAAAACTTTATTAGTTTAATTATGAATTATATACAATAGATTTAGAATAATAGAAGCCAGGTATTTTCGGTCCCTGTCTTTAACCAGCCAGTGAAATAGCAAACGTTTGCTCCCTGCTAGTAAATCACTTCCAGAGTTATCTGCTCAGACAGACAAGAACTTAAACAATTAACACCGCAAAGAAAAAGGTGAAACAGCTGAAGTAAGGGTTTTTATCCTTACTTTGAGTCCTGTGAGAATAAGAGAAGATACCAAGAACTGCCCCTGTCACTCTTAGGAGTCTCAAAAGCTCAGAGGGCAGTAAGTGAAGCAGAAGAACTGCAGATTGGCCACAGGAAAGGGTAGCTATCTCTGTTCACCATAAATGACAGAAATACATATATGCTCTAGGAGCGAGAAGGGTTTATGACTATTATGGTCTAAAAACAGACCACTGCCCAACGGAAAATACCAGGGATCCACACTTTACACCTATGATAATGGTTTACAATGCACACATGAAGATCCATTAATTGCAGGAATTATATACAATACACTATGCCTCTCCCTCCTCTCTGCATACTGCCGATATCCGGTGATGCACAACATTTGCCCCATTTATGCAACATTGTCCTCAAATGCAAGCACCTTGGTTTTTTCCTCCACCAAAGTGAATGGCAACCATTTGTTGACCTAGGAAGAATAAATGGGTGTACTTGGGCATTGCTTAAGTAAACGCTACTTCTGTTTTGCCTTATCTCGGAAGAGAATTTACTTCATATGCTCTGTGGGAGAACTGAGCCAATTGCTAGCTCTGCAGACTCATCTGGCCTTGCACAGAAATTAACCCTAGGTCCTCTTTTTTATAAATAAATAAAAACTCTAGAACGCGACGGAAATATTCTAAGAACTGGCTTTATACAGACACACACAAAAATCTTTGCAATATACCATAATGGAAAGAGAGATGCGATGGTGTATCCTGATAGTATGGTATATGGTGCCTGCCAATCAAGAGAGTATTGGAAAAATAAAAGAAAGGAAGCATTTAGTTTACCCTCTTCTAGTTTTGTTGAAGGCACTACAGTAAGGTACAGATGTAAAGCTGTTACTTCCTTAACCATTGTCAAGACAGCAATGTGGAAGGGCTGTAAACTCAGTGGTAAATATCTGCATTGCATGCAAAGGTCCCCAAGGTCAATGCCCAGCCTTTCCAAGTAGGGAAATGCCCCCCCCCCAAAAAAACCTTTGGTGAACTACTTGGTTAGTGCAGACAAGACTCATGGTTCAGGGTGCAAGGTCACATATTTTCTCCTCTATTCCTTCATTCTGTGAAAATAATACCCCACCTCCAACCTCCACCATCAGTTGCTATTAGTGACTATGTCTGTTCAGCACTAATCAGAGTTAACTCCTAATGGCGTTCTGAAAACAGTCAACCCAGGGACTCTACATGCGAAGGGAGAGGGGAGGAACTGGGGAAGCAAGCCTGTGATTCTGCAATCAAATCCCAATTGCTTCTCCAAGTTTGACGGACGGGCAGTGTCTTTTCTACAACGGTCAGCAAAAGTTATCCCACATCTCCACAAATAACAATAACGATATTTTTTATTATTTATACCTCGCCCATCTAGCTGGATTGCCCCAGCCACTCTGAGTGGCTTCCAACACATATAAAAACATTACAAAATGTCAAACATTTTAAAACTCCCCAATATAATTTTTACACGGCTATTACCTTCTGAAAGCAATGAACTGTGACTGCTTAGGATCTTGGAGTCCCGGCCCATTTTTAAGCAAAGCTTCGATGGCGCATTGCAAATCTGATAACAACGCAAGACAGAAACTGGTTACAGAACAAGCAACTGAAACCAAAAACCCCTACAGTCTACTGTGAAATGGCTGGTTATCGACTGATAGGAGCCATAATGCTGCAGCCCCTGGGCTGTGTTATAGCCTGCACAAAGCCTACTGCAGATTGCTCAGCACTCCCCCAGCCCACGCCAAGATGACAAGTGTGTTTGCAAAGCTGTCAGGGAGGCAGGTACACAGCAATGGCTCTCCCCATCACATCCCCATCGTATCTGAAGAAGTGTGCATGCACACGAAAGCTCATACCAAAATATAAACTTAGTTGGTCTTTAAGGTGCTACTGAAGGAGTTTTTTTATTTTTCTCCCCATCACAGTCGTGCTACTCTCAGCCCAAACAGCTATTTATTATTTCAGTTATGAATCATTTCCTAGGAAACATCCCAAAGCAATTTAAACAGCACACACGCAATTCCTAATCCAATGCAGATAAAAATCTCCACTTACAAGGCTTTGGCTGTCTGGGGAAAGTGTGATTGCCAGCACCAAACAACAGGGAAGGAACACAATGGAAATCATTTATATCCCATTGCACCCACTGTGTATGTGTGGTTAAGCGGGGGGGGGGGGAATCCCAGTTGCATGTGCAGCCCTTGGGCCAAGAGGCATACCACCCCTGGCCTATCAGCAACTTAAGATAGGCTAGACAAAGCTCTAGGGCAGGGGGGGGGACTTCCAGCCCACAGGCCCAATGTGGCCCAGGAGGCTGTTTTCACAAAACCATGACCACCTGCCCTACATCTAATGCCAGGTGCAAGACAGATAAGAGAAACAGCAGGACTGGCAGTACCAGTCCCGCTGTGGGGATGTCAATCACCCAGCCAATTCCTGCAGAACGCAGCCCTATTCTCAGGTGCTTTGAGAAGCGCCAGACTGGCGAAGTCCTTTTTGCTACAATTCCTAGCTGGCTGTGTGGTGCATGGAAAGCTCTTATGCAAGGGGATACTGATAGGTGTGCGGAACAACCCATCTGCCAATTGCCTGATGTCATAATGATGTCAGGTGACCGAGAGGTAGATTGTCAGACCCAGCTACCCAAGCTGGCCCATGAGGGTGAGGCCAGCTCATGATTCGGCCTGCTGGGCCAAAAGCTTTCCCCACCCCTGCCTTAGAGCTATGCAACAAATCTAATTGCATTCGGTGCAATGTTGAAGTTGCTCTGTGCAGGAAGGGAGAGAAGTGTAAGTGTCATTTCTTATCCAAGAAGGTAGGTTTGCTGTGCCTCAGCTGTTTTAGCGCATGCTGCCTTGCTTCGGGAATTTAAAATGTGTCAGTAAACCATGACAATTTTCCTTTTTTTAAGTAGACCATGCAAGGCTGAAGGCATCCTATACCTATGCTACCCAGTAAAGGTAAAGGGACCCCTGACCATTAGGTCCAGTCGTGACCGACTCTGGGGTTGCGCGCTCATCTCGCATTATTGGCCGAGGGAGCCGGCGTATAGCTTCCAGGTCATGTGGCCAGCATGACAAAGCCGCTTCTGGCAAACCAAAGCAGCACATGGAAACGCCGTTTACCTTCCCGCTGTAGCGGTTCCTATTTATCTACTTGCATTTTGATGTGCTTTTGAACTGCTAGGTTGGCAGGAGCTGGGACCAAGTAACAGGAGCTCACCCCGTCGCAGGGATTCGAACCATGCTACCCAGTAGCTAAATCTAAATCTGTAGCAACAAAGCATGCATTGGATATTGTGCAGCATTTAAGGAATTTTATTACAAAAGTTCGAAACTCACAGTGACCGTCATCTCCAGGAGGTAAAACAACAAAAATAAATTTCTTCTCAGCACTTGGCACTGCCCACGTTTTGTTCTCTTCCGACATTCTGAGCACTTCATCAAACTTGGGGTATTTCTGCTGAGAGATTCTGCATCCAAAACAAAGTAACGAAAGCGTCTCATGCTGCCCTCGACAGAATTGTTTTCCTTATGCGCAACATCATTTAATTTTTAAGCCAAGAACCATAGTTTCATTTCACACACAATAACTTATACATCCTCCCATTACACAATATGTTTATGTATAGTTATCACACCATGCATTCCCAAAAGAACTAGGTTTGGTTTGTCCCAAATGCTGAACTAAATTTCAAACAAACATTAATGGGAAATGTTTCAAGTAAGAGGCTGTTTTTAAATACAAGTGTCCACACATGCACAAACACACACACACACACACCAACATTATTCAAAAGGTTTAGGGGTTTCCCCCCCCCCATTGTTCCGAGACAGGAATGTGAGAGTGATAGGCTAAGCTTTCTAAGCATGTTACACATCTCCAGGTAAGACGTTCAACAGAAACTCCAGTCCAACACACAACTCAATATCACTGTGAAGAATAGAGCAGGTTGTGGCAATCAGATATCTTCCTGTATTAGAGGGAAAAGTTGTCATGACGCAGTCTGCATGGCCACAACACGACAGCAGCACAGAGGGCAAGTGAAGCTGCGCAAATGAGCAGGATGGCACAGCAAGCAAGCGAGTGGCACAAGCAAGCCTTCCCTTGTCCCTTGAGTCCCCGCCACCTGCCAGCCCACTTACACGTGCACATAATACAGAGATGGAAGCTTGCGGTGAGTCAGTGGGTGCAAGGAGCAAGCAGGCAGGCGGCCCAGACAGGTCTGCAGGCCTTCAAGCACTTCCCCTCTCCCGTCACAATGGCCCCGATCCTTCTGCCACTGCTGCTCACAAAGAAGAGGGGGACAAAAAAGCGGCAGTCTTTCTCCCCTTCACGCAGCCACCAACAGGAAGAAGCAGGCAGCATCGTGGCAAAAAGAGGAGAGAGGCTCGTTCCCCTCTATTCTGTGATTGGTAGAGGCAGCAGGGATTTTAGAATTGGGGCAGGTTGTGAGGAGATAAGGAGGTCTGGGTGAAAGGTGGTGGGGTTGGCAGCAAGGTGGGGGCTTGGCAAGCGCCATAAGAAGGGGCAGCAGCCCCACATTTTTTTCAAAAAAAATAAATCCCTACCTTGTTGCATTATCCACAATTAACTGTGACTCAGCCCTGTGATTAGTTTTCAGTTCTATAGACCAGCCCCTTGACTGAAGACTCTCAAAAATATCGGCCAGCATATTACCAGGCTCAATACTGGGTAACTGCCTAACATCACCTAAATAAAGTACAAAGTTATATTTAACGAAATTAGCTGCATTGTCATCATTATTTTATTTATTGCATCTTTATCGCATGCTTAGGTCTCTCCAGTATCCAACGCTGTTTACCGTGATATACACATCCACCCAACTGCTTCAGTCTAAAATACAGCAAAGACAGTACCAGCTCAGAAGCAATATTGTGTGATTTTCTTAGAAAGGTTTTTTTTTAAAAAAAAATCCATCTCTTATAGAATCATAGAATCATAGAGTTGGAAGAGACCACAAGGGCCATCCAGTCCAACCCCCTGCCAAGCAGGAAACACCATCAAAGCATTCTTGACATATGCCTGTCAAGCCTTTGCTTAAAGACCTCCAAAGAAGGAGACTCCACCACACTCCTTGGCAGCAAATTCCACTGTCGAACAGCTCTTACTGTCAGGAAGTTCTTCCTAATGTTTAGGTGGAATCTTCTTTCTTGTAGTTTGAATCCATTGCTCTGTGTCCGCTTCTCTGGAGCAGCAGAAATCAACCTTTCTCCCTCCTCTATATGGCATCCTTTTATATATTTGAACATGGCTATCATATCACCCCTTAAGCTTCTCTTCTCCAGGCTAAACATGGCCAGCTCCCTAAGCCGTTCCTCATAAGGCATCGTTTCCAGGCCTTTGACCATTCTGGTTGCCCTCCTCTGGACACGTTCCAGCTTGTCAATATCCTTCTTGAACTGTGGGGCCCAGAACTGGACACAGTACTCCAGGTGAGGTCTGACCAGAGCAGAATACAGTGGTACTATTACTTCCCTTGATCTAGATGCTATACTCCTATTGATGCAGCCCAGAATTGCATTGGCTTTTTTAGCTGCTACATCACACTGTTGACTCATGTCAGGTTTGTGGTCTACCAAGACTCCTAGATCCTTTTCACATGTACTGCTCTCAAGCCAGGTGTCACCCATCCTGTATTTGTGACTTTCATTTTTTTTGCCCAAGTGTAGTACTTTACATTTATCCCTGTTAAAATCCATCTTGTTTGCTTTGGCCCAGTTCTCTAATCTGTTAAGGTCATTTTGAAGTGTGATCCTGTCCTCTGGGGTATTAGCCACCCCTCCCAATTTGGTGTCATCTGCAAACTTGATCAGGATGCTCTCAAGCCCATCATCCATTCTAAAGATGTTGAATAAGACTGGGCCCAAGACAGAACCCTGTGGCACCCCACTAGTCACTTCTCTCCAGGATGAAGAGGAGCCATTGATGAGCACCCTTTGGGTTCGGTTCTCCCCAAGTTGGGAGTCCAAATTAATACGGCAAGAACTTTCTGTGTCTCTGTGTGTTGGCACCATAGCTCATCCTGAGCAGTCTGTAAGGACCTAAGAAGAGCTCTTCTGGATCAAGCCAAAGACCCCTTGTGGTCCACATCCTGTTCTCACAACCAGATTCCCAGCAACTGGGAGGCATGCTGCTTCTGACAGTGGATGCAGAACATAGTTTTATCCCTCCATGCATATGTTTAATCCTCTTTCAAAGCCATCCAAGTTGCTGGCCATCACCAAATCTTTTGTCTGCCCTAACCTTCCACCATTCAGCTTCGCTAGACGGCACACAGTACTAATATTATGAGAGGGAGAAAAGCAACTCCCTATCCATTTTTGTTGCACATCCTTATTAAGAACCTTGTAGCCTCTGCTCAAACTGGGTATACCATATAAACATCTAGAGCAGGGGTCAGCAAACTTTTCAGCAGGGGGCCGGTTCACTGTCCCTCAGACCTTGTGGGGGGCTGGACTATATTTTGAAAAAGAAAAAGAAAGAATTCCTATGCCCCACAAATAACCCAGAGATGCATTTTAAATAAAAGGGCACATTCTACTCATGTAACAACACACTGATTCCCAGACCGTCCGCGGGCCGGATTTAGAAGGTGATTGGGCCGGATCTGGCCCCCAGGGCCTTAGTTTTACTACTCACAGTCTAGAGTGTTCCCGAGTACTTCCCATTATAAATATTTATTCATACACCACTTTCTGTCAGCCCTAATGAAAGAAGCATGAAACACAGTGGGATCTCTCGTATTGGTCCCGCGCCGAGGGCCTTCTGGTGGTTCCCTCACTGCGAGAAGAGAGGTTACAGGGAACCAGGCAGAGGGTCTTCTTGGTAGTGACACCCTCCCATCAGATGTCAAGGAAATAGACAACTATCTGACTTTACTAAGACATCTGAAGGCAGTCCTGTTTAGGGAAGTTTTTAATATTTGATGTTTTATTGTTTTCTGTTGGGAGCCGTCCAGAGTGGCCGGGGAAACCCAGCCAGATGGGCGGGGTATGTATTATTATTATTATTATTATTATTATTATTATTATTATTATTATTTTATTTTGCATAGCTCGTTTTGAATTTGTCTTAATTGTTCACCAAAGCTTTACACTTACCAAGAATAATAATCTTCGCAAGCCGGGCATGGTCCAACAAGAGTCGTAAAACCCTGCTAAGCATTCTCACAGGCACCATACTTCCTTCGTCTACAACCAAGACATTTACTGAAGAAAATTTCCATGGATTGCATTTATTTTCACTCCATTTAGAGAAACTGTAGGTAACCTAAAATAAAAAAGAACCCTGTAATTTGAAATTAGCATTCCTTCAAAGAATGGTTTGGAGCATCAGTCGCGGGTTTGCTCAGACTAGAGTTTGCTATGAGGTCTAAAGCAGCAAAGTATGGTTTGCACTTGGCCCTTCAAACTAGAATCGGAAACCATGGTTTGAAGCTGGAAGGCCTTTTTGGGAAATGACATGAAGAATAGCAGCTTGTAGAGAATCAAACAGTTTCAGTTCTCTCAAATAATGCCAAATGTAATATTCAGATTATTAAACTGAAATGCATATGATTATACTACCATATTATTGGAATGGTTTTAAAAATAATTCCTACCTGATGCAGAGTATAAGCAGGTTGTCCTGTTTTATCAGACAAGAGAGAAGCTGCCCTCCCTGTAGGTGCTGTATATAAAACATTTAAAGATTCATTTCTGCATTGAATCATGTTGGAAGCATGGCCGAAAGTATTCCATTCTTCAGATGCATCGAGGTCAGCTTCAAAATCTTTACAGGCATTCATAGCTTCTGTATTTTCTGCCTCTCTTAGATAGCAGAAAAGGTGGGTAACTATTGTTGTTTTCCCGCAACCACCTTTCCCACTTACGATCGTCACTGGATTGGAACAGATCAGTTCTATAGCACTTTCCTGATCTGGATCTACTTCTACTTTGTGTTTCAATTCCTTCTCGGGTTCTTCAAAGTCAGAATCATGGTTAGAGTTTTCTTGCACATCTGAGGAATTGCCAGGCTCCTTCTGGTCCACTGCGCAAAGTTCCTCATCGTTTATTTCACTCTTAGCAAATACATCTCTCATGTTAGTAGCATGTACATTTCTATTAAGTACCTTTTTCGGATCGGCACGCAGCTGCCATGGCGTTTTATTGCTGAGCTCGCATACAGAAGTTGCAATTTGCTTTTCAGAATTGAACAAATGAGGAAGGAACACAAGCTCTCTCTCGGTAACCACAATGTTTTCATCTTTCATAAATTTAATTGATTCCCAGGCATGTTCCACGGGCATATTCTTTGATACCATACGTGTCAGTTCATGCTGTTCTTCATATGTATTTCCATTTTCTGCACAGCTCTGTTTGAGCTTTTCATATACCATTAGTGCATTCTTCTGCAAATCGGGAATCTTCTCAAGAATATGTCTGCACTCGCATATGGCCTTCCAAGATGCCTCACCAAAGTAAGTATGCAGCTCTCTTTTAATTATCTTTCAGAGAAAGCAAAAACCTGTTATTTTGAGACATGGCATTTTTAACAGTACTCTGTAAAGTTAGAAGGCATGCAACCTTCCATGAGCTTTGGTGCACTATTTTCAACCAAAGCAAGCAAGTTCAACAGAAATTCCAAAGGCCAATTCCAATGTTGGCCAAAACATTAAGAGCAGTATACAACAAAGTAGTCCGTTAGTACAAAGACTCCCCCTCGCTCTCCTCCCCAACTCCAACCCATCTGCTTCAGAGGGTTGGCAAGCGGGGGGAAAGCCCAGAACAGATTTAGGAGAGGCACAGAGAGAGGAGGGAGGGGGAAGTTCTGTTGCACAGCCAGAAGTCTTTGCACTAACAGAACTACTGTAATGGATCCTGCCCTAAGACTACAATTCTATGCCCTGCTACTCAAGTCCTATCGCTTCCAACTGGGGACAGAACTGCAACAGCTAAAAACTAGTATTCACTGAAATTAAAAAAACCTAATGAGCAGAGGGCTGCTAGGCTTAGGAACAAGAGGAAGACTGATTGGGAACAGCTCCAAGGACTTCGTTAAGCTTGCTAAGGATGCTGGGATTAGGGTGGCAGACACAAAGGACAAGCTGCGTGCACAGATGGTCAGGGAAGCCCAAAGTAGGCTGCAGGACTTGCCACATCAATTCTACCATTAGCAAGTATACGGTATGATGATACTCAACTGTATTTCGCTGCTACACCTGGATCAGGAGAGGGTGTGACTGTTCTAAGCTAGTGCCTGGGTATAGTAGTGAGCTGAAAGGCCTACAAAGCAAGAATGAATCCTGTTAAGATAGAGCAGGCATAGGCAAACTCGGCCCTCCAGATGTTTTGGGACTACAATTCGCATCATCCCTGACCACTGGTCCTGTTAGCTAGGGATCATGGGAGTTGTAGTCCCAAAACATCTGGAAGGCCGAGCTTGCCTATGCCTGAGATAAAGACTCTGCGGATGAGCAGTACCCAGGTCTAGAAGTTCCCCTGTTTTGGACAGGGTTGCACTCCTTCTGAAGGAACAGGTCCATAGTTTTGGGGGTGCTCCAAGATCCATCTTTGTCACTGGAGGCTCAGGTGACCCCTGTGACAAATGGTGCCTGTTATCACCTTATGCTGGCATGCCAAACTTGACTTTTCCCTGGCCATTGGGATTGATGAACCACTAACCTCAAGTTTGGACTACCGTAATGTGCTGTGCTATGCTATGCTATGCTATGCTATGCTATGCTATGCTATGCTATGCTATGCTATGCTTTGCTATGCTATGCTATGCTATGCGTAAGGCTTCCCTGGAAGCTGCAGCTGGAACAGAATGCTGCAGCCAAGTTGCTGAGTGAAGCACCTTGATGTGCACATATTGCACCTGCGCTGAGGGACCTGCACTGGCTGCCAATCAGCTACTGGGCCACCTTCCAGGTATTGTTAAATACATAAAACCCTGAACAGCCTGGCACCAGGTTACCTGAAAGACTGTAATGTCCATGTATAGACCTGCAAGATCACTTAGATCACCTGGGGAAATTCTACTCGTAGCCCTGCATCCTACAGATCATCATAGGTTGGCTGCCGCAAAAATGGGCATTTTCCGCTATTGCCCCTATATTATGGAATGCCCTGCCCTCTGCCATAAGTGAAGCAGCAACCGTCAGTTGCTTCATATAGCTTGTAAACACATCATTTTTCTAGGCCCTTCCCTGACTCATAAGATTGGACCCTGTTTTATGTGTTGGAATCCCCCAATTCCTGTTTTATTGGCTTCTATAGCCTTTTTATTATTGCTGTTTTATTGGTTCTAGGCTGCAGTTTGGGTTTTAGTGATATTGGTGTCTGTGTGTGTATACTGTAGACTGATTAGGGATTTTGAAAATATTAAGCAGTTAATAAAACTTTTAAATATATAAACAACTTTATAGTCAATGCAAATCAAGCCTCTTATCTCTCTTTAGATTAGAATGCAACCCAGCTATACTAAAAGAAACTGAGGTATCTGCCATAAGGATAATGGGGAGATGAAGTGAGGACCCAGATTCCTCTTTCCTGTTAACTACCGTATTTTTCGTTCCATAAGATGCACTTTTTTCCTCCTAAAAAGTAAGAGGAAATTTCTCTGCGTCTTATGGAGCGAATGTGTGGTCCCTGGAGCCAAATTGCCCAGGGACTAAAGGCAGATCATGCTTTTTTAAAAAAGAAAAGAAAAGAGCTAAAGGCTAACAAGAGGGAATGAGCTGAAAGGAACCCGCTCAGCAGCTGATTACAAGAGATCGGGGAGGGAGATAAGAGAGCTAGCTCCCTTCCCAGCCCCTTGCCTAGGCCTCAATTGTTGTCTGCAGAGGGAGACATATGACTGGCTTATTAGATTATCTGTCTGGAAACTGTGGAAATGGGTCCCTTTCCTAGAGAAGCTGCAGAACTGTGAGTTGAACCCCATAAAAACAGGATTTTCCCTTTGCAAGGAAACTCAGCAACTTTGAGCTGATCCTTAAAAAAAACAGAGCTTTCCCCCTTTGCAAAATAAGCTTCCTCAAATATTTAATGGGGGGCAAAGTCACCTAGGCCTCTAGGAGTTGGCTGCTATGCCTAGGACAATTCAAGAAAGCAAAATATTTTTTCTTGTTTTCCTCCTCTAAAAACTAGATGCGTCCTATGGTCGGGTGCGTCCTATGGAGCGAAAAATACGATAGGTCTTTGCTCAGAGAGGCCAAGCTGTATTCAGGGAAGAAGGCAACTTTGCTCTTCCCAACATCTTGCAGCTGGTTTGGTATTTGGTTCATGCAACAGAAAGAAGATAACACCCAGTCTCTACCTTTGTAGCTGCTTGCTTCAATGGAGGAAAGTCAGCTGCTAAGGGAGACAAGGGAGACCTGCCTTACCCTGTTTTTTTCATGCACAGATCTGCAGTCCCATGAGAATATCTGGTGAGAGCACCAGATGTGCATCCTTGCCCCAAAATTGCAGGAAAAGCATGGGAAAATCCCAAAGCTAGCTTTTGTACATGGTGTTCTTCTATAATGCTTATGAAGCCATTACATCTAATTTTGTTGAAGCCATTTAAAAATCTATTGTAGTACAGTATGACTACGATTCAGCTGTCTTGAGTTATAAGTTGTTTAGGGGGAAAACTGAGTCCCATTATCAAATGAACTACCATCCAATTATGTTATTTTGTTGGCATCCGTCTGTCTCGAGAGACAACGGAGCCCAAGTCAAACGTCTGTTAGCAGCACTGAGGTGAGCAGTGTGTTTGGAGGTCCTGGGCTGCCCGGGAAACAATATTACGATAGTTTCTTACTTCTCCGAATCCAAGTTTCCATGGCTTTTCCTTCAAGATTCTATGCAATTTTCTCAATGTATAATCTTCAGCGTGTATTTTGCTCCAGTCCAACTTTGCAATGCAACAAGAAACAGCTCGTGGCAGAAGCAGCGGCATTAATTCCAATATATTCGGAAAGGCCAGGGCTACTAGTACAGCTTTCCCTGCAACTGTGGAACCAAGATACAAAAAAATGCTATTTATAAAAATCGAAGTCAGTATGTTTTATTGCAAGTTTTATTTATCACATCTAAAGATTCCTCATGTAGAGTTACTGAAAGTAGTTCCAAACATTGCAATCTCATATATGTTGGGTTGGACTCAAAGGTACCCTTCCTCTATTGGAGGCACCCCTGAATCCATCCTGTGGACATTTGTTATCCATTTCTTACTTTGTGGTAGCTTACATAGATTTATGAGGCTGCGAAAGCAGTATCTACTTTGAAAGAGAGAGAGAGAGAGAGAGAGAGAGAGAGAGAGAGAGAGAGAGAGAGAGAGAGAGAACACAGACTGCTGCTATTTATGAATGAGTTAGGACACTGTTTGAAAATATTAACAAACTCCTGGTTCAAATATAAAGTATCTTGGCTTGTTAAGCTAAGTTATGCATAAGTCCTGTGTGCCCTCACACTGAGTTCTTGCATTGCTTCCTTCCACATTAGCATGATGCAATTCAAAACTTCCAGGGTTAACTAAAAATAGCCGAAATTGTAGTTATTAGGCTTGGAACAAACCAGGATCTGAAATGGCACTTTGACGCAACAGGAAATTTTGTTTAATTAATCCAGGGAGTCCTCAACTGCTGCGTGCCGAGCAGGGAAGAGGGAAGGCCAACAAAATGACAGAAGGCACAGGTGCATACATTTCTCAATTTAATAAGCCAAGGCAGTTTTTGTCTGAACCCAGCCAATTTTAGCACAGGGAATCTGAATACAGTCACTCAACAAACCAGTATAACAGAGCTATGGCTCCTAAAAACTCAAGAGTAGTTTCGAGGAGAGTTTCACTCATTCTTTGTCAATTCCTAGTACAGGCATAGGCAAACTCGGCCCTCCAGATGTTTTGGGATTACAATTCTCATCATCCCTGACCACTGGTCCTATTAGCTAGGGATGATGGGAGTTGTAGTCCCCAAACAGCTGAAGGGCCAAGCTTGGCTATGCCTAGTAGATTCTGAATGTAAATATAGGAATAGCCAGCTTAGTGGGGCCCGAATACTGAAGTGTATCCAAAGGCATGTACTTACACTTCCTTTAAAATAAAATAAAATAATAATAATAATAATAACAACAATTTTCTAAAATAATATTATTTTTAAATTCCTTTAAAATTATATAACTACAACTAATCCAGAACATACCTACCAGACTGGTGACTGGGAGCAGCCACTGGGATCATATAATACCTGTCCTAAAAGATCTACATTGGCAGCCCAGTGCAGTCATATGTTATGTTGCATTAGGTTCATGTTGCGTCTTTTCGGCTTGCGAACGCGGCAACCCCGGAAGTGTATACTTCCAGGTTTCACCACGCGTGCGGGCACAGAAGCGTTTTGCATGCTTTGCACATGCACAGAAGCGCTCTATCGTGCTCCGCGCTTGTGCGGAAGCGCAGCTCTAGTTGCAGACTTTTCGGGGTGCACCCCAGAACGGATCGTGTCCGCAACTGGAAGTACCACTGTACGTTTCAGAGAACAGCACAGTGTTGGTGCTGGCCTTTTAAAGCCCTAAATCAGTGATGGCCAAACTTGGCCCTCCAGCCGTTTTGGGACTACAATTCCCATTATCCCTGTTAGCTAGGGATGGGAGTTGTAGTCCCAAAACAGCTGGAGGGCCAAGTTTGGCCATTGCTGCCCTAAATGGCTAGGCTCAAGGTTGTCATCTGAACTAGCCAGGTGTTTATCTGAGAATCAATCACAGTCAGTCCATCATTTGGAAAATAAAGACTTTAGAGCTGTCTTGCCCCAAAATGGCAACTAGACATTCTGTTTTGGCAACTGTAACCTTGGTTTAAGGGGCCATTTGGCACCTAGCTTATATATCTGAGTTTCTAACACTGCCTCTGAGCAAATGATTGAAAAGAATGTAATCCTTAAATAATATTGCCCCCCTCCCCACAGCTGATAGAAAAATCATCTTGCCCAACCATAGATTTTGGATTGTTCTTCCTTATCGACAAGCACAGCTTTCTTAGCCTTTGATATAAGGTTTGAAATTGTTACAAAACATTGCTTTCCTTATAGCTAACCTAAATGTGGTAATGGCCAGTTTGTAGCTATTGCTTCTTAGGCCTACACTTAGATCTTAACATAAAAACACTTCCTTTAAAAAAAAAAATAAGAATGATACTGAAGTCTATCACTACCACTTTATAAACATATTAAAAAACCTATCTGATTTCCATATAAAGTTAAGACCAGTGAAGTAGCCACTATAATAAGAAACAATTGAGTATTACATAGTTATACTTACATGACTCCTTAACATAATGAAAAATGTCAAAGTTTTTGGTATCTGTACACGTTTGACTTTGGGTATTTGTAGATATCACTCCTTCCTGAAGTTTTGACTCCTGAAACTGTTTCAGCGTTTTTTCAAGATGTGCAAAGTTGAAAGACTCTTTAGGAAACCATTCAAAAAATGCATCTTGAAATACTTGTGGGACAGCACATTCTCTAAAGAACAGTGAAATAATATCTCTCCCTGCATCATGCTGCAGAAAATAAGATGGGTAGCTCTTCATATAGTACTTTGATTGAGACCGCGTAAGTTTGGCATTCACTTTCCACCAGGGATCAACCAATGGAAAACGCCCAATCACTTCGTATGTCTTTTGGGAATCTTCCTCCTGAATTATAACTGAAATGGTTTGGAAAAGGATTGTCAGTACAACAGTCAAATGTGCTGGTACAATATTATCTCTAGTGGCTTTTTTAAAAAAGCCTCTAGGAACTGAGGCTTGTTAGAAGAAGCCAGGGTCAAACTACAGATTCAGATCTTGGCTTGCTTTTAAAAGATGTACAATAGTCTGTTTTCACAAACAATCTCCCCTAGATTGTGCTCACCAAAAGACAGTTCTACAGTATGTGTTTACTGCAAAGGCCAGCTGTGTAGAGCCCTCAGTCACTAGAAACATATGAAAGTGCAATCCTACTTCCACGCACATCCCAAACAATTATTTAATGTCATATACCTTAGATTGTGCTTTCTTCATGAAATGGAATGTATGTACGTACTACACTTGAGTGAAAGGTACACTTGAACTACAGTATGGTGTAGTGGTTAGTGTTGGACTTAACAGTGGTGTCCGAACTTTGGGGGCCGACCAAAGGGCTGACCAACCAAAGTTGTTGACCTTTTTTTAGGATTGAAGTTGTAGAGCTTTTTAAATTATCATTTTACCCCAAAGTTGCTGAGCTTCTTTTAGGATTCAAGTTGTTGAGCTTTTCTTAGGGTTGGAGTTGTTGAGTTTCTTTGAGGATTGAAGTTGTTAAGGTTATTTTAGGATTTTACCCCAGGAAATAAAACTGCCACAGGGGCCGGATTAAACCAAACGGTGGGCCAGATGAGGCCCCCGAAACAGACTTTGGACATGCCCAGACCAGGGTTTAAATCCACACTCAGCCATGAAGCTCACAACATGACCTTGAGCTAGTCCAGTGATGGTGAACCTATGACACGCGTGTCAGACGTGACACGCAGAGCTCTCACTGCTGGAACGCGCCCCATCGGCCCATTCGCGCTGTTGTTGTCCCCCCCCCATTTGTTCTCCTCCTCCTCCTCCTCACGCTACAGCTTGTCTCCTTGTCTCCGCTGTTAAAACCCGGATCTTTTTGTTGTTGCTGCTGGTAGCCAGAGATTGGTTTTTTAACCCTTTCTGTGATGTTTTTCTGGCGCTTTGGCAGACGATGATTGGGTGTAACAGTGTTTGTTTTTTAACCCGTTCTGTGCTGGGGTTTTTGGCGCTTTGGCAGACTATGTCGGTGCTGTGTGTTAGTTCCAGCAAAGGTATTATTTGTCATTTATTTCTGTTCTCTTCCCCCCCCCAAAAAAAGCGCAGCAGCTTTGGGGCACCCCCCCCCAATAAAGCAAAGCAACTTTTGGACCCCCCCCAAAAAAAAAACCTCCAAAACTTTGGTCAGCAGCTCCCCCAAAAAAGCTCAACAACTCTGGGCACTTTGTGATAAATAAGGGGTTTTTGGTTTGGTTTAGTTAAATAATTGGTTTTTGGTTTATTAAATACAGTTATATATTACAATTATACATTTTTGTTATTTAAACTATAAATATCGCAAAATTATGGTTTTTTTCTTGAAGTGACACACCACCTGAGTTATGCTCGGTTTTTTGGTGAATTTTGACACACCAAGCTCAAAAGGTTGCCCATCACTGGGCTAGTCACTACCTCTCAGCCTTATTTACCTCACAGGGTTGCTGCGGGGATGAACTGAGTACAGAGAGAACCATTAAACATTACTCTCACTGCTTATGTAGAGCCTTAACAGCAAGAAATTTGAACCCAGCTCTTACAGGGTCCCCAGCGGCTCCTTCCAAGGCAGCAGTAGTGCAAGCTGAACGTAAGACATCTACCTCACTGAGTGCCTTGGGCAACTGATACCGTACCTCTTGGCCTAACGTACTTCACCTGGGGAGAACCAGGAATGCCACTTTGAGCTCCTTTGCGAAAAGAGTGGGAGATAACTGAAATAAACACTTTCAAAAGCAAAGTGCACACTGGAAACAGTGGAATTATGAAATGAAGACAGGCCACGGAATCAGTTCTGCATTTGTTGGCAAACACTTTGCAATGATAGGAAGAAGGCAAAGTTACAGAGCAACCGCTATACATGACTATGCAAAAGGGAGTCCAATGCAGTTGAATAGGACTTTATCTCTTTTAAGTGTGTATAGCATTATAGTCTTGAACTGCAGGAAAAAATATAACAAATAAACAATTAAGTCTTTTGCAACGTAAACAAATAGTCCCGTGGCACCTGAAAGGCTATCAGTTTTATCACAGCAGCAGCTTTTGTGGGCTAGGGTTCACTTCAGCAGATGCACCCAGGGCTTTCCCCCCCCTTCCAGATCTCCAGAACTCAGTTCCGGCAGTACCTCTCAAATGGGCACCGTTGCCATTCTATGAGAATGAAGTTTTGGCACCTCTTTCTCTAGAACAATAGCACTGGATGCAACAATGAGTTGGCAAGAATGGGTGTGGAGAAAGGTCTGAGGCAAATGAAATGCATTCTCGTAATGACGTTAAGTGTAAAAATAACTATGGCTATTCATTCACACAGCAGCTTGGGTGGGCAATTGCCCCCCCCCTCCAATTCCACCCTAACCCCTCGATTCACAGCTTTCATTAAAAAAAAAACCCAAAAGTTTCTACCATTTGTAGAACCTGAAATATGAAGCAAATGTACAGGCACTATTCCAACTTCTCCCTTTCAGCGTTTTACTTGCCTCCCCACCACCAGGAAAAGTTCCCTCTGATGCCTATACAAGTTCGAGGTGCTGCTGCTGCTTGTGTTAGCACCTAAAGTGGTTTAAAAAGTGAAAGACACACATAGCCAAGCATTTAGATTCCTGAAAGGCTGGGGCTTGTTTCCTGTTAATGCAGAGGCGCTTCCCTGTTCCTTCCACCTACACTAGTTGAAAACAAGTTTCGGGTCCCACAGCCTTGCCCCTCGGACTGCTAGTCCCAGATGCAAAGAGGAGGGCGAGGTCTGCCCACGTCCACCCGGAAATGCCGCGGGGACTTGCGCCAAGCAGGCAGGCTGGTGCGCAAGGCAGCGAAGGAGCCTCCCCAGCGCCCAGGCGCGCGCCTAATCCTGCTCCTTACGGGTCTTGCGCGCTGGTGTGTGAAGCGGCTCCTGGTTCGCGCCACCGAAAACATCTTCGAAATCCTCCGGGTCGGGGTCACCGTCCTCGTCGTCGTTGCTCTCTGCATCTTCGTCCTCGGGAGCTGCCTTTCCTTCCTCCGTTTTCAGTGGCCGCAAGAGCCCCCAGAGCTCGAAAGAGCGACTCTGGCCCGACCTGCGGCGCTGCGCCATTTTTCGGAGTTCCCGCCCGTGCCAGCTCCTTCCTCCGCGGGCAGCCGCTGCTCCGCCAGTAAGGATGCGCGGCCTTTTCCGGTCTGCGGGGCCAAAAGCAGCGGGCAACAACAACAACAACAACAACAGCAAGAAGCGCCCTGCTTCCGGGTGTGGGATTTATTTCACGGCTAGCCACTTCTGCTTCCCCATCTGTGCCTGCGCAATCAAGATTAGCAAAGCAACTGTGCGGTTGGTGTGAGAAAAGCACGGAAGTTGCCTCAGTTTTGGGAGCGGTGGCTGTGCTTAGCAATCATTTTGCAACAAAAGCAACTCGCCTCATTAGGTTCGAAGCGCGTTTATAAAGGACTTGAGCTTTGTATGAAAGTCCCATCCCCGTACCCCCGCGCAGAGCCACAATTCCTAGGCCATTTAAACTACAGATCCCAGGATTCTTTAGGGAAAGTCACGTGCTTTAAAGGCATGGTGGGTACCCAGCCTGTGGCACCTTAAAGACGAATAAATGCTACAATCGTTGAATTCAGTAAGACTTAAGAGCAGGCGTGATAAGGGTTTCACTCCTAGTCTGTAAGACTAAAATAAGATACTCAGAAGTGGCTTCAGTTCGCCATAAGCAACCTGACATGAATGCTGGATTAACGGTTATGCATTGCTACAAATTCCCTTAAGCATACTTGCAAAAAAATAAATAAAAAGCAGCAGCCCTATACAGAGTTACTTTTAACACTGAATTTAGGGAGCTTACCTCTGAGTAAACATGCATAACACCACACTTCATCTATTAAATAAAGCTGCAGTCCTAAATATATTTACTAAGGACAGGACTATACTACCGGTAGTCACCATTGGACACCAATACTTATTTCAGAAAAACCATGCATATGATTGCACTGTTGCTGGGGGCCCCATGACTTTTTGAGGGGCACCATTTGCTGCTCCCCTTCTAGCTACAACATTTATTCCTCTGGCCCTGCACTAAAACCACGTGCAGAGTGCTATCCTGTTTATGTTCACTCAGAAGTAAGCCCAACTATGTTCAGACACACTTCCCTATGAGTAAGTCCCATTGAACTCAGTGGGGCTTACTTCTGAGTAAGCACGTATTGCATTTTGAAAACATTGGCAGTATTGAGAGACAATTTCCTTTCTGTTTCCATAGCATTCACCCTTCACTAAAATGACCACTCTGGGCAGACTAATGACTGCCTCCCTTCTTGCCTGTACAGTATTTTGGCAAAGAAGGATGGCTTGATCATCTCCACTTGACTGGCCACTCTGGCTGCTGCAGAAGCTGGCAAATAACTTCATTGGAAGCCATATCCCATGCAAATGTAAGGTAAGCATTACACTTACCATGAGGATAGGATAGCGTGCCAAACTATTGAGTTCTTTACAAGGTGGAAAGAAGCTAGCAAAAAAATTGCAAATGGGCAAAGACGACACTGAGCAAACATCAAAAGGTGACTATAACAAAGCCTGTTTCTTTGCAGGAACTATTTTCTTACAATCCTAACTGTTTTGGACCTGTCAGAATAGAATCATAGAATTGCAGAGTTTGAAGGATCGTCTAGTAACAGATCACCACCAGCCAGGTCCCACAACTTCAACATAAAGCTTTCATTTCACCCAAACACATCAAATTCAGTGCTAGGCAGTGTGGCAAATGGTGATTCATTAGTTTATGAGATGATCATTCATAAACTTGAGATAATAACGTTAAATTAAATCATTCTTTAATTTATGGGAAATAATATTCCTACCTCATAAATTCAGGAGAATTGCTTTATCTCAAATGTGCTGGTAAAGACGTGCGCATGTCTCTCCCCCTTGACACTTACATTAGCTCATCATCATGGCAGAGACCTCTCAAAATAACTCCCCAGAATGATAGCTTTGGGGCTGGCACAGAAGATAAATCTAGTAGCTGTAAAGTTAGAGGTCAGGGAATTGATGTTAAAGGTTTGAAAGGAGCAGACATGCGCTCCAAAATGCTTGTTTAATTTCATAGGCGCAAGACAAAATGTGCCCGAAATGATTTCTTATTTCCCCATCGGAAGGTGCCAGCCTTATTCCAAACGCCTGCTGGGTTGCTTTATTAGTCTTAATCAAGTCCCACCTCGTGCCAATAATTCAAGAGGCCAGAGAACTCAAAATCATCTTGCCGCTAGCTGTACAAGATGCTTTGTTCTATGCCTTTGAAGGTTTGTGCGCTGATCACCTATAGATGCTGAATCTGAAACCTTTAATGCCCAAGGGATGCCCTTGAGGTCCTAGTGGCCTGAGGGAGCCAAAACAATATCTCCTAAAACATTAATAACCCAGAGGTGCAATTTATTTTCCTTAGCAGTTTTTGGGGGGTTAGATCAGACCATTTGGTGCCTTATCAGAACATTTGGTCCACCTATCTCAGTGTTGTCTATATGGTACTGATGGGCAATAGCTCTCCAGAATTTTATCCAGGAATCTCCCAGCCCTACCTGGGGATTGAACCCACCTTTGCTTACCCAGCTGCATATCTCATTATTACTACTGCTGTGGTGCTGCCAAAGCAGGACTTCAGGGAAGAAGTCGAGAGCTCCCAGACACAACAGGGTTGGCTTTCCATACAACTCAGTCCAGTTCTACACTTACCTAGTTATAGTGTTCATCTCCTAGCTCATTTTATTTTATGGCACCTTTGCATTCTTCTTGTAAGTTGCTTTGAGAACATTTTCTTCCTGTAAAAATCCATGGATAAATATAATAAATAAAATAAAAACTCATTTAATAACTGAGGAAGGGAGTAAGCATGACAGCGGAGGAGATATATATGTATATAGAACAGCGACTCTGTGAGAAACTTATGCAGACATCTGAATATTAAGTTGGTCCATGAATATCTTTCCATGAAGGTCACTGGTAATTACTGCAGCCCTCCAGCTGTGATCATTTATTCAGTTAAAAAATATAGTCTTTCACAGATGTTTAGCAATCATTTTGAAACACTAGGTCATGTTGTACATTTGCAACAAATTAATATTACGGCGAAGGATTGGTTATTCATCTCTACTGGGCACTCAAGGGGTATGACAAAAATGTCAACTAAAATGTTACAATTATATTGATTGATTGGCGTTCTAATAATTTTAAGTGGAGAATACCCTAGTATTTTATGTACAAAAATTATTCATTTTCCTTTCATAAAAGGGGACTTTTAACAGCTGGATTTCAAGATGTCGCTTCCCAGCGGTGTGTGCCATCCAGCCAAGATGAAGCGTTGCAAGTCCAGTTCTTTTAAAATTTAAAAAATGCAGAAAGTTAAGCATCCGCTCAGCTATACAACTGAAATGTGGGGTGAAATGTGCTGAACAGCTGGGATCTTCCTTTAAGAAACTATTCCATATTTGAATATCTCTGTTATTAGGTTGACATTTTCCCTCATATAATGTAGACTTCTTTCCGTCACTATTGCAAGGGTTCAAGCCAATCTTCAATATAGCCCCCCCCTTTTTTTCTACAAACTACATATGACAGAGTGTTACGTAGATTTTTCTCGGATGTCTCGTCGGAGTCCTCCTCATATAATTTCTCAGCTACAAGGTTTAACACAAAGAATCTGCACTCTGGTCTTCAGTACATTACAGCCGAACGCCTGAACCCGATGACATTTAATAGTACTGTAATCAGTAAGATTGTATATCTGAGACTGTTTATTTAAGCTCATATTATTTTGAGTTATAGTACATGTTACATCTAGATATTAAGTGTACAATATACCCTTATTTCATATACAGAGTTGTGCTTGATGAGGTTCTAGCCTAGATAACAAAAGCTTTCCCCAAAAGGAAGTTCTTTATTTGGAAGAAAAAAAAATGAAGCAAAATAGCTTGATACACACAACTCCTTTGAGATGTGGTAGAAGTAGAGAACTCCCATCAATGTTCTCTGTTCTAGCCCAGTGCTGAATTAGACTCAAAAATAGTGAAATTGCTCCTGATTGAACAGAATGAGGAATGTGAATGGACATTGTCTAGTGCTTCGAAATGCGATTCACATGTAAACGTACGTTTTAAAAAGCAGACCTAGGGTGCAATCCTATCCTTTGGATACATTAGTCGAGCGGTCCTCGGAAGCGATGGAAGTGCTTGCGTGCCAGTAGAGATGGAGCTACAGCCATGGATAAAGATGTCTGTTGCCAACCTACACAGCCCTGGAAGGCTTGAAGCTGCAGGGAAGGACCATAGTTGAGTGGTAGGGAATCTGCTCTGCATGCAGATGGGCCCAGGTTCAATCCCTAACATCCCTAGGGATGGCAATGCCCCCCACCTGAAACCCTGGAAAGCCACTGCTGAGTCCTGGGCTACATGGGCCATTAGCCCATCTAACCATCCAACCTCCAATGTCCCTAAGGCACTGCTGCCTGGAAGGCTCCACTAAGTCCAAGAACAAGGTGTTTGTGGGCAGAATAGGGGTGGCACAGGGGAGCACACCTACTAACTGTCCACTTGGTTGCATGGACACAGCCATGAACACCAGGGCAATCTATCACCGAAGCACAATCCAGCAAAAAATTACTCCTCTCCCATGGACTTGAATAGGAGGGATCAGGGTCAAATGAGGAATGCTCCCACTGTCTTCTGCAACACTCTCTCTCTGTTTTCCATCTTCCCTTCTGAGGTGGGGGTAGCTTGGATGCAAAGACTGGGGAGGTGAATCTTAGAACCGGAGGATTCCTGGCCATAGGACTGCTTGTTATAATAATAATAATTTATTATTATTTATACCCCGCCCATCTGGCTGGGTCTCCCCAGCCACTCTGGGCGGCTTCCAACAGAAATATTAAAATACAATAATTTATTAAACATTAAAAGCTTCCCTAAACAGGGCTGCCTTCAGATGTCCTCTAAAAGTCTGGTAGTTGTTTTTCTCTTTGACATCTGCTGGGAGGGTGTTCCACAGGGTGGGTGCCACTGCCTGGTCCCCTGTAACTTGGCTTCTCACAGCGAGGGAACCGCCAAAAGGCCCTCGGCACTGGACCTCAGTGTACAGGCAGAACGATGGAGGTAGAGACACTCCTTCAGGTATACTGTACTGGACCGAGGTATATTGTTCCCACTAGTGTGCTGCCTCCGAGCTATGCAATGGAAATAAGCAAGGCCACTGTAAATGGTAGATATTCATATCAAAGCACACTAAGCCTTTTTCTTTCTTTCTTTTTTACTACTACTAATATTATTAGGCATTTGTTAATCTTAACGAAAACAGGCTTTCATTTATCAGCTTATTTAGCTTCATGTTAAAGTACCCAACAATGACTTAAATGAAATAAAGCACAAGGTAATTTGCTCAAAAATGAACTCATTGTCATATAGTTAATAGAAATAGTTTCTTATTCATGCATCATTAATATTTTATGCTTGTTAAAAAAAGTGGTCTAATTTTAATGTGCCCTTTTGCTAGGCAGTAATGGAGGTTTTGACGGGTCATAAAACAATGATTGAAGATTCAAAGCATATTCCTATGGTCAGAGGCTCAGCCACATTCCAAGCACATTGGTTTTCCTCCTCCTCATGCTTCCAAGACTATTTATATTGTACATGACTCCCAATTATAATCCACTTCTGTTAGTGATTTTGGTGTGTGTGTGTGTGTGTGTAAATCTACATGACTTATGCCTGGACTTGATTAAAGAAGATGATCAGTTATATTCTAATCTAATGGCTAAGATTTTCTGTGCATTATACACTTCAGCCTATTTTACCAAATGCGGAGCTGAGTCCTGCAATAATTTGATTCTTTACTTTTGTGTTTTGTGTAAACTTCCATGCTTCAGTGCATGGACATAAATTGGACACTGCTCTGCAATACGTTGTGAAAATGAGGCACGCTTAAGTCCCAACTAAATCAAGGGCACTAAAGCTGCAATCCTACACAATTGGGAGTATCCTACTAAACACAGAAGGGTTTTGATCTGAACGAGCACACTGTATATTTCAAGCTTTCATTGATTTCAGTGTAATTTCAGCACACCTCATTTTCAGCGGCTTGCACCCAATGGTTGCTGCCATGGGGTTTATTTAGGAATTCAGTGACCAGGGTGCATGCATGGTTGTCCATTGTCTAGGATAAAAATAAAATAGAAAAATTCCTTCCAGGAGAACACTTCAGTCTCCCAGGACATTCTATACAAGATCTCAAAGTAGCTGTCTTATTACAAAAGAATTTCAGAAATAGACTGGAAAGAGAAGTTGCTGAATTGCAACTTATTACCAAACTTAAAACCATGGAGAGACCTGGTCTGAATAGAGACATTGGATTCTTATCTCATTATACATGATAAAGCTATTTTTAGCCATCTCACCCCTTGCTTTTCCCCTGTAAGACCAATTGCAGTCGTTAACAGTCATCAACAGGTTCACCACACCTATCAGCCAATCACCCATTCCCACCACCCTTTTGAGTGATACCCCTCCCCACCCTCCCACTATATATAAGGGTCTGGTGACTTCTGTTTCAGTGTATCTGAAGAAGTGTGCATGCACACGAAAGCTCATACCAATGACAAACTTAGTTGGTCTCTAAGGTGCTACTGGAAGGAATTTTTCTTATTTTTATTTTGTTTCAACGGCAGACCAACATGGCTACTACCTACCTGTAACACTGTCTAGGATGCATGCATAATAGCCAGTTATTGGGAAACATCATGGCAGGCATCCCCAAACTGCGGCCCTCCAGATGTTTTGGCCTACAACTCCCATGATCCCTAGCTAACAGGACCAGTGGTTGGGGAAGATGGGAATTGTAGTCCAAAACATCTGGAGGGCCGAAGTTTGGGGGTGCCTGCACCATGGCAAGGGATGGTCTCTTGCAAGAGAGGGCTGTTTAGGTGTGTTTAAGACGGGTAAAATTATCATCCAGTTTGCAGAAAAGTACACACTGGCCTGCTAAACAATAGAAGGATGAAGGAAATCGGCTGCTGTTTAGGTACAGTACTGTAATTCATATCTAGTATACTACTGTAATCAAAATGTATATTCTGTTGAACAATTTGCAGGTGCTAGATAATTAAAGTAAACTGAAATGTAATGTTAAGCTAATACCCTTTGCATGTCATGTTGTCTACAAGATTTCTGTAACACTTATGAAGGAATAGAACATAGAAGTTGTTTTTGTTTAAATGTAGTTTGTTTATGGCCTTTTTTGTCCACTCCTCTGTCTTATCGGAGGCAGAATAAATTATGCCTGTTATCCTGAGTAACTACTTGCTAAGATTTGTATTTAACAACATTTGCATTCAGGTTTTGATTACTACTCTAAACAGAGTAGTTTTTCAGTATATTTACACTTTAATGCATATTTTATGTTAGAGTTAAAATATGTGATTACTAGTTCATAACAACTAAAAGCTTTCAAAATATTTTAAAGGCACTGTTCAAGCACAAAACCTTCTAATATACAATGGAAGTATTCACTAGCAATGATTTTATGTCATTTTGCGACTGCACCAATGAATTAAAG
Source organism: Zootoca vivipara (assembly GCF_965207765.1). Classification (NCBI taxonomy): domain Eukaryota; kingdom Metazoa; phylum Chordata; class Lepidosauria; order Squamata; family Lacertidae; genus Zootoca; species Zootoca vivipara. The sequence continues at coordinate 27,000,530 of NC_142592.1, read as the reverse complement.
CACAATTTCTGTTCCATTAATATCTGATCTGGTCATAATTATTTTTGTTTTATCTGAAAAACAATGTTTAGTCTGAAGCTAAGTAGCTGTTTTAATCAGATGTTTCATGTTTTTACTTAGTGTGTGATTGCTAAGAGAATACGTACCACAATTTCAATGGTACAGTCAAATGCATATATCTATATAAATGCATTTGCCCTTATCTTGCAAGATGCTGAGTATACATGCATTTTCCCCTGTAGGGATTTATCTAGAAGAAACTCAACAACAATAGACCGGTAATAAGGCAGCGTGGAGAATTTTCCCTGACTGGGATGTGACTTTGAACTTTGATAATACTTCATTTGTCTGGATGTATGATCTGGTCTTTGCTGCTATCCTCATTATTCTCAAGAGAAGTACTCCTATCAGAACACAGTGTAAAAATTATTTAAAATACATGACTGCTTTCTGGAGCTTCTGGAAAAGAACTGATGGTTAAGAGGAAGTCAGGAGCATGGAAAGGGGAGTACTGTAGTAAAAATTACTGGTAAGTTTGATTCACCCACACGGAACAGATTGATTCAACGTGGCCACTTTCCAAGAGTAATTTGGAGTCATATTTTCCTGACCTTTATCAGATTATCATCTGATTGGGGAAATCCAAATTCACAGAGTGGAAGACCTTCAGTCTGAGGTGAATGCACATTAAACTCTGGTGTGGAAAAGCCCATAGTTGCACCAATGGCTATGTAACTTTAGGCACTCTTGACATGGTAAAGGTAAAGGGACCCCTGACCATTAGGTCCAGTCACGGATGACTGGGGTTGTGGCGTTCATCTCGCTTTATTGGCCAAGGGAACCGGCGTACAGCTTCTGGGTCATATGGCCAGCATGTCTAAGCCGCTTCAGGCGAACCAGAGCAGTGCACGGAAACGCCTTTTATCTTCCCGCCGGAGCGGTATCTATTTATCTACTTGCAATTTGATGTGCTTTCGAACTGCTAGGTTGGCAGGAGCAGGGACCAAGCAATGGGAGCTCACCCTGTTGGAGGGTGTGCTAAGATACGAGCAGATGAACCTTTTGGCAATTCAGTCCCAAGTCATTTAGTCATTTAAAGGCCATCACCAGCACTTTAAATTGGGCTTAGAAACACATTGGCAACTACCGGTACTGTATTGCAAACTGCTACAACACAGATGTCATCTGTTCTTTTGACCAAGAGTTAAGATGCCACATTTTGTTCCACTTGGAATTTCCACAATCATTTTTAAGGCAGCCCCATTAGAACTGTACTGGTGGCTGAAAGCAACCAGCAAAACCAAGCTCCTTCCATTCTTTTCCTCCTCTGTAGGGAAACACAGTCAGCGCCATTTTCCCATTTAGATGCTACAACTCCCATCTATTTCCCAGTGTGCCATGCACGACTTAGAAAATCATACTGTAGAATTGGAAGGGGACCAGGATGGTCATCTAGTCCAACCCCCGCAGTACAGGAATGCTTTGCCCAACATGGGGCTCAAACCCACATACTGGGTTGCCCTAGCCACTGGGTAGCTTCCAACATATATAAATGCGTAATAAAACATGAAACTTTTTTAAAATAAAAACCTTCCCAATACAGGATTGCCTTCACATGGCTCAGGGGTCAGATAACTCCATACCCTCCAACATTTCTCCAGTGAAAATAGGGACACCCTATTCCAGACCCTCCCAGGAAAATAGGGACGTCCTGAGGAAAAGCGGGACATTCCGGGTTCAAATCAGAAACTGGTATGGCTTCTCTAAAATCAGAGACTGTCCCTGGAAAACACTTGGAGGGATCTGAACCCATGGCCCTGAGATTAAGAGTCTCATACTCTTGAGCTGCCTCGAACGCCCTTCTCTGCAGAATATAAACTCTTTTATTTTATTTATTTTATTTTTAAAGTCTTTCTCTGTAAGCTGAAGGTCTGGGAACAGCCACAACTTCTTACAGCTGATTTGGATGGAGCTCGAGGGAGGGAGGGAGGGAATAACTTAACGAGCCCTGAAGACAAAGCCCATTCCGAAGCAACCGCCCACTGACGTCGCGACGAACGTTCCGACGCCGGGGTGGGGGAGAGAAGCGCCGGCGAGCCTTAAAACGAGGGAAGCCCGAGCGAATCGCTTGAAGGCGCAATCGACGAGCTCAGCGAGCGACGAGGTTGCGTCACCCGGAGGAGAGAGCGGGGAGGAGGATTGTTGGTGCTGGTGCGCAGTTGACTGAGCTGAAGCCGCCGCCGCGATGATGGCCGCGGAGAGCCCTTCCTCCTACCCGAGGACGTCCATCGAGGACGATTTCAACTACGGCACGAATGTGGCCACTGCGAGCGTCCACATCCGCATGGGTAAAAGAGGAAAGAAGGGGGGCGGTGTCCCGCTTCGCTTCCTGCTCCTTTGCCTCCTCCAGGTCTCTGCCCCGCTCCCTCTCCAGGCATCGCCCTGCTAACTAGTCCGGGTTTCCCCCCCCCTCTGGTTTTGAAGGGCCAGGAGTCGACCCGTTTGCTTCCTGGAGCTGAGCCTGTCGCAGCTTTTAAGGGCGCAGGGCGAAACCAGAGAGAGGAGGTGTCATCGCCGCAGTGCTTTTAATTTCGTTTTCTATCCCACCCTTTTCTCCCGAGGAACTCAAGGCGGTGTAAACATGTTTCTCTCCGCCCCTCCCCCCGTGTAATCCCTACAACAATCCTGCCAGATAGGGATAGGCTGAGAGGCAAGGTTTTAGTCCGACACCAACCTTCATGATACATCTTTAGGTGCCATGCAAGAAAAAACACGTTCCTTTTTAACCAGGCATTTGGTCGATTTGATTGACATCCTATGCCCTTTTAAAATGGTGGGGGGTGGGGAGTGTTATTGGGTTGTTGTTTTTATTTTGATTATATATCCTGCGGTTTTATATTTCGATTTTGTTCTGTGAACCACCCTGAGACCTCAAAGAGTATAGGGTGGTATATAAATTTAATAAAAAACAATAATAATAACCACTGCAGCACACTGGCTTCCAGACAGTGCTTTGGCAGCATCGCCCCAACGCACACACCAAGGTAGAAGCAAATATATAAAGACGCTTTTTAAAAAAAAGTTTAAAAGGCAGCTTGGCTGTGTGCTGATAATCCTTATTAGTTAGGTGGGAAAGGATAAACCATCCTACTGTCTCCAAATTGCAGATTATTGGGGTTCACAGGATCAAATTACAACTTGAAATCACAAAATATATAATGAAAATAAAAACAGAAACAACCCAATAACCACCACCCACCCACCCATTTTAAAAGGGCATTAAATGGCAGTCAACCAATTGGTAGCCAGTGTAGTCAGACCAGGATCAGTTTAATATGCTCAAACCATCTTGCCCCGGTGAGCAACCTGGCCACTGAATTCTGCACTAACTGAAGTTTCCAAACCATCTTCAGAGGCAGCCCTACGCGTAACACATTGCAGTAATCTAACCTTGAGGTTACCAGGGTATAGATGACATAGTTAGGCCAGGGGTCAGCAACCTTTTTCAGCCGTGGGCCGGTCCACCGTCCCTCAGACCATGTGGTGGGCTGGACTATATTTTTTTTTGGGGGGGGGGAATGAACGAATTCCTATGCCCCACAAATAACCCAGAGATGCATTTTAAATAAAAGGACACATTCTACTCATGTAAAAACACCCTGATTCCTGGATCGTCTGCGGGCCGGATTGAGAAGGCGATTGAGCCGCATCCAGCCCACGGGCCTTAGGTTGCCTACCCCTGAGTTAGGCTATCCTTATCCAGATAAGGGCATAGCTGGGCCACCAACCGTAGCTGATGGGAGGCACTCCACACCACTGAGGTCACCTGAGCCTTGAGTGACAGCAAAGGATCCAGGAGTACCCCCAAGCTATGAACCTGCCCCTTCAGAGGAAATGTAACCCCATCAAGAGCAGGTAACCTCCTAGCCATCCGGTCTAAGGAACCACCCACCAACAGTGCCTCTGTCTTACCTGGATTGAGTCTGTTTGTTGGCTCTCATCCAGTCCATTATCGAGGGAAGATACCGGTCCAGCACGTCCACTGCCTCACCTGCAGATGTAAAGGAGAAATAGAGCTGAGTGTTATCAGCGTACTGCTGACAACGTATTTTCGTTGTCACTTGGTGAAAAGGGTGGGGAAAGTTGCAACTACTTTAAGAAAACATGTTTCTAGATGTAAAATTGCAGGAGTAGGACTAACTAGTAAAAATGATGTTGACTGCAAGGAATTGTTACATCCTTGAAGGAGCCTTAAATCCAGCAATGGTCTTTGTACAGGTGTTATTTTCTCTGTGGCAGTGTGAATGCCCACTGTGAATGGATGGATGGAAGGTGGAAGGAGAATGCTGTAATAATTCATTGGCCAGCAACAAACATTTCAGGCAAACATATCCTCTTGATTTGGTTTCATTTACTGTCCATTGTCTTGTTTGCGCAGTTCAGTGCTAACTTGGGCTACTCATGTATTCCCTGATGCATAACTTTGGCAGTGCTACTAAACAAACAGGATGTTAACCTATTGCTGCCCTTTGAGGAACCACTTGTTCATTCTAATGAGTACAATTTATTCACTATTATTATTATTATTTTGTTTCTATACTTCATTAAAAAGGTGCACTAGTTTTTTAATAATAATCAAGAATTAAACCATGTTAATATGCTGTCTTATTTCCCATCTCTTAGCATTTCTGCGCAAAGTCTACAGCATTCTTTCAGTTCAAATTTTCTTGACTACGGTGACATCTGCAGTTTTTCTGTACTCTGAGACAATTCGGACATTTGTGCATGAAAGGTAGACCCTTTTGATGAATACAGTTGCACAGTATTTTCCCCACATTTCAATGTATAATAAACTGGGATGGCTACTGTTTGATGTAATAATAGGTTTCAGGGAATTTTGCTGCCATCATTGGTTCTCAAGCATGGTTCTCTTCTGTACGTTGCTTGCTACTGTGACATAACAATTATTTATTTATTTATTAAACCTCTTAGTCCAAAGGGTCTCCAAGCAACTTGCATTGGATTTTCATTTTATTTTCATTTTTGCATAAATGCATTATACCGTAGAAAGGGGGCGAGGTCATATAACTCAATACTATTGCATGCAACATATTGGGAAAACAAAACACCAGCTCCTTCCCATAACAGTAATAGAAAAAACATTAGCAGTATGTGAACAGTAAGCAAAACAATACTGGTACCCACTAACTAGAAGAGAAAAACTAAAAAAACACACCGATACAGCCCTCCCTGACCCAAAAATAATTCCCATCAACCTGGCTTTTTAAAAAAAATGTAACTACTCCACCAATAAGTCTGCTGTAACTCAGGGGTGGGTCCCTCAGAGATGGTCCATCACCTCTCGTCTCCTTTCGGGGGGAAAAAAGCAGAAAATCAGAGTAGGAAGATGGTCCGTGTTTTACCTGCTGTACAGTTGTGCTGGCTGATGCTCCTCTCTTGCCACTGGTGGAGGTGCCACTTTTTGCTGTTAAGAGCAACCTGAAGCCTTTCCTAACATGGGGATAAAGGGATGGCACAACCCTCATCTCTGTATTTCGTGTATATAATGATGCTTCTTAAAGGCTCTCGAGCAGGGTCAATAAAAGATGGCAACAGTGCAACTGGTAGATGTAGCTGTGCTACAGCTAAGAATAATAAGCAGCATTTACATAGGTGTGTTAAATTGTTCAAAGCAGGTTCCATTACCTTGGTCACCCTTAATACAACCCTTTAAGGCATGTCACTTACTGTTCCCATATTGTACATGGAGGACTAAGGCTGAGAGAGATTATATTTTTCTTCCCCTCAGATGTGTTCCTGAATGAAGCTCATCTACTTTCTGTCAAAGAATTTATACAGAAATAAATTGCTACTATGAGCATGACTATTTATTTGAGGGTTTCATACGCTTGAAATATTGGTAACTTTGTAACTATAGATGTCTTAATTTCATACAACCAAAAGAGGTGTCTGACCTTCATTGCAGATATATATATTTTTTAAGACATGTATCTAATAGACTCTTACTTTTTTTACATTAAAACAAAAGGAGCTTAAAAAAACCCAGCAAATTAATGTTGACTGTGTTCTCTGTTAAATCTCACAGCCCAGCTTTACTTCTGGTATCCATGCTTGGTTCTCTGGTTGTGATTGTGGCATTAACTTTGTACAGACATCAGCATCCACTTAATTTATATCTTCTCTTTGGCTTTGTAAGTATTTCCATAGCTCACACTTTCTTCCTCAGTGCTTTGTGGAGACTTTTTTAAAAGTTGCAGATAATTGTTTCTTCTAGTAGCCTTTCTGTTAAGATTGCTTTTAAAAGAGAGAAGCGTTTAAGTAGAGGTCTGCAAAATATGCACTGTACCTTCTGAAAATCGACATACACACTGTTTCCTCTGTGTGCTCCTCGGAAATGTGCAATAGTGTGAATGTTTATAACTTCAGGAAGACAGTGGGTTGCATCTAACAATGGAGTTCTCCTTGTGCAATGGGGCTTCTCTGTCCCCTCCTCCGCCTGTGTGCCCCCCCCCCCAAATCTGCCCTTCAGAACTTTGTCCAATGAGTATGAAGGCTGGAGGGTTTTTAAGTATGTTCAATTGAATGCACTTCGATATTCTCCCCATAATTTGAAACCCTGATAAAACATGGTTCTTCTTCAGCAAGTTTTCCAAGTCTATTCAGTGGAACATGCTTGAAAACTTTCTTTACGCCTTTGTAGTAATTGCCCCCAAATCTGATGAGCAGCGCCGGTGCCCGGCCTTGTTCCTACTTTAACCCTGTGTGTGCTCACACAAATGCTTTTAACACAGCTAGTGTTCAGTGCCCAATTGCCTATAAAGCACTGTCTGCTTCTGTGGTGGTTGGTGTGATCTCTAGGAAGTGGAAGGTAGATAAAGGAATGCCACTTTTCCTTAATCCAAATAGGTTTATCTTGAACTAAACATATTGCTTGGCTGACATGCATAGAACCCAGTCTAATGACTCTGTTGCATGCACATCCTGGCTGGATGAGCTGACCATTCCCATTTCTTCAGTGTCTGATAGAGCGCTGCCGTACACAGGGTGCCCCTTTGGCTTGAGATTGCTGAGTGGAGCTGCCACAATGTTGGCTGTAGGTGATAATTCTTTCATTTTATTTTTTGCAGACCCTTCTTGAAGCACTGACTGTTGCTATTACAGGTATGCATTTGCCCTTATCATATAGATGGAAATAAAAAGGAGGGAGCCCTATTTTATGATTTGGTGCTGCTTGCTGAAAGGCGATTGACAGTACAGAAGCCAGATTTGATGTCTCTTCTGTTATACCTCTTCCAACTGAAAATGAACAAGAAAAAATAGAGAAATGCAAAGTATAAGTAAAAGAACAGAGGCGGTACCCTAGAAGTATGGACGTCTGCCTATTCTTTCATTATATTCTGTAGAAATGAGCATGGTTATTCTTGGGATTAGCACTGCAATCTTAAGGGTCTCATTGGCTGGAATATAGGTACAGTATGCTTAGCTGTTCTCAAATGGAGCTGTTAATTCTTTTCCTTAATGTGATCACGATGTCTGCATTGATTTAGTTAGAGGTAACAATGCCAAATTTTTGGTAAATATTTTAACTGACCTTTCCTTGTTTCTCCCCATAGTGACTTTCTATGAAGTATCTGTTGTTCTGCAAGCCTTTATCTTAACGACAGCTGTCTTTTTGGCTCTCACTTTGTACACTTTGCAGTCCAAAAGAGATTTCAGCAAAATTGGAGCAGGGTAAGTTACGTCCCTATACACGCACCTAAACACACACTGTGTGTGTGTATATGTATATATATCCATGTATAAGCGGGATATATTGGCAAAAATTGGGGGAGTTTCTATAACCTGCAAAAAAACAACAACATTTGTTACTCACAGAGGTGAGCAAATAGCTGTCACTTTGGAATAATATAAAGTGGTGGCCATTTCTGTAGAGAGCTGCCATTGGAAAAACACGGGGCAGCTGAATTGATAAAGTGTGTGCACAAAGTAAAATCCAGGGGGTCAGTGTGACTTGTCATGACTGAAATGGTGATCACGAGTATTACAATGCAAATGTATGTTCTAAAATAGGCGTGTATGTAACTAATATGAAAGCGTAGTTTAAGAAGAAAGTCACTAACCTATTAATGTGTGTTCACAGGCTGTTTGCTTGCTTATGGATTCTTCTCCTATCAGGCTTTCTAAAGGTAAGAGGTCACACCTTGTCGTTGATACTGAAAACATCACTGGGTAATCTAAAATGAGGGGAGGGTAGGTTTATGCTAAGGTCAGAGATGATGAGAGTTGCTGTACTGCATCTGGAGGCACAGGTTCCTAACTCCTGTCGAATAATGAAAGTAATAGAAGAAAACATGACAAAGTCTGCCAATGTTAGGGTTGCTGTGTTTCCTCTTCTTCCATGACAGATCCTTTTTTTCAGGGGTAAAATTTCTGTCTGGGTGGATTTTTAAAATTTGCCAAATTGTCTCTGGCTATACTTTCTGGATGAGACATAACTTACCTCTTCTCTTCTCCTGCCCCCCTTAGAAATGTATCACAGCTTCTATGGCCTACATATAGTAGGGGTATTTAAAATGAGAGTCGCCATAGCATCTTTTTTTTGCTCTTCAAAATATGGCAACCGTACCAATGATAAGATGTGGAAAGCACTAAAGGAACGACCAGAAAATGGTATGTTGCGCATACAGTCATACCTTGGTTCGCAAACGACTTAGTTGTTGAACAAATTGGCTCTCACACGCCAGAAATCCGGAAGTAAATGTTCCGGTTTTCAAATATTTTTCGGAAGCTGAACGTCTGACATGGACTCCGCTTGAGTACAGGAAGCTCCTGCAGCCAATCGGAAGCCGCACCTTTGTTTTCAAACGTTTTGGGAGTCAAACGGACTCCCGGAACGAATTAAGTTCGAGAACCAAGGTACCACTGTATACAGCTCTGTAAGCAAGCAAAATATATTAGTGGCCATATTCAACTAAATCACTGCACTAGCAGAAATCAGGACAATGGTGCTTGCTAGTACAACATGAATTTCACGCCTCCTCCTTCAGATCTGCTCCAGAGGGTCAGAAGAATCTGCAGAACATCAGGGGAGGGGAGGGCAGATTGTTCTGTAAGGCAAGCAGAAAAGCTTGTACTGATGGATAACCTACTTAGCGTTACATTGACTACAACCCTTCAGCTTTAATTATAGATCCATTATGGTCAAATCTAATTTTTTGGTGTGAATTTTTTTCCCATGAAAGACATTTGCACAAAACCTCTCTCTGTGTTCTTTGGTTACAGCTTTTTTTCTATAGTGAAGCATTAGAGGTAGTACTAGCTGCTGGAGGAGCACTTCTGTTCTGTGGATTTATCATCTACGACACTCATCTGCTAATGCACAAACTCTCCCCTGAAGAATACATATTGGCTTCAATCAACCTCTATTTGGATATCATCAATCTGTTTCTACACCTGCTGCGTTTGCTAGAAGCATTTAATAAAAAGTAATTGGGAGTTGTTAAAATTTCTGAGATAACCGGTAATTTGGATGTAGCATCAAAAAAGTTAAGACCTAGGAAATCTGCAGAATGCTCTGAGATTGGAGCTTGTTTTTACATTCCACTGTGGTTTCAGTGTTTTCTGTATAAAGCGTGTTTTAGAGAGCTGGTGTTTATGATTCTATTCTGAGATCAGTTAATTACATATTGCAGTCATCTTGGCTGTTCAGTAAAGGCTTAACTCCATCCGTTTGCGTATCGTTTTTGATTGAAAGCCTTGCTCATCAACCTTCATTTGTGCTATTAGAATTCTATTTTCTGCAATAATTGCCACAGATGTGTCCTTTGATATTCACAATTGTCACTGGCTGGATAGCATAAAATGGAGTCTCTTAATTTTGCTATTGAACATCAAAGCTTTAAATAAGCTAACATTCTATTGCTGGTCATCTGTGGAATGTGAAAGCTTAACCTACTAGCATTTTGATGTGAAGGAATTATCCCACAACTTGGATCCTCCACTTTCTAAAATGTTTTAATGTACTTCTAGCCAAATGCTGTGTTTCCAAACAGTGCAGTATTTTGAGAGATGAAAGGAACTTTATTACAAAAGTGGATAATTAATACAAGTAAAAGATGTAAATTATTTGTTTAATGGTAGTTTCTGCTATTTTGAAGGCTTGTATCCAGTCTATTTTAGATTTGTGAAATTTAAAAATGTTCTAAAGCGTGTTTATATATATCACACAAAAACACCACAGCCTCATGTTTTCTGTTGCTCCTTCTGGAATGCTGGAGAAGTTTGAAGTACATTTTGACCCCTTTTCCAAGGCTTGTCATTGACTGTTAATAAAGGGGTAAGACACTTCTGTGCAGTGGAGTGTTTACCAGATGATGTTTTGTGTTGATTGTGTACTGTGAAGTGCAGGCAGATCAGGAGGGGCAATTACACTCCATCTGCTCTTCTTTCGGGATAACATCAAGAATTTATGAAAATAAATTTTATGAAATGTTAAATGTTTTATGAAATGTGCATGTCATTTGCCTCTCTATTTGCTTTTTGTCTGGTCGTGCAAGATTGCGAACTAATGGTTTCTTGACGATTAAGCAAGCAATTACAGGCAAAAGCACAATGTTGTGCCTGATAATGTAACATAGTCCTAGAAGCTCATACCATTGGAGTGGCAGTGCTTCTGAGGGCCTAGAAGACTTGCTCTTGTTTAGCTTCTAGAACTAGTTGTGCAGGAGTAAATGACTGCCTGCCGGCCATGTTCTTTAAGCTATATGCCGACCCTTTCAATCTTGGTTGTGTGGACCCTGGTAGTGTTGCTCACTGATGTGAAAAAGACATTGAGGATGTAATTCAGATTTGCACTATTGCAAGGTTCTTTCTAATGGCAGCTCTTCTGCCCACAGCCTTCACTTTTGGTAGGCATAACAGGGAGCTCTGCACTGGATGAGTGATGCTGGCTTCCTTCCATGGACAGGGGCTGGTGGAGATGGTTTGGGCTGGACAGAGGGAGACCCCTGCCCCATCCAATCTCCACAGTGTGGCACAGCCTATGGGATATTAGTATAGTTGTCATAAGGTATAAAAATTAACCACGAGTGCTCTTAAACGATGCTTTTGTTTTAAATACAGAAAAGACAGCTGATTAGGAAGCTAAAACTATATATCCATTCGCTCAAGCAATACCCTCTTGCATGACCAAAATCAACGCAGCATTCTCATTTCGTGCGTTTGAGTGAATGTACTTTTCAGCAAAAACGTCTAAGGATAAGCAAAGAGTAAGGGATTTGGCTGAACTCGTTCTCTTGGGATCTAACATGGTATATTAACCCCAGGAGGCAGACTGACAGTTTAGGAAATCAAAGTGGAAAGGGCAGTTGTGTATAAAAAAGGTCCCAATATTTTGCCACGTGAGCAAACAGTGGAACGCAAAAATCGCATCAACAGTGGGAGGGAGCACATTTCCTTCCTCCTCTCAGTGGTGTCCCAAGCGCTCTCCTTTCCGCTTCACTGTAAGTACCCCTTTACCATTCATCCCTTGCACTGGGTGGCTTGCCCTCCTCACCTGCCCCTTTAGATTCAAAGGACAATTAAGGGTGATTAAATAACCTGAGGGAGAGGAGGGCCAATAACTATGCTCCCTGGTTCTCTGTCCTATAGTAATAATATAATAATACATTTTTATTTATACCCCGCCCTCCCCAGTTAAAACCCAGGCTCAGGGCGGCTCACACCAACAGAATTACAATAAAACATAAAAACAATTAAAATAAAGATTAAAACACAGTATTAAAATTTAAAGTGCAGCCTCATTTCAAGTAGTCCATAAATCCAAGCCATGAGGGAGGAAAACACAGGGGTCAGGCTGAGTCTAACCCAAAGGCCAGGCGGAACAGCTCTGTCTTGCAGGCCTTGCGGAAAGATGACAAATCCCGCAGGGCCCTGGTCTCCTGGGAAAGTGTTCCACCAAGTTGGGGCCAGTACTGAAAAGGCCCTGGCTCTAGTAGAGGACACCTGTCCTTCAAAATCTCTGCCTGCATGGACATAGGAAGCTGCCTTGCAGCGAGCAAGGCCACTCATCCGGCTCATCTAGCTCGTCAAGACACTGACTGTAAGCAGCGAGCCAGGACTTCAGGAAGCGTCGCTCCCTCTCTTCCCCCGCCACCAAAGCTGCACCTGAAGATGCCGGGCGTTAAACGTGGGAAGCTTCTTGCATGCAAGACAGGATCGCTATGCAATGTTGCCGTTGCGCTGCGCGGGGACCTCTGCCCCCCCCAAGACCCCTCGCAGGGGGCCATGAGTGATCAACCTCCCACCACGTATCCAGCCTACGAGTATGAAGGGCAATTTCGTTTATAAAGCGTATGCAACGGCCAGGTCAGCCGACCTCCCCCGCGCCTCGAACAGCGCCGCCAGCCTGGCTAGTCATTTACAGAACCGCGACGACGCAGTGCCGGAGGAACTCGCCAGGGGGCGCTGTTGGGCATTGCGGCGGGTGGGGCGTCGCTTGCTTCTCCCGGAAGCCGCGCGTTTCCCCCTGCGCGCAAGACGCGCGCGCAGCTCCGGAAGAAGCGCTGCGGCCGGCGTGGTTTCCTTCGCAGGGGACAGGAGACCTCCGAGTGATCAGGTGAAAAGATCGGGGGGGGGGGTTGCCATTGGTTTCTCTCTCTGCGTGCGCTATCTCCCCTCCCCTTATTCTTTGGCGAAGGGGCCTGCAGGCTGTTTCTCAGCGGAAGCCCGCCTGCTTTGCCACAGGTATATAGCCTGCTGGATCGGACCGAAGTAGGGTTGACATTTGGCCTGTATTTCAATGTAAAAAATGCTACGTCCTGTAGCATTGATTTAGTTTGTCCTGTATTTCAGGAATCTTTCCCCCATACCCATTTGCCAAATGAGGGACCCTCTCCAAATGCACGTGTTTGGAAGGGTGTGTGAAAGGTCATGTATTTAAGCCCTCCTGGGTATCAAAACACAGGTAGGTTTACAGATTCATGTGCCTGTGAGAGAGAGACATAGATTGCAATGCATTGCTTTGAAGTCACTTCAACACCAGGTGGGAAAAACAACTACAATTTGGCCCACAACTGCCCCACCTCACCCTGTCCTGTATTTTGCCTGAACGAAGGTGGCAACCCTAGACCAATAATAATAATAATAATAATAATAATAATAATAATACATTATTTATACCCCGCCCATTTGGCTGAGTTTCCCCAGCCACTCTGGGCAGCTTCCAACAACAGAACATTAAAATGCAATAATCTATCAAACATTAAAAGCTTCCCTAAACAGGGCTGCCTTCAGATGTCTTCTAAAAGTCTGGTCCAGCACCCCGTTTCCTGCAGTGGCCAACCAGGTGTCCCCAAGCAAGGAATGAGCACACTCCTTTTCTGTGTTTCCCAGCAGCTGGCGCTCAGAGATGTTGCACTTCTGATATTGAAGTGATTGGGTTGGGGGGATTTTACTTTTAGGTTATTGGACCTTAGATTGTGATCTTTGGATGAAGGACGGTATACAAATGTAATAAATAATAATAAAATAATAGTTAGACTTCAGAGAGCCTGGCCAGACCCCCTACACCCCCCAAAAAACCATTAGGGGAACTGTAGTAATTAAAGGCCCTGACTAGGACTTGGGAGACCCCAGGATTCAGTCACGGTCTCTCAACCTAAGCTACCTCACAGGGTTGTATTCCAGGATAAATTAGGGAGGAAGAGAAGCACACACACCACCTTGAATGCCTTAGAGCAGGCATAAGCAACCTTTGGCCCTCCAGGTGTTTTGGCCTACAACTCCCATGATCCCTAGCTAAGAAGACCAGGGGTCAGGGATGATGGGAATTGTAGTCCAAAAATATGGAGAGTCAAAGGTTGCCTACGCCTGCCTTAGAGGATCTAAATAAATATAATACATAAATAGTGGCCTGCATTGCAGTCAGAAGCATGAAAGTAAAAGCAGAAAGACATCAAACTGCAGGAAAGGGAAGGAGACCTTCTGCTGCACAAGTTTGTAGCTGGGTGTTCCGAACATGGTTTGAAATTAACTTTGGACTGAACCTAGTTCAAGAAATCAGTTGAACAGAACTTGGTCTGAAATGTTTTGGGATGTGTAAGAAAGATTTACTTTGTGTACCTGGAGGTATCCTTCCTTTCTCCTGCATTGGCCCGCCTTAATATAGGTACCTGTGCAGCTGTGTGGTGCTGCACTGGCAAACAATGGGTTACATCTTGCTCTGTGTTTTCCTCTTCATAGAAGTAAACAAAAAAAAAATGGCAAAAAGCTTGAGGAGTAAATGGAAGCGAAAGATGCGAGCAGAGAAGAGAAAGAAAAATGCCCCCAAGGAGCTTGCCAGATTGCAGAACATCCTCAAAACAAACGCTGATGTTCTAATGGATGACGTGAAAGAGATAGCAACTGTCGTTCCTGCTGAGAAAGTCATAGAGAAGAAGGATCAGGAGGGTGAGTTGACCTATTTTTTGCTTTTGCTCTAAGGAATGCCACAAATCAGCTCTGAAAAATGGGAAGCAAATATTACATACATCCTTTGCCAGAAACACTCTTCCTCTAATTCATTTGATGTCCGCTTTTCTCATTCTCACCCCCTCTTTTTGTTTTCCAAGTCTCTCAACGTCTCTATTAATGAAGTTCAGCCATTGCTACTGTAGGAATGCAACTGCTTCCTTGGCAAGTTTAGCCAATATATATGTGGTGCAGCCAAATGAATCTCTGTAGAAGAAATTTGCTGTGTTCTCCAAGTGTATTTTGATGCATAACTTTCTTTATTCAAATGCTGAGCACTTTCTATGGGACTGTTGCCTGTGTGCCTAAAGGGTTCAGCATCTGAAGTTAAACATAGGAAGAACAAAGCGGAGGGGAATATAAAAACGTATAAAATATCTCCATACTTTTTCACACCATCCTCTTTCCAGTTCTTCTCTCCTCCTCCCACCACCAGTCAGTATTAGAAGTAGCCTGGATCATTTATCTTATTTCTCCCAACATCTTTTGATTTGCTTTCAGCGCTAATGTTTTTAACTACGGTAGCTGCTGTAACAGTTCACAATGCTCATACTTCCTTAAGTGTTTTCCCCCCTTTTCTTTTCCAGAAGGGAGTAAGATGGACATGGATTCAAAAAGAAACCAAAAAACCCTTCTGGATGAACATGGACAGTATCCAGTATGGATGAATCCCAGGCAGAGGAAGAAGCTCAAGTCAAAGCGGACCAAAGGGAAGAATAAGCACAAACCACCTAAAGGATTAGCATGGTAGAACCTGGGTGAATTTTTTAAAAAGTCATGTGTGTTTGTGGAAGAATTTTATGTCAAAAAGGCAGCAAAAAACAAACCCCCTGTGACTTAAACCATTACTACTCTCTTCACCTTTTGCTACAAATGACTAATTTCTTGCTTCAGACTCTTGGACTGTCACCTTGTGGGTGTCAGTTTGGAGGCACCTTGGAATACCTTTGATTTAATAAAACTTCCACGTGTTTAGTATGCATTTTTACATGCTGCACAAACTAGAATACAGTCAACCTGAACAGAGTGAGTTAGTCAGGTCTATGCTTTTCAAAACAATGGGACTAGTCAAATGCTTTAAGACCCAGTGATTTCAATGGAATTCAGTCCCAACTAATTCTCTGTGGATTGTGCTCATCATAAACAATGTGTGCTTCCATTTGGGTGCTGGTACCACATCCTGGCAGAATTTTTTTATTTTTATGTGGTGCGGGATAGGGATCCACAGTTGGAATCCACTAGACAGAAGTATGCAAATTAGGAGACTTGCCCTCTGAATGGGCTGGGCACCCCTTCTCATTTCCTTCCTGCCTACCTCCACAGAAGATCATCAACAGCGTGCTCACCACTTCAAAGGCTTTATGCCTCCTTAATTTCAATGATTCAGAGCTAAGCAAACGCTGTGCAGCCCAATCCAGTTTTGTTCTGTTGAGTTCCTAGCTAAGAGTACACAAAAATGTAGCCCCATTATTCCCTTGAAATCAGTATCTGTAAGGATGCAGCCCAGTACACAATTGTTTTGGAAGAAGCTCTATTGAAATCCCTGGGACTTACTTCTGAGTAGACATGCCTAGGATTATGCTGTTAATCTGTGGTCCTGTGCACACATACTTGGGAGTAAACTCCATTGAATTGACTTGGAATTACTCATGAGTAACATGTAGCTGCTCAGATTCACTTACATCCTACTCTAAATAGGTATTTTTAGCCAATAACACGAATTGAATTTAGCATTGCAAATGTCCTTGTATGTTAATAGCAAGTTGCACACTGTAGTTTTAAAAAGCTGAATGTGGAACGGATCCGGGTTTCTGTGCTTGTCAGAATGACACTCTGCATGACTTTAAGATTTACTTAGATGTTTGGTGGATGTGTAATGCTGGTTCATTGTTTATTTCTAATCTCCCTGCATGGGTTGTGAAGGGGGACTGTGTGTAGTGCAAGGAGCAGGACAGCACTGCTGCTGTTTATGCCTGATGCTGCATGGCCTGGCTAACCTCCACCCCTCTCCCACACCTAAAAAGAGCTCTGCTGGATCAGACCTAATCCAGCTTCCTGTTCCCTACAGTGGCCAGCCAGGTGCCTGTGGGAATCCCACAAGATAGACATGAGCGCAACAGCAACTTCTCCTTCTTGCTCTCCCTAGCAAATGGTATTCAGAAACATACCGCCTCCAAGACTGGAGGTTATACACAGCCACCATGGCTATCAGACATGTTGAACATGAGCCATCAAGCTGCTGCATTTTGTACTAGGCTGCAGCTCACTGGTCAACCCCAGAGGCTGCCCCACAGAACACCGTGCAGTAATCCACCATGGAGGTTACCAGTGCATGGATGGCAGTACAAGTCCAGAAATGGCCATAGCTGTCATACCAGGTGAAGCTGATTAAAGGCATTCCTAACCGCTGAGGTCACCTGCGCTTTTGGTGCCAGAGATGGATCCAGGAGCACCCACAGGCTAGAACCTGAGTACGGCTCCATCCAAAGCAAGCAGTTGACCAATTATTCAGACTCAGTTCACAATCCCTCTGTCTTGCCAGAATTCAAGCTTTGTTTGTTGGCCCTCATCTAGTCCATCACTGAGTTCAGGTACTGGTCAAGGGCTTGCATGGCCTCTCCTGCTTCAGATGCTAGTCTAGAGAAATAGACCCCAAATCTAATAATCTCTGCCAACAGCTTCATATGTATGCTAAAGAGCACCGAGGTACCTTGCAGCACATGTGCCAGGGAACCAAAAATTAACCACTGATCCTGAAGATAGAATTGGAACCAAAGAGTCAGCTCAGGGAAATGCCACTGTACTGCAACCCATGGAGAGTTCAGGTAAAAATAATACACATCCCCCCTGTCCTCTTGAAGGCGGCCATTTATCAGAGAAACCAGGGCTGATTCAGTACCATAATAAGGCCTGAACCTTGACTGAAATGGATCAAGATACTCTCTAATCCAAGAGTGCTTGCAACAGTCTCACCATGACCCCCTCAATCATCTTCCCTCACACCCAAGGGAGAATTAATGGGTCACTGTGAGCTTTTTCTGGTCAAATCGTAGCCTTTTTCAAGAAGCCTGGGACCACATGCTCCTGCAAGGATGTGTTGTCCTCCTAGCAATACCCCTTTAGTAAGTCAAGAGGAGCAAGACAACAAATAGGTACATCATGGCAAGCATCTTCTTAGCCATGACATCAGGCTGCATCGAGAGAACCTGATGCCATGGTGTCACAGTAGATATTGCGCCGAATACTTTCCTGGAGACTGCAATAAATTTCAAAATTGCACTTGAGGGGAGTGATTCTATCCTCAAAAGTGCATTGGAAACAAATTAAAGTGGACTTCTGAAGCTCCCATTTCCTGGAGGAGATGTGAGCAGGACCTCAAAAAATATTTAAAAAGTTCCACTCCCCTCACCGCTACACAGCAGGCACAATCGTGCTCTCATGTTCATTTGGCTTCACAGCATGCTTTTGGCCAGCTTGTTTTATCAGCCTTCGTTCCTTGAGGCAGAACAAGCTTTTTAGTGCTGGAGAGGGTGCTTGGGGGTGGTGATGCCAAGAGTTCAGTGCATCTCAGTGTTCAACAGTGAGAAAGGGCTTAAACCAGGTCACCTGCTCGATCCACTGAAAAAACACCAGGAGCATGAGGGAGGGAGTGGTGGTGAGGGAGGGTCAAAGCGCTGCAAGTCCAAATTTCACCAAGAAGTGATCTAAGCATGATCCCTTATACCCGTTTCCAAATTATCCCTTCATCTGAAGTCAAGACCAAACTGAAGGTATAACGTACCCTCTTTGTCCAATGAACAACACCTTGAGACAGGCCTGTGGACATCCTGGAGGCCTGGAAGTCAGCCAAAACACTAAAAGGTAAAAAAAAGGTAAAGGATCCCTGGACGGTTAAGTCCAGTCAAAGGTGATTACGGGGTTGTGGCGTTCATCTCGCTTTCAGGCCGAGGGAGCCAGTGTTTGTCTACAGACAGCTTTCTGGATCATGTGGCCAGCATGACTAACCGCTTCTTGTGCATCAGAACATGATGGAAACCAGAGCGCACGGAAACTCCATTTACCTTCCCACCACAGCAGCACCTATTTATCTACTTGCACTTTGACATGCTTTTGAACTGCTAGGTTGGCAGGAGCTGGTAGGTTGGCAGGAGCAATGGTAACACACCCCGTCGTGCGGATTCGAAACGCCGACCTTCTGATCAGCAAACCCAAGAGGCTCAGTGGTTTAGACCACAGCGCCACCCGCACCCTAACACGAAGGCAGCATCAGCATGGACTCTACAACTACCCAGAATTCTGGGTTCCTCCCAAACCACACCTGCACTGCTTCCTAGCACACGCAAGGCAGCAGGATGCATGCCACACCACCCAACTTTAGTTTTACTGTCTCCTTGGCTCGACACCAGATGCAGGCCCTCACATACAGCTCCAAGATGGAGGGGTGTCCTGGTGTTAGAGATGCAAGTTTTGTGGACCACAGCAATTCCCCCCCCCTTTGTCCTTGCACTCTGTCTTGATGCACCAAATATCTGGACAGGCCACAAGTGGGTCAAGCTCAGCTCCTCCCAGCTTGCCCACTCAGCTCTCAATAATACATGTAAGGTTGGAACCCCAATCCACAATGGCACCCTGAATTAGCAAGGTTTTATTATTATGCACCAATCGTGATTGTGTTTTATATTATGGTTGTTCCCAAGAAACATTGCCAATCACATTGCATCACATTTTCAACATTTGAAAGTGGATTTCTTTGTGGCATTGATTAGTGGAGAGGGCGTATAATTTAAAAAACAAAACAAAAACATTGTTCCCGTTTTCTCAAACTCTTCCCGTCCGTTGCATCCTGAAGCTCCCACGAAATATGCAAAAGTTCCCTGGATTAACAGAGCAGTCAGTAATCCGAGAGGACATTTTTTTCACCTCTAGGTCACTGGTTCAAATACAGCCCAGTGATGAAAAGTGATTACCATCTGATGGCTATTCAGAAGGCAATTTAGCATGAGCTGGTGGTCTCCCTCTAGTTACCCACCAACTGTTGTCCAGATCTCAACTGACACTAATTGGAACTTTTATTGACATCCAAAGCAATAAGAGCAAAGTGATGGAATTCATTCTCTCTTTAATAAATGATGCCCAAAGACTTGAGCATGTGGAAGTTTGCCTGGTTTCTTCATGTTTGATAAATACATCAAATCTTGGGTTTCCATGAAGCCCAGTAGATGGCACTATGAGTTAAGTCCAAAGAAAAATGTGATTTTGAATGTTGTTGCCCCAGACATTGCAACAACTGGAACAATGATAACCATAACATTAATAAATAACCATTTTCAGCTTGTTTGGTACGAATTAGCTGTGTGTTTGTTTGTTTAAAATATTTGTTTCATTGCTGCGCAAGCTAGAATTCCCCTTCCAAATGTTTTGATCTTTGAGAAAGCTTTGCAAAACATAAAATCTATTACCCATCATTACAGATAAGTTTCATGATTGTTTGTTTTATTTCTAAATTGGCATAAACAAGGATGTTTGGTTTGGATTTTACAAATTTCCTTGTGGTGTTTATGGCTTGAGCGATAGTGCAAGAAAACTGGGGAACGTAACTGAAGCTGACTGCTATTCTAAATATTCTAATCTATAGTGAAGGGCAAAACATGAAATCAGCAGAATGCATGGTTACATATCCCTTAAAACAATTTAAGCTTTGCTAATGCAAAAATAACATTTGTTTCCTACAAAAATGTAGTCTGACAGCCTCCCCTTAGAAGTAATCTCAGGGTCATGGGTTTGAGCCCTACGTTGGGCAGCAAAGTCTTGTATTGCAGGGGGTTGGACTAGATGTCCCTTGTGGTACCTTCCAACACTTTAATAATTCCATGATTTGTGGTCTGTGCCCTGACATAGACAATTATCTGACAGATTATGTTATTTCCAGCCAAGAAAATTAAGGTGTATTTCAAGAGTGTCAAATGGTATGATGCTGCTGAAAATAGCAGTGTTTTAGTAAAGTTTAGTTCATTTTTAAATTTTTAAAATATTTTGTCAAACTTTTCAAACTCTTGCATTTTTTTAAAAAAACTGGACAGTTGGAAAATTTGAGAATAGGTTATATAGAGTTACAGGTGACAACATTAGAAGCAGGTAATATACAGTACAAGAAAAAAATTTTTTAAAAAAATTATTGCCAAACATCAACAGAATGGAAAATTCTGGAGAGTATTGACAGGAACATAGCATGCCCTCCAACATTTATTTGATGAAAATAGGGACATCCTTTCAATGATGATGATGATGATGATGAATTTCTACCCCTTCCATCCGACTGGGTTGCCCCAGCCACTCAAGGCAGCTTCCAGCATATATAAAAACATAATAAAACATAAAACATCAAAAAACCTTTCCTATATCCAGCTGCCTTCAGATGTCTTTTAAAGGTTATATAGTTACTTATCTCCTCATGGCTCAGGGGTTGCATAACTCCATGCCCTCCAATGAAAATAGGGATGTCCTAAGGAAAAGCAGGACATTCTGGGATTAAATGAGAAACCAGGACAGTTTCTGTAAATCCGGGATTGTCCCTGGAAAATAGGGACACTTGAAGGGTTTGACATAGGAAGCTGCATAATACCAGTTCAGGCTATTTTGTCCATCTACCCTAAGTGTTGTGTACTTTGACTGGAAGTTGCTGTCCAGGGTTTGGGGCAAAGAGAGTTCTTTCCAGCCATGTTATCTGATTCCTTTTTTCCCCCCATGCCCTGCTGGGCATGCTTGGAATTTAATCTGGGGCTATGTGCCCTACCAGAGCTCTGGTCCTTCCCTTGGTTTGGAGGAGAAAGGATTTAGGCTTTTCCTGTATTTGTAGTCATCCATATAATCCGAACAGATATTCTGAGAATACAGAAGCCTGCACCGCAGTACCAGATTTACAGCAGAATCCGTCATGTCTATCAGAAACTAAAATAGCTATTTGCATCTTCTGCACATGCGTTGGGGCTAGTTTCATCCCCACCAGATGTTACTCAATACCGGTAGCTACCTAATCATTAGGAAGTACTCAATGATTAGGCCACACAAAAATCTTACTTGTAGCAACAGCACAGTTTAAAACACAACATTGTTTTATCTGCTGATCTTCCAAAGTGTAAGTCTTCCTCTCTTTACTGGATTCATTAACTTTTTGTTTGTTTGTTTGTTTCTCTGATGGACTTCAAGACGTGCTGCTTCTTATTTCAAGTTTGATGAGTTTGGTGCTGCCTGAAGCAAAATGGTTTAGAAAACGAAACCACAGCTTCCTTTCAGAAGGATAATTCCTCTCACAAAAGGGAGTCCCTCTGAGTGGAAGGTTGTGTACATTTAAAGCACATCTCATCCCCGCAAGAATGTCAGGAACAGTAGTAGCTTTGTAATAAGTGAACTACCGTTCCCATAATTCTTTGGGGGAAGTTGTGTGCTTTAAATATATGGTGTATATGCAGCCGAAGACTTCTGTGAGACTCCTTAAGTGAAAAGGAACCTGTGGGAACTTTATGCTTTTGCTACAAGGTGGCAATGACTGAATTTCCAACCACCTGTTGGTATTTGATGTGTGTTTGTAATCATGTAAAGGAATCAGTGTCATGATTTGGAGATGGGTGGATTATGGGTGGAGGGGGACAGGCAGAAAAGGAGAGAAGAAGAAGAAGAAGAAGAAGAAGAAGAAGAAGAAGAAGAAGAAGAAGAAGAAGAAGAAGAAGAAGAAGAAGAAGAAGAAGAAGAAGAAGAAGAAGAAGAAGAAGAGGAGGAGGAGGAGGAGGTGGTGGTGGAAGAAGAAGAGTTTGGATTTGATATCCCACTTTATCACTACCCTAAGGAGTCTCAAAGTGGCTCACGATCTCCTTTTCCCTTCCTTCCCCACAACAAACACTCTGTGAGGTGAGTGAGGTTGAGAGACTTCAGATAAGTGTGACTACCCCAAGGTCACCCAGCAGCTGCATGTAGAGGAGCGGGGAAGCAAACCCGGTTCACCAGATTACGAGTCCACCGCTCTTAGAAGCATAGGCTTCATAACTGATGAGCAGGGTAGAAAGCAGTGATGCCAAAGGACAAGACGAGTAAATGGTGACGATCACGCATATCATTCTCAAATCCTCTGTATCAATTATGTTTCTTTTTAAAAAGAAAGCAGTAATGTGTATGCTGCTCAGTCTTGAGCTTAGTTAGAATGGAAAGAAAAAGAATGTAAATTGTTCTGATACACTGAAAACTAGTGCCAGTTTTTGTAAGTAAATAGGCGAAGGCAGGTGACACTTGCATATAAGCCTAGAGTTATTTCGCCCAGCAGTGCTTTTGTGGAGGCATGGGGGGGGGCAGCAATGTAGGATCATGAAAAAGAATATAGTGGCCACACACCCATACTCTGAGGATGGAGCCCAGTTTGATACTGTCCCTGCCTCAAAACATGCACCAACTTCCTAAATTAAATGGGTTAATTTTAAATGTTGTTGTTCATTGTTTAAATGGCATACACGTGTGTACGATCAGATCCAACTGCCACCATTTCTCCAAAGTAACGTTTTGCAAATAGCATGCATAATCCACTGAATGCATCCTCTTCATTGAATCAAGGTTAATTGCAAAGCTGAAATATCAGGCATGGCTAAGTTGCTATTGCCAAAGAAAAAGAAGACAAAGTGGAAATAATTTGCTGAGCTCATGATTCTATGAATTTGCCAGTGGGATTTTTTAAAAAAACAAGTTGTGCTTAGGCATCTTCCTCTGTTCAGTTGTGTGTGGATCTGATGCTTCTTAATGAATCAGTCTGCTTTTGTGAACAGCGACTGGATCATATCCAAATATGACTCAATGGGAAATCAGTTAGTTTTTCTTCCTCAGGGTTGCTTTGTGATCGCATCCGGTCATTGCTAATAAATCTGAATACCTTCTAAAAGGGTTTGTATTGGACCCCAGTGTAAATCTGTGGAAGAAGCGTTTCCTTAGAGTACATTAGTAGAATTCGGCGAAGGTGGGCTTTTTATATTTTTATTTTTGAAAGCCTGATTAAAAAACAATCTCTTTGCTCACATTCAGAAGAGACCTAAGCATTTGTTTAAATCTTTCTTTCTCTTCCCTTCCTTTCCTTTTCTTTCTTAAAAAATGTTTTCTTTGAAAAGATGAAGCAGTCTGTGCAGTACACTAAAGAAATGCTCAGTTCTGCATTAATATCGGGAGCAAGAAGGCTTATAGGAGACCTGCATGCGGCCCAAAGAACAGAGCTTAGGTAAGGGTGAGGGGAGCCTGGTTTCCATGGGCAGGAGTGGCACAGAGGGATGACTCTCTCCATGCGCCATCCCTACCCATCAGAAGTGTGTTCCACTCTGCTCTGGAAATCAAGGAAATTTGGTCATGGGAATGTGACTGTGGCCACGGGGATTTTGACTGCAGGGATCAGCTGGGCCACAAGAAAGGACACAAGAAGGTGTCGTTTTTCTTTTCCGCCCTGTGTTTGTTACACGCATCACTGTTTTTGTTCCACTGCAGTTTGCCTTCTGCCCAAACTTGCGTTATCTGTCTCACTTAAGTGCTGCGGCAAAATGATGGAACTTACATAGTTACATGCTGCATTGTCATTATGCGGTTCCTATTCAATTAAATGTAAAGGAAACACAGTGCAGGTATGTGTAGAACAATCAGTTATGTGTGATTTGCAGACTGAAAGCGGCAATAGAGAACGCCAATCGTATTTGCTGAATTCTGTTCAGTTCTGGACATGGGACGAATGAGCAAATATTGTCAATTTCCATCTCTGTTTCTGGCTTTGGTGAATTTCTCCAACATCTCCAGTCCCAAGCGCCACATAGAAAGCATTCAAGCGTCCTGTGGGCCACAGTTTGCTAATATGATATACAGGTTTGCAGCTTACATTTCCCTGGATTATGATCATGCTTAATCATAGCTCTACAGGTGAGTTCCTAGGTTCTGTCAGCTCAACAAACTCTAAGGGTCACCTGCTATGTACCCCAGGGACTGATGGTGCCTAGTCACATAGGAGACTGATTCTCAGTGGCTTTTCATTAAATTCTGTGGGACCAAGTAAAATATCTGCAATCAAATCCTGCCTCCCTCAAGAAACTGAGAGGATGAGTAGACGCTCATGACAGGTTTAACCCTCATCCTAATTTTCTTGCATTCACTATAGGCGAAAAGTAAAGCAATGAAATGGGGCCCAGATACCAAGTGCCCCCCCAATTCCTAATGCTAGGTAGTTCAGCAGCCACTGAAGGGATGCACCATATGATTCTGTGTGCAAACATACAGACACATGCTCTAAGGACTTGCTGCACTATAACAACAATGAGAACCCTTTTGTCGGGAAATTCAAATTCTGCTCTGTATGCAATTCAAATAGCTATATCTAAGGAAAGGCGCATTGATAGGCACTTTCAATGCTCAAACTCACAGCTGCAGCAGACAAGATCATAAAGAAAAGTGCTATAGAGCATGTGTGAAGTACCTACTTTCATAACTGAGGGACTATACCAATCAGCTATTATCATTATTTCATTTTAAAAGCACCTAAATACAGTGTAGAGTTGTTGTTTTTTCAAATAAATAAGACAGTCCCTGCCCACAAGCTTATCATCCAATAGACATGTCACAAAAGGAAAAAGGGGTGGCGAGGGAAGAAGAAAACAAGCAAAATTGATCACCACTTGCAATTGTTATTATAACAACTGGCTGGAACGGAGTTGGTTCAGGGAGTGGGGAGCCAAACAGCAGCTGGTGTCTCACCCAAGCAGATGGAGTGGGCCCCTTTGTCCCACTTCTCTCTCTGCTACAGACAGGTGGAAAGTCTAGAAGCAGAGGCGAACAGGACAAAATGTACGCAACATTGCTTTATCTGAATATCTGGTCAGACATAGATGCGTAGTCTGGGGCAAAGCCAAACAGGACACTTTTGATGTGGACAGGTCTCCAATTTTTATTATATAAATAGGAAGAGTCATATAAGTACTTTTCCAATGACTCATTCCTTGTTGTGGTTGGGCTATATAGACTCATCTTAAAATCATGGCTGTATGTAACTGTATCTCTGTAATTTGTTTTTTTTATACTGAATATGCTCCATATTTAGTATAAAATCCATATTGTTTGTATGCTTATGTGTTAGTTTGTACATATGTTTATGATAAATCATATATACAAACACACACACACAAACACTATATAGAGAGAGGGGGGGGCAACTGGTCTTTTAATTGGGATGGAAATTTCCATCAGAAATGTCAGACTTTTCTCTCTCCTCCTCCTCCTCCCCATTTTGTTTAATGTCTAGTCTGATTTAAGAGTTTCCGAGAACGCAGAAACTTCCTTGCCATTTGGTAGGTCCTATTAAATATATTGCCCTGTGTGGATTTTGGATTGTTTCCATTGTTATTTCAAATAATTTATTTGTCCTATTTTGTTATTTTATTGGACTGTAAGTGGTTGTTAAACAATCATGTGACATCTGGCAGTGGGAGAGATGTAAATATTTTAAATATAGTAAATAAAAAGTATACCTAAATGGACCGAGGAGAAAGCAGCAGGAGAGGAGCTAACTTTTGGATTGTATCGAAGAAAACTGTTTGAGACCATATATTTTTTTAAGCTTAGGTGATTTTTTGTAGGTGCTCTGAGGTAGGGATGGCTCAGAGGCTCGGTCTGGCTCCCAAGGACTCCCCATCTGCCTGACCCAACCAGTTTATGTTTCTTAAGTCACCTTCTTTTGCAAAAGCCAAGATACAAGGGAGTTAATGTGCATGTAGGTCACAGAGACCCGATTTTCCCCTGTATGCTTTGGTGTATTTTCATCCACAAACGAGCACTTTTAAGTCTATCTCAGTGGGCAGTGCAAGATAGGATGTGGTACCCTCTCGTCATTTGCCGCTTCCCCATCCCTTGGAGGTCCCAGGAGCTTGTATTTCCTTGTGGACATGCACAAAAGGTTGCTGAGGAAAGAGCAGGTATGCACTGGGGAGGAAACAGGGGAAGTAGCAGATGGGAAAAGGTATCTACTCTTATCGGAAAGGTATTTGCCTACCTGTGCATCACCCACTCATACTTTTTATGAATTTTGACACTGGATTAGCACAGGCATGTCCAAAGTCCGTTTTGGGGGCCTAATCCCTATAGCAGTTTATTTATTGGGATCAAATCCTAAATAAAAAGCTCACCAACTTTGGGGCAAAACCATAAAAAAGCTCAACAACCTCAACCCTAAAAGTTCAATCCTAAAAAAAGCTCAACAACCTTGGTTGGCCCTCAAGCATGTTCACTTCATCAAATCTGGCCCTTGTATTTTACATCCGTCAGGTGTGCGCAAAACAGCAGTTTCAAAAATACAAATATATTTCTGTGTCACATGCATCTCCAGCAGGTACAGGAACCAGCAGTGCCTCACCAGGGCAAAGAATGACTGGGCGGATAGAGGCATGGGAGCCTCCAATCTCCAGGAAACCGAAAGCCATGGTGAGACTTGTAATAAAAATAAAAATACAGTGGTACCTTGGTTCTCAAATTGAATCCGTTCCATAAGTCTATTCCAAAAACAAAGCGTTCCAAAACCAAGGTGTGTTTTCCCATAGAAAGTAATGCAAAATGGATTAATCTGTTCCAGACTTTTAAAAACAGCCCCTAAAACAGCAATTTAACATGAGTTTTACTATCTAACGAGACCATTGATCCATAAAATGAAAACAACAACCAATGTACTGCAGTCACACAATCTATCAGTAGCTGAACTGGGTTCCACACAGTCGCAAGAACAAACAAAAAGAGCCGCAAAAACAAAAACGCAAAATAAATAGCAAAAACAGACAGACCTCAGCGTAACACTCAAAACAGAAGTGTGGCACTCAAATTGGAAGCATAACACTCAAAATGGAGCACGTTCAGCTTCCAAAAAAAGTTTGCAACCTGGAACACTTACTTCCAGGTTTGCAGTGTTTGGGTTCCAAGTTGTTTGAGTACCGAGGCATTTGGGAACCAAGGTACCACTGTACTAATAACAACCCATCTAGCTGGGTTTCCCCAGCCACTAGCGGAACATCAACAGTATGTTTTACACACAAGCATGCAGAGCCTATGCAGGACTGGGAGAGAGATTTAGAGACAGTGTTTTTGTTTTTCTTTCTTACCTCATAGCTCCAGCTGACCTTCGGGGTCCCTTCCAACTCTACAATTCCACGATGCTACAATCCGCTGAAATGGACCTGTAATTATGGACAGATTATAATGGTAAAATATCATAAAGAGACAGCCACTTTAACAATCTCACTCTCAGCTACTCTGATAATTGTCAGCAAGAGGGCTCAAGGTTGTACCCAATTAACTTAAGCTCAGAGTAGGTTAAGGTTTAGGCTCATTATTGAACCTAAGTTCACCATATCCACTAAGATCAATAAGTCTACTCTGAGTAGGACTAGCACTGGGCACAACCCACTTTTATTTTTTAATGTAGGCATGCTACATCCTCTCCATTGGGCTGATGGAAACAAAATGGCTAGGATGTGCTACAATGAAAAGCAAATGGAAGTAAGGGGTGAGGCAATACATAGTACCCAGTAAAATATCACCACACATGTAAAAAAAAAGAAAGCCATTCATCCACTCAGTGCACTCAGGTAATGTGTGGTTTTCCCAATCACCATCACATTATCCCTGCATCAGCAAAATCCAAATTAAAAGGTAAAAAAATGTGGGTTGCCACTTGGATGTGGGTGACCTTGTATGGGCAAGGGCTGGGTGATGTATCAACATATTGTCCAAAATTGGTTTGCAGTCCACATTGCCGTAACAGTTTCATAATATTCGACATGGCGATACATCGTGAATCGTGATTTGTGCGTGCGCTATGGAAAAAATCACGACGTGGGAAAAACTGTAAAGCCGGTCATCGCTTCTCTCATGATTTCTGCCGCTCCTGTTGCTCTCTACAGTCATACCTTGGATCTCAAATGCCTTGGCTCCTGAACAAATCGGCTCCCGAATGATCGAAACCCAGAAGTGAGTGTTCTGGTTTTCGAACGTTCTTTTGGAAGCTGAACATCCAATAGGGCTTCCATGGCTTCAGATTGGCTGCAGGAGCTTCCTGCAGCCAACCAGAAACCGTGCTTTGGTTTCCAAATGTTTTGGAAATCGAATGGACTTCTGGGACGGATTCTGTTCGACTTCCAAGGTAAGACTGTAGTATAAAGTAACAGTTGTAATAACAATATGTTAATGGTAAGTAGGTTTTAGAACCCTAAGTAGTAGCAGTTTGCCAGGACATTACCCCATTTCAGACATTGTGATATATCGGTACATCGTGATGTTTAGCTGGTGATAGGTCACCATGTTGTAAACCAGACATCGCTCAGCCCAAGTGTGGGCACATGTGAGGTGCTCTAAATCCACCTTAAACAGCCATGCACACACACCCAGGCAAAGGCATTTCAGCCACCTGCTGCTTTGTTGAGAGCATCTTATTTGTCTTAAAATGGGTGACTCCGTGTTTGCTTTGAAACTAGTTTGTTTACTCAGGTTCTCTTTGCCGACCCTGGTGTGTGTGTGGAAATCTGAACCATATTCAGTAAACCAGTGGAGGCGTCACAGAGCCAGCTTTCTAGGATGTCTCTGTTCAATAGCCACAAATTGTCCTGGAAAGTGCTCCGTCTTCAAAGCAGAGTTGGCCCAGTCTGCCTCAAGTGGTGATTCAGGCATTAGTCACCCTCTATGCCCGTCCACTTAAAAGTTGTACTTTGAAATAAATTTGTTCTCTAGGACTCTGTGGGAATTTTATGGGTTGCTGCCTGCATTTTTTTCATATAAATCACTTGAACTGAACATTGTTTTTAAATCCCTCTTTTAAAACCCTCGTCTATGAGTAGTTTCTTTCCTCTGTGTGTGTGTAATGTTTTGTTCTATTTTCAAGAAATGTCCTGCTCTCAGGAAATGCATGGAGTAGGAACATAAGAAGCAATCAAGCGGCGTTGATAGAAAAACAAATATAGCACTTTTGCCCGGGTTAAATGTCAGCTGTAAGGAAGTGCAGAGCATCCTACAGCATCACTCATCCCTTCTACGGACGGCTGCTCCCAAAATACAGTCATGAAAACTGGGCGGGGGGCGGGCGGGGGAAGGATGTGACAGTACATGATGGAAAGATACTCCCATCAGGCATGGGTGACAGACATCTACCATGAGTGATCTTCATTTCATAAGGCAAAGTCGGTTTCCCCCCTCCAATTGTTGCTTTATTTAGGTAACCCGCAATCCAGTGTTTGAGTTTAAAAGTTAAAATATTAACAGCAGTTTTCTATAGCATAGTGTTCCTATCAAAGTGAAATGACTCATAAGAATGCTAAATGCAAACCAGATGAGCATAAACATTAACTGGAGTGTGTGTGTGTGTGTGTGTGTTTGTGTGTGTGTGTGTGAAATCACACACACACACAATATTTAGAGAGTTCAGTGTGGGTCCTTTCATAAATTTGCAGTAATAAAACAGAAAAATTAGAGATAATTTAAGATATTTTAATTGCCCAAGACTGTTAACTTGAATTAGCATTTCCAAACCATTTCGTTGCCATTTTAATTTTTTGGGTGGTGGTGGGGAATGATGATCTCTTTAATATTTCCTGCACAGCAAGGAAGTTCAGCTCTGTGCCATATGCTGGTAATAATTTTGAAGAATCTCTGGAGTATGCTTTCAACAAAGGAATAATTCTCAGACTATAGATTTGTAGGGTATAGGAATCTACACCACAATTTGAAGGCAGGGTGCCAAACTTAGCTTCTCTTTGAACAAGACTATGGAGAGGGAAATGCTCCTATTCCCTTGCTGTTATATGCAAGGCTCCATTTCCCTCTGTGCCTCATCGCTAGGGAGGGACTCCACGTTACTAATTTGCATGGCCCAATGCTATTTCTGCTATCTGCTGTTTGTCGGAGTTAATGCGAGAGGTTGGAGTGGCGATTCTGCACATTACCTGGCTGACAGGCACAATCACCGGGTGATGTTGGAGAATGTGAATTGCTCGCAACATTTTGCACATTGGCAACATGACATGCACACTGTCCACATTAATTGTATATGTTGGCTGGACACTGAACATAGTCCCCACATGGGGACCATAGGCCAGATTCCATTAACTTCTGTGTCCAGGGCAGCTGTCTACCAGCTCCATCTGGTATGCAGGCTGAGACCCTACCTGCCTGCAGACTGTCTTGCAAGAGTGGTGCATGCTCTGGTTATCTCTCGCTTGGACTACTGCAATGTGCTCTGTGTGGGGCTACCTTTGAAAGTGACCCGGAATCTACAACTAATCCAGAAAGCGGCAGCTAGACTGGTGACTGGGAGCAGCCGCCGAGACCACATAACACTGGTTTTGAAAGACCTGCATTGGCTCCCAGTACGTTTCTGAGCACAATTCAAAGTGTTGGTGCTGACCTTTAAAGCCCTAAACGGCCTCGGTTCAGCATACCTGAAAGAGCGTAGAGCGTCTCCACCCGCATCGCTCTACCCGCACACTGAGGTCCAGTGCCGAGGGCCTTCTGGCAGTTCCCTCGCTGCGAGAAGCCAAGTTGCAGGGAACCAGGCAGAGGGCCTTCTCGGCAGTGGCACCTGCCCTGTGAAACACCCTCCCAACAGATGTCAAAGAGAACAACAACTACCAGACTTTTAGAAGACATCTGAAGGCAGCCCTGTTTAGGGAAGCTTTTAATGTTTGATGGATTACTGTATTTTAATATTTTGTTGGAAGCTGCCCAGAGTGGCTGGGGAAGCTCAGCCAGAAGGGCAGGGTATAAATAATTTTATTACTACTACTACTACTACTACTACTACTACTACTACTACTACAGTGGTACCTCTACTTACGAATTTAATGCGTTCCGAATGCACATTGGTAAGTCGGAAAAAAATTGTAAGTCAAATCCCATAGGAATGCATTGGGAGAAAAAAATTGTAAGTCGAAGCAACCCTATCTAAAAATTCATAAGTAGAAAAAAATCCTATCTAAACTGCATCCAAGATGGCGGACAGAGCTCCGTTCGTAAGTAGAAACATTCGTAAGTAGAGTTATTCATAAGTAGAGGTACCACTGTACTACTTACCGTATTCCACTTGCAGAAGCCCATGCAAGGAATTCTGCTAGTGCAGTGGGGGCTTCCCCTGCCTCTTCCCCCCACTCAGCCAGCATGTTGGAAGAACTCACAGAACAGCAGGCAGCGGGGAGAGGCAAGAAAGGGAGGATTGTTCCATCGGAGATTGAATCTCTCCCTATTCCTTTTGCCCAGAAGGAGTTACACTTAGAGATCATGACTGTCCTTTCCCTTTTTACTTTTTATGTGACAGGTTAGATACAATCCTATCAGCACAGCCGGTAATTTGCTTTACAAGGATGCACAGATGTCTCCAGGGTGTTTGAAATGCCTTTGGGATGGTGCTTTTCTGTTCCACCTTACTTATACCACATTTAGTAATGATTATATATATCTGATCAGTGGATTGGTACTACATGCTAGTCTGTGGTGGCTGGTTGAGTCATAGCAGCACTGAACCAGCTTCTTGGGAGACTACCACACTTTAGGTCGCACTGCGACACTGCTGCAGCACAATGGGTCACGGTGGTGTTCCCTGTTTAGGGAAGCTTTCAATGTTTAATAAATTATTATATTTTAATATTTCTGTTGGAAGTCGCCAGAGTGGCTGGGGAAACCCAGCCAGATGGGCAGGGTATAAATGATAAATTATTATTATTATTATTATTATTATTATTATTATTATTATTTTACAAAGGATGATGTGCTTTGATTAACGGTGCTATGGTTCCATAATATCTCTTGCATAGCTGCTGTTTGTACTGGTTTTTATAATGAGGCTATTTATATATTAAACCATACCAATTCAGTCTCCTGGGCTGGATCTAGACACATCAAAGAAGCGTTTCCGTTCAAAGTGTTGTAAATTTAAACAGGGAAAACAGGTAGAGGAAAAACGGGACTCCACATAGCCATCTGGTGGCACACTGTTATATCGCACCTACAACGCATATACAGTCATACCTCGGTTAAAGTACGCCTTGGTTTTAGTACTTTCAGTTTAAGTACTCTGCGGACCTGTCTGGAACAGATTAATCTACTTTCCATTACTTTCAATGGGAAAGTTCGCTTCAGGTTAAGTACAGACTTCCAGAACCAATTGTGTTTGTAAACCGAGGTACCACTGTAAATCGCTTTTTCTTTACCAGTCTAGCTGAGTCCCTGGTTAATGAATGAAGTATATGCTACTATTCACCATACTATTCCAATCCATATTCTGTAATCTTGCAACACACAAAAGAGCAGGCTATATAATGGCTTATCAAAGTAAAAGCTGAGTTTAAACAAACTTCCTTCCTTCCTTCCTGAGACTATGGTTGAACTGAAAAAAGTAGCCGAGACTGAGATTGATAACGTAGTTGGCACCTTATGATCTCTTACTAGGTAAAAATATGTTTCAGAATCCCTCGGCAGAATAATAGTATATTTTAGGCCAAGAAGACCATTTCTAATATACAACAACAAATTAACAGTTAAAAACAGTTTTCGAAAATTAAAATGGGATTTGTGTGTGTGCTAAATTTCACTTGTATTGTTTCCCCAAGTAAAATATGAATTTAATACAAACATGATAAAGCACACACTCAAAAACTTTTAAAACTGGCATGTTCTTATTGTAATAGGCATGCTTGTTCAGAAATAGATGAATTTCAGACTGGAAAAAGTTGACTTCAATCGGAAATTCGACTTAATTATTTAAATTGCTTTGTTTTAAATCATCCCACACTGCAACCCCAAGATAGGAAGAACCGGCTGGTGGGTCAAACCACAGCTCTTTGACTGCACTCCTTTTCATGTTCATTAAGATAAACTTTGCAAGAGATCAACTAAACATATGTTATTAGAATTTACAAACGAAACAGAACATTGTTCAAAGCTTTTAAACACAGCAAACTGCAGTGTCTTAACTTTTTTCCTTTGCTGCATGGTCTCTGTCTCACTTAGTGCTGCCAACGCTCATGTTTTGTGGTTCAAACACTGCTGGCTGGACAAGTATAAAGGGGGATGGAGACTGGTCCTGTTGTTGGAGATAGGATTACCCTTCATACTGTCACTTTTTATCCTGCTCGTGACATGCCTTCTCTGACCACACCTGTCCCTGTTCTGAGTTGCCGTTCCAGTGCAACATCTGATGCGTTTTACTGCACCGGTGATCAAATATAATTTCCTCTGACCACAGACTTCGGGAGAGGGTGGGAACTCTGTATCTTTGAGTGGCTGGTAGAATTGCTTTAAAACTAAAAACAGAACCCGAGCTGAAGCCTAAACAGGACATAGTTTGCTCATTATTATTTTTATACATCATTCATAAACCGTGAGTAGTTCTCAGCAAAGAGGCAGGCAGAATTAAATCAGTGCCTGGCTTCTTAAAAACACTAGTGATTGTTCAAAGGGCTGTTTGCTATGAGACATTTGTACCTTTTCACTGCCAAGTCAGTGATTGGCGAGTTAGTCATCGGAATCCCTGGAGCTTGTAAATGAGAAAAGTGCTGAATAACTTGCGATCCAGCTTATAATCAACCCTAAGCAAACATTAGTAACTCTCAGCTGCCTACTCCGTCGCCCACGCCCCTGACGATACTCCTACACTCATTCCCACACTGAACCGGATCTGAGCTGCTGCCAGTAATTTTCATAAGTTGCTGCAGACAATATACTACTTTACTCTTCAATGCCCTTCTAGTAGCGCTCTCTAGCCACAGAGTCTCTTTCTTCTTCTTCTTCTTCTTCTTCTTCTTCTTCTTCTTCTTCTTCTTCTTCTTCTTCTTCTTCTTCTTCTTCTTCTTCTTCTTCTTCTTCTCTTAGTATGAATTTTAAAAGCATAACATTGAATTGAGTTCTACCAGAATGATCATGTTCCAAGAGACCTGGAAAAGCATGCCTTGCCTCTCACCTGCCCAGAGGATATGCTATCCTGCCTGGATGCAGGAGCATTTCACTAGATAGATGTGGCAGATAGGAGATAATGGTTCTAGTGGTGCTGCTACTGTTGCTGTTGCTGCTGTGATCAACTGTGATCAGATCGGGTCAACATGGGGGCCAGATCGGGTCAACATGCCCCAAGGGTGACATGCCATAGTGAGAGGCCAGGCAGTCAGGAGCCAATTGCCAATTGTAGACAGATCTGGTGGTGTGTAGGTCACATTTGCAGCAAACACTGTGAGGGGTCTGCTGAGAACTCTCAGCATCCTTAACAAACCACAGCATGTTGTGGGGGTGACTTTACACACACACACACACACACACACACACACACACACACACACAGCTTTCTAATATCAGCATACAGCACAAAATATGCCCTTAATACAAATGCTATAAAATGTTATCAGCCATAAACTGCTGTCAAGACCTCATTAAGGATACTGAATATGCAAATAATGAAACAGCAAGCAAAAAATGGTGCCAGCCAGACACAAAATCAAAAATTTTTAAAGGGTTTGGGAAACCTCTGTGTTTTACAAAATGTCAATATTTTGAAATTTATTATATTGATCAAGCAGGTTTTAAAAAGTTGTAAAGTGTTGCTTCTCTGCCCAAGCCATTATTTTTCGTGAAACTTCTGTGATGGTCAACACAGGCCTCCTTCTTGCTCTGCCTGTATCCGTGTCAAAACCCTAAATACTAGCTAGTTTAATATGATTAAGGTTGTGTACAGCTACTTGAAATAAAGCAATTACACCTACACACAAACCCAGCTGCATTTCGTTTTGAATTCATGGAATCCACATCCTGTGTATATTTTAGTTGGGGGTTCAATGTTATTTTTTTCACCTTTTATTTATCGCGAGTTGTCCACTGGGTTTTAATGAAGAGTGGAAATTGAGCCCTCAGGTGGTTTCTGTGGTAAAAGCTTGTACTTTTTCTTTTTAAAAAGAGGGGGAAATACTTTGTTTCCTTTGGCATTATCATAGATGAAGTTAATGGTGGGTGGAGGCTCCCAGGGAAGGAAATGTGTAGGGATTAAAAAAAAAAGCAGTTGTGGTGGGACTACCACCCTGTAGAGTTGAACAATAGTCTCAATGTTAGGCTCTGGTTCTGGGAAACCATGTGTTGCTGAAGATGGGTACAGTTTTCATAACAGTAAAAGAATCCTGCCCATGTTCCCCATGTGGAAAAAAATGAATAATACCTCATTTGCTATTGCTACGTTATTCAAATTTGCAAAATGGTAGCCATGATAGTCTCCTCCTGTAGCAAAAACAACAAAGGGTTCTGTGGTCCTCCAGATGCTATTGAACTTCACTTCTCATCATCCCTGAACATGGTTCATGCTGGCTAGGAATCCAACAATATCTAGATTGGCCGACCCATTGGTTGTCAACCTGTGCGCCATGATACCTTGGGGAGACTTGAGGAATGTTCAGGGGAGCTGAACATTCTCTCTCTCTCAGGGAAGCTGGCAGCTTTAATTTGCAGCCCAATATATTCCTTCATACGCCTCTCTCTCCCTGGTGGCCACCCTTCCTTTAGTCTGCCCTGAAAAGGGGCAGGGTGGAATGGGGATGGGGCAGAGTAGGACGGGGTGGGAGCATCCCTACTTCACACATTCTGTAACAGAACCCCAGTGTAAGTGGCTCTCATAAGGGAGCGACAGAAAGAATATGATTGGTCAAGGGAGCCATGGACTCAAAAAGGTTGGAGACAATTGGGGCTAACCAAGCTTCCTGGGGTTTACTGAAACAAGCCAGTTTCAAATGCTGATTTATGAAGCTGGCTCATTTCAATAAGCAGTAGTTAAGACTAAACCAGTTTAGGGTCCAAGTCTAATGCTAAAATGTGGTTAATTGAAAATGAACGGAAACACTTTCAATCTCTTCCTCACACAGCCTAGTTCGTAAGATGCAAGGTTAGTTCAGTCTTGCTTGCAGCCACAACAACAATAACTGAACAACTCACAAAAGCAACTCAATTGTATATATTAAAAACGGAAAGGGGGCGGATTTGGGTGAAATAGCCTAACTTGTTCTTTCTTTTGATATATTATTTAATTTGCTGGTGTATATTTTCCATATCAATTCTAGCAGCTACGTGCTCACAGCAATGCACCACAAAAGCTAAAAACTATCCTAATAACAATTCATATTTTTTAAAACTAGCACAGCAGCAAATAAACTTAAGCCAGTATGCTCCACAGTCTCTGTAAGATCTAACTGCAGCAGATCTAACCCCAGAAAACACACACCCCTCAAATCTAACCGCAGTAATTGAGAGAATGTAGGGCAAGACCTCAGTAAGTGGTGTAGTAATTGGTAATGATAGAGTTATACATTGTCTCCAGTTATTTTGGGTTGGAGTTATGAGTCCACCCTTTAACTTGTTCTCGTGGTTACTTTCATATCTAATTGTGTGTTAACCGGTTCACCAGCCTCTTCTGGAACAGCCTATGAAGTTAGTAACCCTGCCTTATCGATACATATAATAAAAATGTTTCAATTTCATCATGCTGCAGTTCATTTGGCCACAGATAGATGGCGATGTGAACCACAGTGTGATGACAGACTGGGCTTTCAGAGCTGCCAGGCCATAGCAGCATCAGCATATGAGGGCATGGAGGAAGGAACTAGGGGTGGGCAGGTGGGTAGGCAGCCCAAATAAGGTGTGGAGGTTTGGTGAGGTCTACTAGGAGGGGTGGTTTGAGCAAGCTCTATGGGGAGGGAGTGGGTGGCTTTGGAGAGGGGTGCAAAGTGAACAGAGATGGAGCACCTAGTATTAAATAAGAACATAATAAGTAGAAAGGTACATACAGTACTTTAAGAGTCTTAGATAATATAGGGCCATGGATATTGTATATTCCCCAGTCTGCCCTTGAAGAGGGAGATTTGTGGGCAGAGAAGGAAATCCACCCTCACAAGCTTTTCTATTGTAGGTATGGAAACCTCTTCTGCCATTGCTGTCCCTTCATCTGTGCTCTTGATATCAGCAAAAAAGGAGTTTTACAGTACTGGAGAAGGAAAAGGAATAATTTGGAGCCACAATATTCAAAGACCTCCAATTCTCCTGATAGCCCTTGCAATGAGTATAACAGCCCCTGAAGCTGGAATAATAATTATCCTCCCCAATTGGGTCTAAAGAGAAGGAAAATATGTTGAAGAACAAAAGCTGATGAAATAGGGGAAATGTTCCCGCTATTTTTTACCCAGCTGGCATAGGGCTTTGGAATTACAGTAGTTACTACCGTAGCTCCGCCATCTTGAATTTTCCTTCTCCTGCCCAGGTACTTTGAACAGGGCCTAGACGCAAACAAGGCGCCAATACAAGTGAGCTACCTGAACAAAACCCCAAGTAAATACTTCATTCACTTTTTGAGTTTCAGTCCCTGCTATTCTTTTTATCCCTCCCTCGAATTACAGGATCTGCATGGAACCTCTTGTACATTGGCCAGTGGCACTGGTTCTCCAGATACTGCCTCAGGAAGGGTAGCTGGCATCATGGCCTCTCGCAGTTGGAGGAATTAGTAGCAAGGCAGATCTAAAGGCCAAGGCCAGTGATGGAAATGATGGGAACCACAGTCAGAGGAATGATGCCACTGCATTAGTCCAAAGGCATCTCCACACTTGAGAATCCTTACTGCATTGTTTTCCAGTCCAGTTCTGGGCCCAACACAAAACACTGGCAAGGCCTTTAAAGCCCTAATTGGCTGAGGACCAGGGTACTTGAAAGACTGTTCTCCAATATGAATGTGCTCACATTTTAAGAGATGCTGGAGGGAATCTCCCATTCCACTGAGATGAAGTGATATTGGGAGGGGGGCATTTGCAGTAACAGTGTCCAGGCTCTGGAACTCACTGCCCTGGGAGGTTTTTTTATTTGATTGCTCTCCCATCTGCGGCGTGGCATGCCTTTCTGCTTTTAGTTTTTAGCCAGCTGTGTTTCTTTTATTTAAAAATACCTGCTTTTTGTGATTTTACCGGGGGGGGGGGATTGTCAATGATGCACCTACTTCTTATTAGCAGCCTTCAACACATCATAGGATATAAATTAACAAACGAATACACAAGAAAGTAAATATTTGCTTCACAGTCCCAGGTGAAGTGTGAACCGTGACTCGGATAATGAGCCTCAATTTACAGCACTCTCAAGCTCACTCATGAAGTGCTAATTAACCCCTGTCCATCTCACTGAGGGTGGAAATAGAGGATGCTAAACTGCTGGCTGCTTTGAAATGTATCACTTGGGGGGTCTGCAAAACACTGGGCAGTTCGCGCAAACCCTCTAGCTCAGGCACCCCCAAACTTCGGCCCTCCAGATGTTTTGGACTAAAATTCCCATCATCCCTGACCACTGGTCCTCTTAGCTAGGGATCATGGGAGTTGTAGGCCAAAACATCTGGAGGGCTGCAGTTTGGGGATGCCTGCTCTAGCTCATTGAATGAACGTGTTAGGGTTCTAGGCGGGGCTCAGTGACGGCCCCCCTCAAATGGGCACCATTGCCATTCTAAGAGAACGAGGGAGGTATTCATGATGAGTTCTGGCACCTTTTTCTCCTAGTAAAAAAGCACTGGTCCTTGGGTCGTGTGGACTAGCTCTGCCCCCAACAATGGTCTTTGCAATGGCTCACCCCTACCACCATCTCAGCCATTTGCTGCAGAAATGCTCCCCTGTGCTCTGTATTTGTTCCATGGGGGGGGGGGGGAGACTACTGGTGTGTCTTGGGCATGTTAGAGGTCTTTGCCATCCTAGTTCAATGAATGGGCAGTGGGGATGCATGTCGACCTCCCACAGCTGTGACAGGAGGTGTCGCCGTGGCACTCGTCATCAGGGGCCGGAGCCAGTCAGTGTAGCCTTTCCTGTCATCTTTCAGTGTGTACCTAATTAGCTCCATGGTGGCTAAAAACAGAAACACAGAATTGTAAAGTTTGAAAGGGACCCAAGGGTCATCTAGTCCAACCCCCTGTTGTGCATGAATCCTGCCCTGGGTGGGCTGGGACCACCAACCTTCTGGTTAATAATCTTTCCACTGCTTCTCCAGAGCTCGGAGCAGTTTGGTACAAACTAGTAGTACATGCAAACTGCAAGGCCAGAGACTAAACACGACCACTTATTTAAGTAGGGGAAGCCACCATTAGGGCATTTTAAAGCAGGCCCTCTATGTTGAGCAGCCCAGTTTGGCATTGTTTTTGTCCAATCCAGTAGCCTTATTTTTATTGCCATGCCGAATTGGCTTATTTGTCTTGGTTCCTTTTCGGCTGTATATATTGCATCTAATTTCTTGGTATGCCACCAGTTCAACAACATGTTGAAATCGAAGCACCATACTAGTTTTGAAACGTTGGAAATTTGTGATCAGATCTCCCCTCTCTCCCCACTGTTCTCCCCCAAGCAGCCATGGAAAGGAGGAAATTGGATTGGAACCATGGCACTGTGGAAATGGGGGAATACCCATATATTTTCTCTAACGAAACAAACAGGGCTTTTAAGGGAGAGGGGACAGGATTTGCATCAGACAAATGGTGCACAGCATCATGGTTACAATTCCTCCCCCCCCCGCTACATTTAAAAATAAGTTAAAGTGCCACACCATTCCCCCCCCTGTCCCCCGTCTCTGCCCTGTTTCAGCCAGTCTGTCTGCATACGTTTTGCCACAGCTCTTCCAGTGGAAGCTTCTGCCGGCCTATCGAGAGTTATTCCAGTGTCTCTGTCACACTGGTGACATATTTTGATATTACACCACTGTAGCAGAGCTTCTTCATAACCCTAAATCCCCTTCGCTGGTGTAACTCCAGTAGAGGATTGTTCCCATAGTTAGGGTGTTTCCCCATCTACACCCTCTCTTGAGATTCAGGGTATGTTTTCCTTGAGATTAAAGCTATCTAGAATTCCATTATTTCATATTAGGAATAATAATAATAATTTGACAGGTTTTCTGTGAGTGATCTTAACCCACGCTCATTTGGGAGGCTCTGGGCGAGATTGCGGACCATATGAATTTGTGAATATTATTTTTGGAATCAAATCACAGAGAATATGAAGCAATTAAGCTAGCGTACATTTGTGCAGCAGCATCATTAGAGCTAATGAGTTCATTACGGAGGATAGGGAGACTTTTATCAGGCAGCAGAACAAGTCTGCATCTCGTTCAACTTGCTCATCCGTGAAGATACAAGTGTGCTACAAGCTGCAGGCATGTGTCTGCTCCATGCGCGCTTACTTCAAAGAACAGACAATGTTGGTGGGACTTTATATAAATATCATGGTCTAATATCACTATTATTTAGTCTGTATTTACATTATATCCTCAGCAATAAGTCACCGATGGAACTAAAGACTGTAAAGGATCGAGCTGGCTGGTGGCTCCTTCCAGATTGTCTGGTGAGTGGGATTCAATCACATACCCGCAAATTCAAGGTTGCGCAATTAAAGGGGATTTGGTGGTCTTGCAGAACAAGCCCGCTTCTCTCAAAAAGCAGACTTATTTTGCTATAAGGGAAGTGAGGGGGGAAAGACATTGCAAAGTGCGGGTTAACAATTGCTTGACATGCATAAGATGGCACCGTAAGAGTTAGTAACAGTCCATTTTGTTGCTGTTGTCGACCACAAGTAGGGTTGCAGAGTCAAAATGTCTTCAGACAAAGAGTCAAATTGAAACAGGTTGCGTCTTGGATAGAATTTGCCAAAGCAGCTCTGTATCATGAACTGGCAGGGGGGGGGGGGAGGAAGAAAATACCAGCAAGGGGTGTAGCTGGGACTGGGACACACCAGGGCAAACGGTATGGAGAAGGAAGTACTCACAGGGCAATGGAGGATGACGATGGGGGAACCAGAGCAGCAGGACCCATCACCAGAGCCAGAGGGGCCCCTGTCTCCATGAGCATGGTAAGCGCTGAGGCGTAGGGAGCAGCGGGAGGGCAGCTTTAGGAGTCTGGAGCAGGCAAGGTCCCACAGCCCAGCTCCCTAGGTGGCCAGGTGGGGCTCGCTAGCTCTGGGAGGAGGTGTGTGATTCCTCAGCTGGAGTAGACTCAGAACAGGTGGGGGTGATATGCCTCGTCTAGCCCAGATGCTGCAATCAGCATGCAAAGTACTGAAGGGAAGCCGAGCTGACTTGGATAATCTCTACAGGACTGTGCATCAGGTTTGACTCTGGACTGTATCCTGACTGCTAGTCTTTTTGACTTGGCTACTTGGATTGACCCTGAACTGTGTTTCCTGACCTTTGGACTTTGCTTGTGTGGAGTGATCTTCAGACTTGGGATCTCTGGACTTGGGATACTGGACTTGCTGCCAGGTAGGCCAGGGGTTCAGGGCATTCGGCGAGCTTGGATTTATCCTGGCTACTGTTAACTGCTGAGCCCAGGTGGCTCGTGCCTTTACTGCAGCTGCTCTTTCTGAACTGCCGGTGCTGTAAACATTCAAGGCTGCCAACATGTTTGCTTTCCAATGGGCTGCTAACATGTGTATAACATGTGCAGTTTGGGATGCTCCAATGTGGCAGCGGCAGCAAGGTCAAAGGTTCATAAACAAGGAGTGGCGTCCTCAGCAGGGGGCTGGGTTTGGGTGCTGGAGGAAGGATAAAGTGTTGGAGCCAGCAAGCTCCTTGCTTGCCTGTGTATCTGCAACCTTATTTCCCATCCTCTGTGCATGGCCTGACCTACCACCTTTCATTTAGTTATTTGGTAGATGATTATGATGATTTATATCATTCTATTTAATTTTTCTGTAGCAGCTGCTTAATAAAAATAACTGTACATGACATTATGCAAACAGAGGGATC
The DNA here is from genome assembly GCF_965207765.1 of Zootoca vivipara. NCBI lineage: Eukaryota > Metazoa > Chordata > Lepidosauria > Squamata > Lacertidae > Zootoca > Zootoca vivipara. The sequence continues at coordinate 26,958,197 of NC_142592.1, read as the reverse complement.
AAGCAGTAACCCACCACAACCAGGAACTACATATGGTTGGTTTTAAAGTGTCGCAAAGACCTGGAGTAAGAATTCAAAAGGGGAAACTGCATGGGAATATTAGGGTTGTCAAGTGGTTAGTTTCTACAAATACATGAATCAGGGCTGTGATTATTCAAAGGTGAAAGACATAAAGAGTGGCATTCACCTAAGCTTTACTCAGGGTAGACTCATTGAAATTAATGGGCCTTTACTGATTTATTCCAACTATTTATACATCACTTCTCATTAGAGAAAAACACAGCTTACTCATGCTCATGAATTTCAGAGGGTCTGCTCTGGTAAAACTTAGGAGAATGCTGCTTATTATTACTATTATTTCATTTCATATGTTTCAGAGTTGAAGATTGCAGTGAAAATAAGTTCCAGATTGGAGTTGACGACTTGTGGGGCTGAGCCCCCAAGATAGATAGATAGTTTATTACGGCCATAGGCCCATATTACTGAGCCCCCAAAGCCATGCAGATATAGGAACCTAATCTAAATACATGTTTTGATGAAAGCCAAGCTTTTTAAGAAAGGAAAACGAAAGCCTGACACGGTAGTAACAAGATGGCACAAAATCAATAATTGGCTTACTGAATGCTTGTCGTATTTTCCCATGAACTCTCGAAATAACTTTGAAAGCTTAAAAAATAGCAGACACAGGAGCTTTTAATATGCTGAAAAAAATGCACCATACTTAAAGCCCTTCCAAAATATCAGACTTAGATGTGAGTGTATTGAGAGCTGCGAGTCATTTTAAAGCTGGAATAAGATTGGTATGTTTTTTCTTGTGGAAATTATTTGGCTAATTCCAACCATTAATTAGCAGCCGCTGGACTGAGGTATATTCCAGACGCAGAGATGTTATTGGTATGAACTGAAAGCTGGGTGTGTTGCTCCATAAGAGATCAAAACAAATCTTGTATGCTCCAACAGCATTATACCCTGCTGTGACTTGGTGGAGGATATGGTTTTTCGCTTGCAGAAGAAAAATTTAATTCACGATGTTGCCAGATGTTGTCCCCTAATTCCTCAGCCTCACTGCCTGCCCACAGAGTAGGTGGTCTCTTGAGGTAAAGCTAAGTATGTGTACACAGAGCTGTGAATATGCTTAGTTAAATAGTTTCAGAAATATTAAAATTACAGGAGTTGGTGGGGGCAGGGAGGTGAATAGCTGCTGGCTTTCATATGCTTAATGATCTTTCTGGGGTTCTCTGACTTAGATCCACCAAGATGCATTCAGTTGCAGGATTAGAGAATCGGGAGGGAGGGGGATGGTAGGAAAGTTTTCCTAGCTGCTGATTCTAAATCCTTATACAGTGGTACCTCGACTTACGAACGACTCGACAACCAATTTTTTCGACTTACGAATGGGGCAAATGGCCGCATGCTTACGAATTACTCGGCATCCGAACGGAAACCGTGGCAGTTTTCGACTTACGCATTTTTAGATGGGGTTGCTTCGACTTACGAATTTTTCCGTTTCCAATGCATTCCTATGGGAAATCGCATTTCCAATGGCAATTTTCGACTTACGAATTTCTCGACCTACGAAGCTGCCTTCGGAACAGATTAAATTCGTAAGTTGAGGCACCACTGTATTCAAAATTAGAAAGGAAACAGTGGTCCAACTCTTATGATTTCAGCCACACGGCTTCAACATATCAATACAGTCCTGAGGGCAGGAGAGTTTATCAGATGTCTTCATTTGGCACCACCTGGCACCTGTACAAATGACTGAGATGACCAATCATTCATACTTCACAGGCGTCGGAAGATAAAACCTCACACTATACTATAATTTATTTGCTTGGGTATTGTTCTGGATTGTCTGATGTGCAAAATAGGGAGTGAAGCTTGTGTGGATCTGGCCTAATTCTGCTACTCTTGAGTTGACCCAGTGTAAGAGAATGCTATCCAAAACCCTGTACAGTGGTACCTCGGGTTGCAGACGCTTCATGTTACAGATGCTTCAGGTTACAGACTCTGCTAACCCAGAAATAGTACCTTGGGTTAAGAACTTTACTTCAGGATGAGAACAGAAATCGCACGGCGGCAGCAGGAGGCCCCATTAGCTAAAGTTGGTACCTCAGGTTAAGAACAGTTTCAGGTTAAGAACGGACCTCCAGAACGAATTAAGTTCTTAACCCGAGGTACCACTGTACAAAAAAAATGCAATTTTCTCTCTGGTGAATTACAGGTTGGCATTTTTACGCTCTGTCTGTTGAATAGAGTTTATTCCTACCAAATGCACAAAATGGCTCCAACTTTACAAAATGTGGCTCTGGAAGGATCTCTCATCTTTTGAAATCTATTTTAAAACCAATTGAAGTAGTTGTGGAATATCACAATATCACAAACGTGTGTGTGTGTGTGTGTGTGTGTGTGTGTGTGTGAACCCATTATTCCCTATACCTGTACTACATATTTTCCTACTCTAAACCGTGTAGCTCCCAAGCTATTCCTATTCCAAGATCCACATTAGCCTCCTTCCCCCATCAGCTGGGGGAAATGGTGGAGGGGGCAGGGTCTATCCTGATCTAATTCACTGCCCGACCACCCTCCACATGGTTGCTTTTAAAATAAATGAGATGGGAACATCTCTTTTTTGGCCATCTTATTGCAGTTGTCTTCAGACCTCCATTATCAGTTAAAGTTACCAGCTAATACAGTTGTCCCTAAATTTCTCTTGGTGAGTACTAATGTATGGCAAAAGCATCTTATTACTGGGCCACAAGCCCGCCACAAGCAGTATGTATTGCTGAATTTTCTTCTGGATTCCCATTTTCCTTTTGATTCTGATTGTTTTCGGTAAAGACAACACACACACACACCGATTTTGTCATTAGCAAGTATGGTTTGGCATTCAGTCCAGCATCATTCTGGACAGAAAGATAATCTGCAAGGGTGTGTTCTATAGAACTCAGTTCATAAATAACCTCTTTGTGGCTTAATAGTTCACCTTTCAACACAACCCTTTGTATCCCCCCTCCCTCTCAAAAAAGCCCATTTCTTGTTCATTTAATAATTTTGGAACTAATCCCCATCTTTTCCAGATTAGCTAATAATCTCCCATGTAGCACTGTGCCAAATGCTGTAGTGAAATTTAAGCAGACTGGAGTATCACATTTCTATTGTCGCTAAATCAGTTAATTTATGAAAGGAAACTGGCATGATGTGCCTTTAATGAACAGATGTCGTTTCCCTTCTTGTTTTCCATTTGCCTCCCCCCCTCCCAGTTTCTTTCTATATGTGTCTTTAAATCTCTCCTACAAGCATTGCGTGCCATGGCTTCAGAATCATGAGTGTTTGGAATCACATTGAACTCCTTTTTTACCAAGAGATATCCATGGTGAGAATTGTTTTCCAGCCTACGTGTACAATTCACACACTATCTGAGCAATAATGGCAATTTTAAAAGACTATCTTAATTAAAAATTAATTGGCTTTTGGTTCCAAGGGTAACGTAGAGGCTTAAGCCTGAATTCTCAGCGATTCTTATGGTGTGCTTGTGTTACAGAAATCCTATCTGTCACAGTACTCAGCCTAAGCATGTGACTGTCTTGAGTTCAGTTACACATTCTGTTACTATATCGAATGCAAACTGGGAGCACTCCCTTGGACATTTCTACAAACAACGGACCCAATTATTTTAATCTGGCTGTACATGCACACACCTAGGTTAGAGTTCTAAATGACATGGTGGCAGGCATGGAAGTGGGAAAAACACTGTGCATTGCACATGCAGTCAGTCAGTCAGCTAGGGCTGCCATATGTCTGGAATATCCCGGATACAACCGGGATTCAGATGATGGAAACAGTGCCTGGTCAGAAATTGTTTAAATGTCTGGGGAAATCCGGACATATGGCAACCCATGTCGGGAGTGTAGATTTTGGCAAATTTTCTTAAGAATAGCTCAAAAACATTGGGGTTTTTTTTTTTAAAAAGTCTAAATTCCATAACTGTTGTACAATTACTTCATTAAGGTACAAGGTAGAAATACCAGATGAAAATGTAAAAGTTGTGAAAGAAAACCCCCAAAACCTACTGTTAAAAATCATGTCAAGCAGAAAGACTTGAAAGGCCGTATTGCTTTCTTTTCCTTTGGACCACATCAGTCTTCTCAACTGGAAAGCCCAGGACCTCCATACACACTGCCCAAACTTGTACCCCCGAGGAAAGTTACTTCAGTGCCCATAATGAAACGGTTTGACTTCACCTCCGAAGACACACTCCATTGTGTCTCAGGACAGATGGATGCCAGCATCAACAACAGTACGCCTTAACCTATTCTGATATCACTTGAATTTCTTTAAAAGTTTCCCTTATTTTCAGCTAGACCCCATCAGCATAAGAAGTCCCATTGAAAGTATGTTTCTTGAATGTTTGGGTGGGAAATTTTCTGTGCAGAATAAATCCTGTTCTCTCTCTCCCCGCCCCAACTACTTCTTCTTTCTTTGGCGAGCACTCATAGCCGAGTAAGATTGTCTTCCATAAACACTGTTTTAACAATGAGTCCGTAAGTGACTGTGGAGACCAGTTCTGGATCCACACGTCCTTCCACAGTGGGGACATTGGTTTCCAGGCGGGAGTTGATCACAGTGTGGATTTGCCAAGTGTGCCTTCCTCTTAGCACGTTTCTCCCTTTCGTCCTGAGTTTGAGTGTCTTCAAAGCCCATGACACCTTTGGTAAAGGCTGTTCTCCAACTGGAGCGCTCACAGGCCAGTGTTTCCCAGTTGTCAGTGTATATACTACATTTTTTTAGATTTGCCTTGAAACAGTCTTTAAACCTCTTTTGTTGACCACCAACATTACACTTTCCATTTTTAAGTTCAGAATAGAGTAGTTGCTTTGGAAGACGATCAACAGGCATCTGAACAACATGACCAGACCAACGAAGTTGATGTTGAACAACACACATCTTCACTTTGTGTGCAACCACATAGCTCAGAAAAGAATGTTTACTCTCATCAGCACCAAGTGCAAAAGGTTTTGTTTAAGACCTCCACTGCTAATTTGTGTGTGTGTGAACAAAGCAATAAAAGTCTTGCAAACCTGACCTGAGCATTGTTTTGCATCTCCGGAAGAAATGTGAAATGCCTATGGAATTTTCACCTACCCCCCCTTTCTTTTTCTCTAGACATAACCACAAAGAGTGCTACCATGTAGAATCTTAATCGCCTAGAATAATATCTGTGGGCTCTTTTTAATTGTGGCACACTGTTCCCCCCCCCATCTCCTTTCTCATGTTTATAATTTTCATGAGCCTTACATTTTATTAACCTCTTTAGACTCATAATTTTCAACCCCAAGACAACAACTGGCTGGCACAGGAAAGATTAAAAGCAAAAGCCAGAATGCAGTAGCATTTAATTCCAGGAGAATTCTGGCAGAGCAGCTAGTTACCTTATGTGCTGTTTTATTTCTTAATTATATTGCATGCTCCACCATTAAAGTAGGCAACACGGATCTACATTCAAGGAGGCAATTGCTATAATCCCAGAGAAATGATTAATCATCATGAAATTATGATGACAATCGAGTATTTTTTAAGGAATCAAATCACTGCAAGCCTGCAAGCAAATGATGGTGTTCAGTCAGAGATGTTGGAATCTTATACTTCATTTCTCCCCTTTAATTTCCTCCTCAAGCCATATTTTTGTACTGATAAGTTGTGGATTCAATACAGGTGACTATTTCATCATATATTCTGGCCTAGTTCACAAATCACACTAAGCCAAACCATGTCTTAATGCAAATGTGTGTGCCTACAGACTCCTGGAGAAGAAATCACAGCCATTTTGCTTCTACCTGGTTATTCTGCTACTGTGCCCTGCTGCCCTAAACTATGGTTTGGCTTAGTGTGATAACCCAAGGCAAGGAGAGCTCAAGCATTACCTCTCTGTCTGCAGTTTTCTGCACCTATAACTTTGCCTTCTCCACAACTGCAGGTTAGATATAGGCTTACGCTGTGTGCACATTATGGTTTACTCATGCTTCCCCCCCCCCAATATTTTATTCAAGTCGGCACCCCTGATTGTTGTTATCACTGAATAGCATATTATTTGCCCCATTTCAGTCCTCTGTGTTAACACAAGAAGAGTGACAACACAACACAGCACAACACATATTCCCCCCTGCGTCTGGAAAGGTCATAGAATAGGCAGGGGTGGCCAACTCCCAATAGACTGAGATCTACTCACAGAGTTAAAGACTGGCAGTGATCTACCCCCTTTTTTGGGATGGTTCAGGTCAAAGTTGTTGAGTTTTTTTAGAAAGGAAAGCCCTGTTTTTTGGGGTGAAGGGTGAAAATGTTGAGCTTTTTCTAGGGGAACCAAACTTGTTGAGCTTCTTTGGGGGGAGCCAGTGATCTACCAGTGATCTACCTGTTGGACATGCCTGGAAAAGGGAAAATGCAGAATCACATCAAGTGTGTGGTTTAAATCAAAAGGAAGGTTCACCACACATAAACCGTGAGGAAAAGATCACTTTGTGGCACTTTTGACATGATAAACATGGTTCTTCTAGCAAGGTGGGAACCATGCCTGTGTTATCTGAGATTACTGCACACGTTGCCATGCTTAGAATTGCTTCTTAAAATTGTGGACTCTGGGTGTTCGCTTTCCATCTGAGATCATAGAGCACAGAGCAATTAACACAATGAAATATTTATAGAAGCCAACTGCAGCTTTGATTTTTATATATAGCACTGTACAGTTCATTCCTGTTTCCTAGACATAACCCTTTGGATCCAGTTTCACATTTGATAACGCTTTTGCAGGAAAGGTCTCATCGTCAGCTGGGACCCCTTGTCAAGTTCACAGGAGAGAGGTGGCACGTGCACCGTCAAAAGAGGATGTGTTGCATCCTGTTATTATAACAGCACTCACCAACTTCACCAAACGGAAGGCCGAGAAGCTATTATGAACTCTTCCTTAGTAGAGTTCTAATCACATGGAACACAATCCACTGGGATGTTCTCATGCGCAAGCCACGTTGCCGTCAATGAGAGCTTGCAGCAATGGCCTGCTTCTGCACGGAGCAATCCCCAGTGGATTGTGCCTTTTACAGTATCTCCTTATTGGCAATAAATCACTATATATGGGTGCAAATAGCATTGAATACAGAGTTCTGAATGCACTGGTGACGCTCCTGGTTTTCCTAGGGCTTTGGGTTGTGGTCACCAGCTTCTCCCATGAAAGTCTTCTGAGGATTTGTCTGTGGAATCTTGTGCATGCACAAGCACACAGCTGATTTTTTTTAATTTTTTTTGTAGACAAATTTCACAAAGCACTCATATAGAAACTTTCAGTGGTCTACAGTGGAGATGTATTATTTTGCAAGTATCCGTACATTCAGAATTGGATAAAAATTAACACACATACAAATGGAGACCTGTTTTAAAAAAGGAATCTCCACAGAAGTTATTGTGTAGACGATACCACTGATTCAGTAATCTTTTCTGGATGCAGAGTGTGGTCATGGAACTTCTCTCCTGAGAAAAGATTCTCCATTAATATAAATGAGACAGAGCATTGCAGAGGTGCCAGAAGGGGCTTCGCCCCCCCCCATCAAATGCAATGCCCCCCTTGGACTACTGCTTTTTGAAGGCTGTGGAATGGGGACATGAATAATAGTGCTAAAAATGAGAAGACTCATGGGCTGGGTCTTGAGGATTCATTAAAGAGTCTCCTATTTTTCTCCTTATAATTTGAACACTACTGTGGAAGAGAACATCTCAACACACAACAGACTACCAGCATGACTTGGTTCATAGATTCTTCATGGAATTTGGATCAAGGCAGGCATCGGGCAGGGTTATTCACTCTCATTCTGCATTGATTTCAAGCATGCTTATCCATGCTTAATAATAACTCTTTCATAGAGGATCGCTCAACTTACAGCCTGATCCTGCACATGTTTGCTTGGATGGAAAGCCCCACTGACTACAGTGGACTGGATTTAAATCTAGAATTACATTTCATTCACGAATTCATTGGGTGCTGGTTTTAATCCTAGAAGAAATTTAATGTTAAAAAGGCACTTCTCATCCCACCCACCTCCGAGAAAAGGTATACGTGGATAATGCGCAACGATAAGAGCCTAAGCAAAATAGAAACAAAACGTATTGTAAAAACCATTTTAAAAATGTAAGTTATGCGCTGAGATAGGAAAACTCAGCATGAGATATAGATGTTCTTTATCCTGACTATCTCTTTAAAGACTTGCCATTTGTTATCTGAATGTAGGAAGGAATGGGCAAAAGCAGAGGTTTGTGGAATAAGAAGGTCAGAGAGAAATAATATCGTCTGAGACTACACAGCTGATTTTTCTTCCTCTCAAAACCCCTTCCTCCCCTTCAGTTTGGCTGCCAGCACTGATATTTACAGCTTTAACACATATGGCATTTCTTCGGCATGAGGTTATTTACGTTGTTGACATTATGATAAAACTGCCCATTGAAACTTCTCTCTGACATAATAGACAAAATGTTACGTTTCAGCCTATCGCTCCAACATAGAAACATCGGAGGCTTTTGCTTTTGAATGTAATCAAGACAACATGTTTGGGACTGGTTTGTCCTTAGAAAGCAAAGTAAAAGCAGATGAAGTGTATTTATAGACTCATCAGCCAATGAATGGATGAAAGGGGAAAAGAAATTAATGGGAAAATGTCAGCAGGATGGAGGAGGGAAGAACTGTGAAGTTCATGTCCAGACCAACTATTTGGAATTAATTCCAAAGACACCAGAGTTCTCTTGATTTACAGTAGGGGGGGAAGTGGCACTTTATATGCAATTAATTGAAAAATAAAAGAGAAAAAGACCAAGCTCAGCTTAGTATGGATTTTTAAATTAGACTTGAATTTTCATGTAGGAAAGGGAAGGTGGCAATTCAGTCTGGTTGTTTAAACATATGTGACTTTGATCTGGAGCTTTAAGAAAAGGGCATGGAAGTATTTTTGTTTGTTTGCAACAAAACAGATTATAGCTTCTTTTCATAGCATTATATCAATGAAAGTAGGGTTGATATTAATTTAGTCTCCTGTCAACTTGGCTTCTGCAGAGTATTTTTTTAATTCTTTAAAGCAGGTCCAAACTGATTTCACACGTCACTAAAGCACTTTTGAGTCTCTCCTCTGCAGTTGGTCTGCATGTGTGAAAGACAGAAATGCAGTTTCAAATGTGCGTGCTTGTATCGGGTTTTGAAATCAATTAAGCCCATGCTAGAAGGTGGGCTTGCAATTACATCTCAACCTTCCTGCAGTTTTTTTGTGCCACCTGGGAACAGATGTGCTTTGTCTAAAATGCAGTTTCAGTTTTCCACCCACTATTTTTTTTCCATAGTATTGAACATATTGGGAATTACCTTTTCATATTTTAAGTTCACCTCCACAACTAGAAGTGTTGGTTTGGTCACTTTTAACAGACCCTAGCATGACTCCTCTGCCCCATAATTTCTACCTGTTTCTTTGATGATGGGCAAGCATCTTCTCCATGAATATTTGCATCACAATCCTCCTCTTAGGATTGCAGTGAAACTGACAAGTTCAGGAGAAAGTTTCTCTGTTTGTTTGATTTATATATATATACATATATATATATATATTAAAAAGGTATTACCATATGCACCAGCAATGGTCTTTTTAGATCTGTCCCTTTGAAGAAGAAATAAACATGGTGGAAAGATGATTATGATTATGACGATGACAGGCTTACGCATGGAATTAGAACAGTTTTAAATTTTTTCTTAATGCTCAGACAATTTGTCTGTCTAGCCCAATATTGTCTATTCTGACAATACTTCTCTATGGTCTCAAGCAGAAAAGCCTTTTACAGATGGCTTTTAGGTGCCTTGTAAATGCATTTTTATTTACTCAGTGGCTGGAGATGTTTTGTTGTGCTTATGGTGTTTGTGGTATAATTTTGGTTTATTGTTTTGCGGTTTGATTTTTTTAAAAAAATTGTTTTAGATATATAGTGTTGTACTGTGCTCTGGGATTGATTCAAATAAAAGCAGGTAATAAAAGCCCGAAATACAGTAAATAAGTAAAAATTGCACTGCTTCTAATTGGAGATGCCTGGGATCGAACCAGCAACCTTCTGTAGACAAGATTGCACTTTGCTGCTGAGTTGTTGAGACCCTTCTCAGTATAGTATGCTGGGAGCAAACAACAGGAGTTTGTAATCATATTCTCCAACCTTGTTTGTTATGGGTTTTCAGAGGCATCTGGCTAGCTGCTGTTGGATTCAGGCCCCTGGGTCATATGCAAGGCAATCCATTTTTTATTATTTGTGGAGTTGTCAAATCACATCCAGTTTATAACAACACATACAAAAATGCATTAAAATTCAACAGAGGAAAAGAACATAAAACAAGATGAGGGATTATAAAGAGTGGCAATAATAAGAAAGGAGATAGAGAATATAGTAGAACAAGTCGGTGCATAGCAAGGAGGCTATTCTTGGGATTTACTTCTGAGTAAGTGTGTGTCGGATTGCAGTGTAAGTCTACTAATAGTGTATCATGCAGATACACTATGAAATTATGTTAAACCTGACAAAGGGAACCAAATGTCCAGTTAAGTGTCTTTTGATCACCCTCCTGTAATTATTGTTGTTGTTATTACCCGTCATCTTGGATTTAGATTTTCATGTGTTGCTGGCAGAAATTAACACCCAACTCCCCTCTACCTAAGACTGGGTGTTAGGAGCTCATTTTCACCATCAACTCCAGCTAGCATGGCTGTTTGTTGGTGCTGATGGACATTGTAGTCCAAAACAAATAGAAAGTAAGCTGTGAGGGAAAGCTGCTCTAGGTTTTGGTTGTAGGCAGTGCTATTTTTCTATAAAAAGAGGTGCTGGAACTCACCATGATCACCTCCCTTGTTCTCTTATAAAGGCAATGGTGTTCACCTGAGAGGTGCTGGAATGGAGTTGTAGGGATATTCAGTAAAGCAATTGTATCATTGCTTTGCCAAGAGTCTCCCCATCAGTACTGTCATACAGTTATTTCCTGGCCAAAATTAGGGTTGCCATAATTTGAAGAGAAAGAAAGAGGACACATTTGCCAACTTCTACTTTTAACTATGGATTGCTGTGACAACTTTCATTTTAAATACCCCTACTATATGTAGGCTATAGAAGCTGTGATATATTGCTAGTAACAGTGTTATTAACTTTCAACAAAAATAATAATAACCGGACATATGGCAACCCTAGGGCCCAAAATAATATTTGACAGTTGGCATCCCTCTGCCTTGAGAGTCAATGGAAGAGTATGCCATTGGAGGAAAAAAGCATCTTCTGTGGCTGTAGAAATGAATATAGGTTTGATAGTATAGTTTCACATTTCATCAAGTTTCCCCATGCAAGGAGCTGGTGTATCCTTTACAGGGGAAAACCACGGTGATCCCAGGACAAATTCTTAGGAAGCTTACTAAATCAGCTTTAAGTTGCAAAGATACTGTAGACCAGGCATCCCCAAACTTTGGCCCTCCAGATGTTTTGGACTACAATTCCCATCATCCCTGACTACCGGTCCTCTTAGCTAAGGATCATGGGAGTTGTAGGCCAAAACATCTGGAGGGCCGCATTTTGGGGATGCCTGCTGTAGACAGATAGGTTCTCTTCCCTCCCACTTTCTAATCTGTTGCATGGAGCAACTACCGGTAAAAAGAGAGATGTCAGTTCAGAGGCCACTAGAATTGGCAGGTCAGGAGCATCCTAGGCCCCGAGATATCAGGGTCCAAAGCTGAGACCTAAGGGTGGTTCCTGGTGATGTCCTGAGCAGACCCTGGAGATGGAGGTTAATTGGAAGTGAGGAGCAGAAGAGGGCAGACTCCCCATGGCCATAGTTGTCAAATTTTCCCTTTTCTCGTGAGGAAGCCTATTCAGCATAAGGGAATTTCCCTTTAAAAAAGGGAGAACTTGACAGCTATGCCCATGGCATGTTTGTGTTATAACTTGCAGCCAGATCTTGCAGGGATGAAGCTTGCAAGCTGCATGCACAGTCTTCTTAAAAATTAAATTAAATTACAAGCAGTCACTCACTTGGAGATTCAGGCCCTTCACCTGTCCCCTGGAAGGGCCCAGGCAAACCTGGAGACTTCAGGGCAGACTGAGAGGTCTGGAAGTCCCATTGGCAACTACCTAGTTGTTGTATAAGATCATGGTGATGCTTCTTTTTTAATGCTACCAGCTGCAACATATACTCAGACACCTTTTTTTAATACTAATTCCGGAAGAGAAAATGAGGTTTTATTCTTAATTAGCTCAAGCTTTTGTGGAGGAGCCGTATGGATCTTAGCAAGGGAAATTGCTAAACCAATATGAGGTGTAAAGAGATCAGGCCTTTGGTAATTGTGGGCTCCTTTTCTGGTAAATTGGAGGGAATTGCCAGAGCTTGACCTGTTTTGGAAATGGGCAGCCCTCTTCTGAGGCCAGCTCTGTAGCAGTGGTCTGGGAGTAAGCCCAAAAATGTCACAGGGCTTTTGCTCTGGGAGATTTAAGAATGGGCGTTAAGCTCCCTGAAACAAGATGGAGAAACAAGTACAGAAAGGAATAAGAACTTTTAGCATGTGGTAGTCAGAAAAGCAGTCGCCATATCTGAACTTTCTGAAGGTGAGTGGAAATCCCCTCTCACAAAAAAGGCTTTATGAAAAGTGAGCCTTCATGTGAAATGACTAACGTTCACCTCAGTCGCTTGGAAATTTCTGGCAGCAGCAATGGCCTTGCGTATATTGAGGCGAGACAGACAGTTGGGCAAATTATTTTTTAAAAATGCTCTACATAAGCACAGAGGGCTCAAGAGAGATCGCAAACACATGACTTTGTGTCTTACGCTCGGTTCAAACCATGATCCCCCTGGTGCACAATGGATACTTTATCACCTCAGCAACCCTACATTTTTAATGGCATAAATTTAATAAAATGTCTTCAGGATTTATTGCCAATTTGCTACTTAACAAGGGTGCACAGTATTAGAAGGCTATATTGCATTGTTTACATAAAGGTTTTCATCTCATTTTCAGCAACCATTTAAATAGAAATGTTTAGTTTTCGGTAAGTGCTACCATTATGTTCCGTTGTATTCTCCTTCTGCACAAAAGCAAAGGTCATGAGTAGAATAATAAGTGTTTGAGGTTTCTAGGATTGCTTTGATGTAAACTCTATTTGCCACTGGTATTCTCCATTTACCACACATATCCCCTGAGAACAGCTTGCCTGCATAACGTATGAATTTGTTGTAAATAATAATACTTGGATTACATCATCTACAGAATATCAGGGTAAAAGAACAATATCACTTCCCCCACCCCATGTGAAATTTCCAGTTTGGTGGCATTTTTGGTTCATAATAAATTCCAGACAGCCTTTCATGGTATATCTAAAGTCTGCTGTAAAGTGATCCTATGGGCTATAAAGACTGCTGGAATTTTGTCACTGACTGCAAGGGGAAGCTTTTAAAACATTTAACTTTTTCTTTGTTGAAATAGTACACTGTTTTGAAACTAGCTTTATGAAAATGTATTTAAAGGCACAGATGTCTTTATAGTTAATTTAGATGCCAGCTGTATGAATGACTTTTTCCAGTCAAACTGTTTCTTTTTCTAGCTCAGCAACAAAAGCTATTTGTACATCAGGTTTATCTTACACTATAATTATCATTACTATTATCCTACATGTGTGTGCAGGGCACAGGGGAAATTATTTGTGTAACATAGTATCACACCTGTACAGGGTGTTTGAGTGATGAAAGCACTTCATATATACGGGCATCCTTGCCACAGTAACCATACATATACATACATTTATACATACACACAATATTTATTTACATCTTTATAATCTGCACTTTCGTGGAAATTATATCAAGATGGTATGCAACATAAAAAGCCACACCATTAAAATATCAATAAATTGACCCTCCAAGCGCCCCTATTTCCCAAGAACAGTACCGAATTCACTTCTGTTTCTGATTTGATCACAGAATGTCCCCGCTTATCCTTAGGACGCCCCTATTTTCATCAGAGAAATGTTGGAAGGTATGGAATTAATGTACCACCGAGGCAAAGAGGTACGTAAGTAACTATACAACCTTTAGAAGATATCTGAAGGCAGCCCTGTATAGGGAAGGTTTTTTTTTTAATGTTTTAATATATGTTGGAATCCTCCCAGAGTGGCTGGGGCAACCCAGTCAGATGGGTGGGGAATAATAATAATAATGATAATAATAATGAAATAGGACATCCCTATTTTCATTGGGAACATGTTGGAGGGTATGAAACTGTTTGGTTAAAAAGAGAAGGTTCTGATTGCCTACCCAAACCCTAAAATTTCCAAAAGGCATCTGAAATAAGCTATGAATAGTTCTTGCTCAACCTCAACTGGCAATGTTCCACAGGGCAGGATCTGCTACTCTAAAGACTTGGTCCCTGGTGGAGGCCAACTAAACCTTAGGGAGATGTGGAATGTACCTTAAGGTACTTGGGGCCCAGTTTGTGTAGTGCTTCATGAATTAACACAAGTACATATTAGCAAACTGGCAACCACATTTAAAATGTGTGACTGTATTTAATATGCAGCAGTTTTCCATTGTGAAACAATGGAATGCATTTGGGGACCACAGTGCCTGACTCCATTACATACGTAATAAAAGTGAAGCTGAGAGATTCAGGGTATATATTTCATTTCCTTTTATTGAGAGCCTATTATCATGAAGCATCAAAGCAAAAGTATTAAGAAGCTTCCTATTATCACTGGGATGAACTGTGTGTTTAAGACAGTGGGTGGAATTCAGCATTGTGCTATTACAAAATGTTCCATCTACGAAAGCATATTAGATTGCCAGATGGAACAATTGTGCAGGACTTCCGCCGATGGGGTTCATTAGGTGAATCTTGCCCTTTATTACACTTTGTTGATTTGGCATCTTCTGCTTGACTTGCTAGCAAAACAACTTCCCTGTGTTGTTGCATCAAATCAAGTGAATAAACAATAAATGATGTTATTAACAATTAAAGCAAACATGATCCTGTGGTGTCCACAGTTTGCAACACTAAAGATCTGAACTATCTAGCAGTGTCTCCTGAGGGTTTTTCTCTCTCAAGTTACAAAGGATCTTGGCCAAACTATTTACCAGCCCTTCCCAAGTTTTTCTTTAATTAAGCACCATGGTGATGTCTTTCAAAGTGCTATGCTTTGTTTTAGCAAACTCATATACTAAAAACCTCCTCTTAATTACTAATAACATTTAGGAAACCTTCTTAAAGAGGAAGCTCTCCTGAACAAAGGCACGTTTGGGAGATAGGATTTCAAAGCGGGAGATAGATAGCTTTTAGAAAGATTCAAAACTGAGACACGGATTGTAACGTATATGGGACTGAGAAGATTATGTGTCTTCTCAGTAATATAATAAGATGAAAGTTTTAGTTTATTGTACTCAATAAACTATCTTTCCCAAATTAAAATTGTATTTAAGTTATCTGGAGATGGAGAATGTGATGGTTTGATTTTCCTTATTTGTGACCATGGATATTGTTTGCTCCTAACTAAAATCAATACAATGTTTACATTGATCTAAAAGTTTGGGTTTCCCCCTTTCAAGTGTATTGTGCCATATTCAAGATTTATTTTGTGTTCAATGGGATTATTCCAGACTGAGCAGAAGAAAAATTTCTATGTCACTTTAATGTTTTTGTTTGCATACCAGTTAACAGGTGATTGTAAGTGGTCAAAATGTCAGAACCAAAAGATAAATTGCTTTGAATACTCCGGTGTGAGGGCATTGTATCTTCTTACTGCCTTGAAGCTGATCTTTAACAGACTTTCACAGTAACCAGTCAATTAGTTACTTTTACGTTGGAGATTTTCCACATATTTCCAAGGTCTATTAAGAAGTCTGCTATCAAGTAAGCCTTTGAAAATTATTTATTATTTTATGACTGCAAAGTATGGAAACATGATACTTTTAATGGAAAACTATAAATACTTAAAGCATCTATGCATAGCTGCCAAGTTATCCCTTTTTTTAAGGGATTTTCCCTTATGCTGAATAGGCTTCCTCGCGAGAAAAGGGAAAACTTGGCAGCTATGCATCTATGAAAGGGCTTTATGTTGGGCTTGTTGTGTCACAAGCTATGCGCACTTATGATCCCAGTGAATGGAAACTTCACTGATAAAGTCTGAATGATGAGGTCAGGATTTATAATGTGGCTCTTGCAGTATCTACGCTTCTGTCAGATACTATGGGTTGTGATATCTGGGAACATTTGCTTCTTCAAAATCTGCTTTCCGTCACCTCATTGCCCCTTTGGCTAATGAGAATATATCACAAGATGTGGAATTTCGTGTTTGCCTTCACCTTTGCATTCATTCCAATGAAAGTCCTAGGAATCTCGGGCGCTACCTGATATATATTTGATTATGGTGCATTTTGTCAGATTTGTTCATTTTTAATTCCAACTACTAAAAGACTTGTCACTTTACCCTCTTTGCTGTCCATTTCTGTATGCAGTAACAAAATGATTTGTGCATTTGGCAATGCCGTTGATGGCCTTTGTTTATTCAAGACAAGACACTGTCAGGATTGCACATCCCTGGGAGTATATAGAACCTTGAGCACATCCATAATTTAGAGCTTTGAGGATTGAAAGAGTAAAATTGATGTATGCAGATCCCCCTCCTTTTTTTTAGCATGAGGAAAATGTAGTGTTCAAGGTCAGTTTTTCCAGGTCAAGGATAATTACTAAAATGACTGGAAACAACTCTGAAGTTGTTAATGGAAAGCAGATAGAAAGAATATTGTGAATGCTTCCTGTGTTCCATAGAAAATGAAAAATTACTATATGTCTTTCTTAAACATATTTCCTTTGGAACACAAGAGATGCACCATATAACTTTATGTGTCTGCTAAGGAAAAATATTGGCTTCATATCAACTACTTTGTGTTACACCTATTTTCTAAGGAAAAAAATTCTGGCTTCAGTTAAGCCCACCCAACTCAGTAGTTGCTGGAGGACCTTTATTTTTAACACACCCTAATACTAAACATATTTACTTGGAAGTAAAGTCCAGTGATTTCAATGAAATGTTAATCTGTGCTGGAGGTTGCCAGTTTACTGCAGTCTTGATGCAATAAATATAAACGGAGCTTTCTCTTAAAACATTTAATGTTTATTTATGTATGAAAGGTTGCTATAAGAATACTGGATTTGTATTTTTTGGGGGGGGGGCCACGACCTGCAAAGAAATGAAGAGTGCAAACGAAATAATCCCAGCTCATATTTACCCTTTTGTTCTGGAATTTTCCAGATTTCTTTCACTTTAGTTTTTTTCATTCATTGCATTGTCTTGTGCCGTTCCGAGTCCATGTGGACAAATAATGTGCTGTTACTGCTGTTGTCAGTGGGAAGCGGGTTTGATCCTACAGAACCAACTTGACACATTTTCCCTCCCTCCAACTTCCTCCCCTGCTCTTGTCTTTAAGGGAAAACAAAGCAGGGTGTTGGGGGGAAGCCACACCAAATTTTATGCACAAATGACCATGCTTGTGGGATGGCGCACACATTTGCTTGTGTAAAATAAAAGGAAAGTGTGCTTTCAAACACCAAACACTTGCCACACGATTACACACAATTAGAGATGTGTGCTACCTAATTGTGTAATGGGGAATATTATACAGTACATGTGCCTTAGGAACTTCCAACTTTTAAAAATGCACTTGCTGTAAAATACTGTGGTGCATAGCAGAGAAAAGTGTTTTTAAATAAGTGAGATACAGCACAATGCTCCATATAATGTGGATCCTATGTGGCAATTCCATTTGCAAAGAATTCCAATACAGGAATGCCTTACGAATGAGAGTAGATTTAGTGTAGTTTCTTAAAGCAATTTATCCACCATCTCCTTCAAAAACATGCTTCAACATGTAGCTACCATGATACAATGAAATGCATGGTGGCGGGGGTGGCCTAGACCATGGTCTGATCTGTGGATATATCAAAACTCTTGTTTGCTGTGTGTGCTGGGTCAAAGCAGCTGTACGGCCAAAGTTGCTGAATAAATATACAGAAGTGTGTTTATACTTTTTTTAAGCTCACCATAGTATGGCTATATCTCCTAGGAATATTTTGATATGAATCTTTCATGTATGACCCATGTTGCTTGAACAAAGATAACTGGCATGCATTCTTTTCTTTTCTTTTCTTTTCTTACAAACTTGGTTCATGGGGACCAAACTTTATTGCTTATTTCATGGAGCTGTGACAAAACACTAGGAATCAAACAACATGGGGATTACAGCGGCTATTATGTTTATTGTGCTGAACAGACGGTGATAATCCATTAAAAGAACATGTTCAACAAGCAAGCAATTCAAAGTACAGTCGTAGTCAGAAACTCTATATGAATAACAAAGCGAAGAGTTAGGAGACAGGCAAGGAAAACAGGAAAAAGTAAACTGTAGTTATACATCTTGATACTTTTTTTCTGCAAGTACATCCATCTTGCAGAAATGGCAGAAAGGTTAATGTCCAGTCTTATTTAGCTGTGACCAATGACAGCAAAGAACAGTCCTATAAAATTTATCTCCCACAAAAATAAACTATATATATATAAATTTTTATGATGATCTTTCTGTTTCAGTGGTCACAAGCAGTTTTTTTTAAGTCTGAAAAATGAGGTATAGAAGACCCTGAGAGGTAGTAATGTATTTTGATTGTTCTACAATATTACAGAAAATATAAAATTTTATTTCATCAGAGCTGTAAAGTCCCTTGGAGTTTGATATCTGACCCACATATACTGATAACATTTGTTTCGTCTCATGCTGTTACACAAACCCAGATGCTCCAGAAATATACCATGCTGCCAAGAGCTACCTAATTCCCTTCAATGAGTCTCTCTAATGCATTTCTCCATGGGGGTTTCCCATTTTGTGTTCACAACACTCTCTAAAACTGAAGAGAAATTCTCCCCTCCTGAATTGAATACGGGTGCACCTTGGACACTTATAAGAGTTTTGGAGTGTGGCCTGTGTGCATCTTAAAACTCCATGATATAAGTAATAAAGCATGTTATCAAGTCCTGACCCAGTGCCTCTATTAATTAGGTAATTTCTTCAAACAGTAACCCACTGTGCCTCATGGGGTGCTGCTCTAGAGCGCCTTGCAATCTTTTTGGAAAAGGTGGAGGGCTTTTCAGGGGGCTAAAATGCCTCCCATGCATAGTCACTGTGCTCTGTGCTTTTGATCCCGGGCAACAGCTTGAATAGACATGACTAGGGCCCATAAGGCAGTTTGGTAACGCAAGGATGCCAATTCCACCGCTACCCTGCCGCTAATTTCATTCTTGGTGATCCACAGCAAGAAGTCCCTTGGTGAGGCGCTTGTCTTAATGTTCTCTACTGTGAGGCAGCCAGGAAGTAGTTTTCCTTAGTTGCATTTGGCTAAGTACTTGAGTCATACTGAAGAAAGCCTTCCTGAGAAACTACCCCTGGCCCAAATAGTAAAACCATGCATAGCTGCCAAGTTTTCCCTTTTCTCGCGAGGAAGCCTATTCAGCATAAGGGAATTTCCCTTAAAAAAAGGGAGAACTTGGCAGCTATGAAACCATGTTAACAAGTAGACATACCGGCTGTGTGAGAGACATAGAAAGGGAGAAAGAGAAAGAGAAAGAGGTATTAAACTCTACATAAGAAGCATTTAAAATAAATCTGGTTGACACATATTTTTTTTAAAAAAAATCACATTTGTGAAAAATACATGGAAGATACTTGAAAAGTATTCACATACAATCTACTAGTTTTTTAAAACACACGCACATATTTGTGATTGCATTATGCAAAAAGCTGAGCTTGTTGCCTCCCACCTACAAAGATTCAAGTTTCTTTGAAGGGTTGTTTTTAATAGGAAAGGTAATTAATGCATTCATTTCCCACAAAGTTCATTTACAAAAAAAAATAGTTTTGATCAGGGATTTGTTGCAGTCCTAAATGTTTCAATCTTCTCAAAAACTAATGCTGAAAGAAACAACAAGTTCATTCCATTTATAGTCTGGAGGTAGGTCTTTGTCAATCAACTAGTCCATTTCCTTAAAAAAATTATTTGAGGTACAAACTTGGACAGTAATATTTAAACATTGCGGTTAATTATTATTTTTTTCTGTCATGTAGTGTTATCGAAGAAAATTATCCTTACAAACCTTATGAGCAATTCGGTACAAAAATATATTCAAGTTAATGGTATATTACATAGAAATTTAGCAGAGTAAAGGCATAAAAAGAGGGGGGGGGAATGGTTATGCTGAAAAACACTAAAAGTATTGTCTCCTTGGCTGCAATTAGGTGACAAAAGTAGAAATAAGGGGGAAATGCAGAAATTAATGTTTACCTACCCAATAATAATAATCTGCATTGTATGATTATAGCAGCAAATGTTTATATGACTGTTGAGTTAATGGTAAATATCAGAGGTAGTATTGGAAAATGGGGTAATATTGCATTTGTGGCTAAAAAGTGCTGCTTTGAGTGAAAAAGGTGGAGACATGTAACTGGGTTAAAGCTGCCCAGCAAACCATCCTATGTCAAGGTATATTGCTGAAAAGTAATAACAAGCTCACTTGAGGTACACGGTGTTGGCTGTTGCATTGAGATGTGTGATTTAAGAACAGAGATCCATCTGTTTAGAAACAATAGAACGGGACCGACAGTAGTGAGTTAAGTCAAACAAAGAATTTGACTCTTTGCCCTCAGTTCCAGTTTATGACCATGATTCAGAACAATTCTGAGGTACTGTTTTAAATTCGAAGTTTAGCTGTTAAATGTCTGCTGTGAGAGAGGGTCTGCTGTCAACACTTTGCCAGCAACAGAGGCTTCCCAGAAAGCACAGTCTACCTGAAGAGATGTCAATATGTTCCCACAGAGGTGTGCTGTTGAGTTCGGTTGAGTACTACTTCTGCAGATATATGTGTATTAGTGAATATACAATGTATCTTTGTCATTTTTTTCCCTTTCGCAAAGTAAAAGTACCTTTTTTTCTTGTGGCTTTCTTTCCTGAATATCAGCTGAATTAAGTGAAAAAATATCAGCCATCAATGTATCTTGAAATACCAGTAATGTTAAAAAAAATAAAAATCAATCAAGCACAAATCTAGAACAAGGCTATAAAAAGAGTAGTATCTAATCCTTATCTTTGGTGTTCTAAACAGGGAAATTACTAAGCTAGGGGAGTGGGTTGTCAGAGGTGTTGTAAGGACTGGTGTCAAACACCAAGGCCTTCCTATTTGAATGCCCATTATAATTAATATTTTACAAAAGTCTTATTTATATGCAGTGCAGTGAATGACTTAAAACCCGGTTCAGAGATTTACTGACCCATTCACCCTTACTTAGCAGCTCAAACAAACTATTAGTAGGTTAAAGCAAAATAAAATAGAAAACAGTAATTAAATGTTGCATCATTAATCTGTGTCCCCCTGTATTACAGCAGTTTCACTAAAAACCGGGGCAGTGAAGGGATTACAACAAAGGTGATTAATAAGTCCTTTTTAAGGTTATGTGATTCCCCCCCTCCCCGTCCCCCCTCAGGCCAAAGTGGAAAGATTGTGGCAACAGAAGCAAGTGGTCAAGGCAGTGTCTTCTCCCTTCAAAAGACCCAACTGCTGATGAGGTAGAAATTGCAATGGGTGGTCTTCTAATCATCTTCTGCAGATTCTTGTGAGGATGTCTCTTCAGTCTGTTCCTGAAATGTGCAACCAAAATGGCAAATTAGTGGTGCAAATATTAATGATGCTTCTAGGTTCAAAACTATTCAACAGAGTCCATTTACATGAGGGAGAGGAGGGCATTCTCAGCAGGAGACCCATTGGTGGAATTCAATTCCAAATAAGGTGCAAATGGCTTAACCTCTGCAGGTCTTCAAACAGGCATCAAATATATACTGATTCCAAGTTTCTTTCCCTTCTATAATATATATCGTGGTTCTTTTGTCTGAATTGGTGCTGAATGGGATTCAATTATTTGACCTGATTTTAATGAAATTATATTGAGTTGAGTACTGCTCTTATTGTTCTTTTATTGCTGTGGTGTCCCACAGATGTTCTTACAGTTATTTGTGCTAGTATTTTAGATGTTTTGATGGTATACATTGTATTTTTATATGTCGGAAGCCACCTCGTGATGGTTTGGGGCTAAAAAGTACCCTAAAAGTACCGGTACACTGTTTATAAAACACAGCCACATTCCACCAAAAACTATTGGTATACCCTGTCGTGGTGTTTTTTTTTAAAATTGTGGCAAATACTACAAGTACGGTAATACTGCAACTGTGGGAATCACACCAAAGTGTGCCAGGGAGACATGCCTTCATATGGTACATATGTGCCTTTAAAAAACTGCATGGAGAAAAATAGATGACAAGAAATGCAAACTATTCCAGCTTTCAGATGGGGGAGAAGGCAAGTGCTTCTTCTAAAGGCTGTGAATCTAATGTGAATGGTTCTTTTGTTATTCGTCCTGTCTCCCAGACTTTTCAGTGCACAACCATACTTTATAGTTGCTTATCTCATTTATCCACCCAGCCAACAATCCTGGGAAGCAGGTTAGGCTTCGAAATGGAAACCTGAGCAAGGCCACCCAACAAGCTTTACAGCTGAGTGCGGAATTGAACTTTGGCCTCCCACATCCTAACCTATCACAATATACACTATACCACAATAGTCCCACTCAGCCATTATTGAGATTTTGTTAAACCAAGTGCCACTATGGCACTCCATCTGAAGCCTAAAAAGGGTGTTAAAGACAACATTGTTTTGAAAGTCAATGTCTAAAATCTGCGTTAACCACACGAAACAAAAACCCGACATAGCTTCATTTTGCTCTCTCTCTCTCTCTCTCTCTCTCTCTCTCTCTCTCTCTCTCTCTCTCTCAGCAGCCAGAGTCCTCCCGTTCCCTTTGGTCTTAAAATATGTAGGGGCCATCTCCTGACCTTGCTGTACTTCGCCATCCTTTTTACACTCCTTATTCAATTAATGTGCAGCAGTACCTTTCAGGATATGGGTGGTAAACTGGAGACAATAAACATTGCTGATAAAAGGGGGCCTGTGAGCGAGAAGTTGATTTTTATCAAATGCTGCACATCATCTTGTAAGACAGCATGTGAAAAAGATCTAGGGCGAATAGGTAAACATTTACCCGTACAGCAAACTGAGACCTTTTAAGAATGACCAGCTTATAACAGTCTTCATACTTTAATAGATTTGATTTTCCACATGGCTTCATTTTGTCTGGGTGGCTAACTGACACAATTTATAACTCTCTTCCTTTCCCAGGC
This sequence comes from Zootoca vivipara, assembly GCF_965207765.1. Taxonomy (NCBI): domain Eukaryota; kingdom Metazoa; phylum Chordata; class Lepidosauria; order Squamata; family Lacertidae; genus Zootoca; species Zootoca vivipara. Next base: position 26,934,840 of record NC_142592.1, on the reverse strand, counting down.
CACTGCCGTACACCATTCAGCAAAGCATGCCTTACAGCTTGTCTGCATTATGTGACCAAACTTCCATTCATTAGTGTTTGAAACACTTCAGCTGTGAAGGGCATCTTAAATGCTACCATGTGTGACACTACTGCACAAGAGCAGCATGCAGAGGAAAGAAACAACGCTAGGCTTTAATCATAGGCCACTGCTTACTGCAATCCTTTCCCCCACCCCTCAAAAGGTTTCAAACATCCACCCCCCCAAAAAAGGCTTGAAAAAGCTGTAAATCCAGGGAATAAACACAAGTACAAATGAATGGATGACAGCTTAAAAAATATAACCATAGCAGCATCAAGCCATGAGATTTCACACTGGTTTTGTTTAGTCTGCTCTGGGTTATGTGGGAAATGGGGAAAGCATGAAACAAAAAAGAAAAAGGGGGGAAGCCCCCCTGCTAAAAACTGTGGGCCTCAAATATTTAAGCCAGTAGGTTTATACCTCTTGACTAGGAAACAGGCCATGACCCTGAGATAGTCTCTGGAGAACGAAGCACAAAGAAAGATGTAGCATGATCAAAGCCACGGGCAGACGAGAGAGAGAGAAGCCAAGTGTCTGCTAACCCCTGACCTTATCTTTTCAATTAATATTTAAATTACAAAAAAGGCAGTAACCTATCGCACAAATACAGTTCCATTCATCACAATCACTCATTTCCAGCCACCGTCCTGTTTCTCCATTGCGCAACAATACGTAAGCTGCTGCTGAGGTAAACTTTACACAGCCCCCTGCTAGTAATTGTTTACTGTCAAAACTCCTTTCCCAGCCTGTGCAGAATGGTGGGGACACGTTACAAATATTTCATTGTCACATTTTCTCTCTCTCTTGCATCAACCCTGTTTTGTGGTTCAGGCTGAAAGACAGTGACTTGTCCAAAACAGCGAGACAGAGTGTGCTCCTTGCCTGGTCAGGCCCATAATCCCACTGCTCATATCTTAAAGCAAGTTACTGTGGTGCATTCACAAAGGAAGTTGCCAGGGAGCTCCATTGTATGATTCCGCCCCTGCTTTAGCAGCTGAGGTGTTTGCAGTGGTTTCTGGCATCCTAAGTAAAATTGGCATCCTTTGCTTGCCAAATGAAGCGGAGTCATCCAGGTATGGCTCACTTGCTATTAAACACCTCCAAACACAGGGATAAAGGAAACATATGAAACAGACATTTATCTGCCGTTCTAAAGGGCTTTTGGGGTCCCAGTTGTGGTTGTTGCTGGCCCAACCCGCCTACTGCACCTTGTGTGCAGTACGTAAAATGCTGCAATGGAGACTCGGCGACTCCATTCATCTAATCAGTGTTTTTTGTGATGATACTCACTGGTACAGAGTACAACCGCCATCCTTTTCTTTGCTGTTCATGGCAGCCGTTTTGTCCCTACACCCATGACACTTGTGACAAGATATGAGTAGTGTTGGAAACTGAGATATGAAAGTTAGGAGCTAAAAGGGCACCTTAAACCTAGGTTATGGATGCAACAACTAGGCACACTTTTTTATAAGAAAGAATACATAGCTGAAGATGAACGAACTGCGGCTAAAATAATACAGTATGTTCATTTTTCACATGGTCTGGTCCTTTTCCTGACCACCCCCCTTCTCCAGTCTTCAGAGAGTAGCTGGAAGTGGGGAGGCAGAAAAAGGCCCTCCTCTCCTTTCACTCTGCAGTTTTAATCTGAAATCTTAGCCTCGGTACTGTGCCCAGAGCTCAGAAACTGCTCACACTAATGAAGTTCCCCGTCGCAAAATGCACCTAGAACAATGGGAGTTTCGAACACTGGATATGAGTACTGGCACCTCATTACTGGTGCTGTATCTAAGCAAGAGACCTCTGTGTTGCACAAGCATGAAGAGATATGTGAAACATCCTGGTGGGAAACGTCAATAATTCACAGCTCCTTGAGGTCATAACTGTAGCTGCTTTTCCACAAAGATGCCAGAAACTGTTTTGCTGTAAACGATGACCCTAGATCACATTTTATTTGCTGCTACAGAATGTGTACAATTTCAAATCCAGCATGGGCAATCCATGTGTGGAAGCTGTCATCTGCAGATAACTCTTCTGCCCTGGGTCCTACGTGCTCCAAGAGGTGCTGTCTTACCTTCCAAGTTCCGGACTGCAGAATCCGGGACCGGCAGCCGTGTGACACCGGACGTTGCGGCGACGTAACTTCCGGTGTCGCTTTGCCCTTCTATGGGCACAAAAAATGGCCACCGCCAGCTTCAAAAGTAGCTTCTACGCATGACCGGAAGTGCATCGACGCAACTTCCGGTGTCGGGCCGCCCATCTATGGGCACCAAAATGGCTGCCGCTGACACCGGAAGTCACATCTACGCACTTCCGGTCATGTGTAGATGCGACTTTTGAAGCCGGCGGCAGCCATTTTTTGTGCCCATAGAAGGGCAAATTAGGTGAAAAAAATGGCCGCCGGCAGGAGAAAATAATGGAGAAAAACAGGAGACGAAGTGATATGGGGGACCACCGGGAAAAGGTAAGTAAAAACGGGGGTTTCCCGGGGGAAACGGGAGACTTGGCAGCTATGGGTGCTGTATATATGGGAATAATTTATCTGTATTCCTCAGCAAAGCAATGTGATTGTAGGTGGTTATGAAAATATTTACACTGTGCCTCTTCAAACAGGAGACATCATCCACTTGCTTCAGTGACAAGCATTTGCTTACTGCAACATCAACAGCAACATAAAAGGCAAATAAATTTCATACCAATACCTCTGAATCTCAGGGTTTTCTGACTTTACAGAGATTTGCTTAGAAAACATTCTCAGTGGCTGTTTCATCCACTGAAATGGACCTGTCACTATGGTCAGATTATAGTGATGCAGCTGAAGCAATTGCGCCTGAGCCCATGCCAGATGTATCCAAAATTAATGGACTTTAGTCAGTCATGGCCATTAATTTCAATGTTTTACTTTGTGTAGAACTAGTATTGGATACAATCCCCAGACTGAGCTTTCATTAAAAACAAAACACAAAAAACCCCTAGGCCTCCTATAAGGGAAGTTATTGAGCAGGCAATGTTTCAGTGATTCTGTGGGATGTGCCAGCCAGTTTGCGCCCACATTTCCATGATTTTAATCAATAATTGAAGTCAGAGCTGTGACTGACAAGTGAGTTGCTTGGACACCAGGATGTAGGAATCCCTGGGTTCCTAAGAGCTGCTGTTTTACCCTCCCCTTTCATGCACTTTTGTTTCTTGTTTCTCTCCATTTTTCTAGCCTTTAGAATCTCTGTAGTTTGCCCCTCTTGTTTCTTGGACAGCAAAGTCCAATTTGTTTCCATGTAGGTTAATCTGAGATCAGATGCTACTACATAATATGTATATCTACTCAGAAGTACATATTTTATGTTTATTAGGGCTTACTCCAAGGTAAGTGGGTACGCGGTCTTACAGCATTGGATTTCTTTTAAGAGGCAAAGATTCATTGTCAGGGACTCAGCGTCAATGCAAATCAAGCAGAACTTACTTAAATATAGTTGGCCCACTATGTTTAAAGTTATTTTATAAATGAGTGGTATAAAATACAACAATATTGGTAAGATAAATTCTTATTAATAAAATAAAAATGATTCCACAACATTTAAAATTTAAGGGAATTTATTCTCCAACATCCTGTGGGTTATTTCATTGGTTTTGCTGTTGAGGCAGAAAGTGGGAGCAGGTATTTTTTTGAGGCAGGGGAATAGTGATTGACTCTATGCTTTTCCATACTCTTTTACATGTAAAAAGAATTTTTTTAAAACAAAAACAAAAACCAGGACAGTCTCCCATCACAAGTGGCTATAGACCTAAGATAACTCATCTTTGGAACACATTCCCTGTGCATCTGGGAGTTAGCTGTACTAATTGAGGGGGTGCACAGAAAAATGTGGTTCGGGAACTAAAATTTGATGCCTGTGGCACAAGAATGAAGTCCCTTTTTGCAGCTACTTTATACCTCCTCCAGTATCTTCACAACAGCAGGTGGGCTATGCTTGGAACAGGTGACCGGCTTAAAGCAGGAAGTGAGCAGACAAGAAACCCTAGAGCAGGGATCCCCAAACTAAGGCCCGGGGGCCGGATGCGGCTCAATCACCTTCTAAATCCGGCCCGCGGATGGTCCAGGAATCGCCATGTTTTTACATGAGTAGAATGTGTCCTTTTATTTAAAATGCATCTCTGGGTTATTTGTGGGGCATAGGAATTCATTCATTTTTTATATAAAAAAATAGTCCACACACCCCAGGTCTGAGGGACAGTGAACCAGCCCCCTGTTGAAAAAGTTTGCTGACCCCTGCCCTAGAGAGACACTGCCTGTTGCCTGGTGGACCAGAGGCCTAACTTGATACTGTATGAAGCAGATTCTTCTGTTCCTATAAACAGGAAGTATGTCTTCCTGGATGAAGAGAACTAGGAATGGGCAGCACTAGAAAGGGAAAGGGAAAGGGAAAGAGAAAGAGCAACAAAATTTTAGCTACAGTCCAATCCTGTGCACGTTAGGAAGTCCAATTGAATTCAGTGGCTAACATCCATGTAAATGTACACAGGAATTAGAACTTTGTTTACATCATACTCTTGTCTTTCAGGGAAAGGAGAAGCTGCCATTAAACCCATTCCCAATTAGTCACAGAATCATAGAGTGGGAGAGCTGGAACAGGACCCCCAATGCAGGAAGTGCAGGTGAAGAATCCTTGGCAGGTGCCCACCCAACCTCTGCTTAGAAAGCTCCAGTGGAGGAGAGTCTGCCAGCTTCCGAGGTTGTCTCTTCCATTCTTGAATGGCTGTTACCATCCTTCCTGATATTATGTGAGAATAACCTTTCTTGCAATTTGAATCCGTTCCTTCAACCTGCAGAAAGCAAGCTTGCTCCACCTTCCACATGACAGCCCTTCAGATATTTAAAGATGGCTGCCATCCATTTGGTCTTTAGCTGCTGCAACCTTCTTTGCATTGATATCTGTGATGGATGAGGGCCGGGCACAAATGAGAAGACCAGGGCACAGTGGCAGCAGCAGATGCTTCTCATTTTCCCTCCCAGAAGGGTGCATGAGAGCAAAGGTAAAGAAGGAAGGTTACAATCCTATGTACAATTAAACGAGAGTAAGACATATTGAACTTCCAAGTACAGTGGTACCTTGGTTTACAAACAGTCCTGTTTACAAACTATTCAGTTTATGAACTCTGCAAAACCGGAAGTAGTGTTCCAGTTTGCGAACTTTACCTAGGTCTATGAACGAAATCCGAATGGTGGAAGGGTACCGGCGGCAGGAGGCCTCATTAGGGAAAGTGTGCCTTGGTTTAAGAATGGATTTGGTTTAAGAACAGACTTCAGGAACGGATTAAGTTTGTAAACCAAGGTACCACAGTACACATGGCTACGATCAACTCTGCTGCGTTGCGTATGCGAGAGAGCAAAGAGACATGTATACCAGCCAAAACGCTAGCTGTAGGCCTCTAGTCAAATGTGAAAACAGCAGCTTTGAAGTTACACGAAAGTCGAAAGCCAAGAGCTGTGCACACCTCATTAAGACCTAACTATGTGGGAAGGCAAAGCTGCTGCTTCCTGGTCAAGCGTGCTTACCCTTTGGAAAGGGGGCTTCAGGAAGGTAAGATAAAAGAGCCTTTCAAAGTGGAAGTGCATAGTGACATTTTTATGAGCGCCAGTCAAGGAGGGTTCCAAGCACTGAACAGCTCACAGCCATATACATAGCAGCCCACTTCACAAAGAAAAATGAAGTCCCAACTATACAAGGGGTTTAACAAGCACATTCTTCAGTGGGCGCAATATCTGAATTGGAGAGAGAGAGAGAGAGAGAGAGAGAGAGAGAGAGCAATTTTTCCTGGTTTTCCCTTGACCTCCCCTTTGATTACATGAACGAAAGTTCAGCAAGTACGGCTATAGCTTCCTTGAGGAATGCTCAGAATTTTTTTTTATCAGAGGAATAGGACTGGGGCTTGTGATATAGCTCAAAAGGGTTCAAATAAGGCACAGCTGATGGCAATGTCTGAGACAGCACATATCCTACAGAATGCCTTGCTAAGCGGGGTGCACTGTACGCCACTACATGGTTTAAGTGGGCTGGCAAAGAATCTGTGTTTGCCTGATTATATTCTTTGTCTACTGCTTGACTGTGCCGGAATTATTACTGTGGATTTTTGGTTTCATGATGTGACTTAATTGCAGATTATTTCGATGGAAAGACAGGGATGTATTGTACAGCAAGAACAATCTAGTTTCCTTGTAAGATTAAATAACAACTTGTCTAAAACACAGGGTATGTCTCTGGCCTGATCTTTGTAGAGGGCACAGTTATGGCCCTATGCTAAGGAGTGTCAGCTGAACCGTATTCCGCCTTTATAATGAGAAATGGTAGCAGTAGATTCTAAGGGATATAGATTGAAAATGGCTGCACTCATTGACCTGAAACTTAGTGTAAGGGAGGGAGTGTAGGAGAGGAAGTTGTGAGGAGAGCTCATGCCAAATTTAGTGTAGAAATAATAAGATATGGCTTTCTTTGAATAAGTTAAATATTTGATGAGAGACTCCTGGCATATTGACAGGTATTGTGAGTTTTTCTGCCATAGGCTTTGTTGGGGTGTTTTTTCTGGAAAGATTCCTCTTGTGTGTTTGGGGAAACAGGTTGTTTGTCTTAGGTCAGGGGTAATGTTTTTATTATGTGCTTTTTCACATGCATTGCTTAAATAATAATAATAATAATAATAATAATAATAATAATAATAATAATAATAAATGCATTTTTCCGAGCAATGTAAGGAAATATATGCTTATCCAGTTATTGCTAGGCAACAGTTTCTGCCTAATCATGGCTACTGATTATAGACCAGGATTCCTCAATCTCGGCCCTCCAGATGTTTTGAGACTACAATTCCCATCATCCCTGACCACTGATCTTGCTAGCTAGGGATCATGGGAGTTGTAGGCCAAAAAAATCTGGAGGGCCAAGGTTGAGAAAGCCTGGTATAGACACTTGCTGCTGTTAGGCAAGATTCCCACAGACCACGCCTCAGCCTTGAAGAGTTTAAGTAGGCCAGGAGATTAGCTATGAAAGGAGAAGGGGAAAGAAATTATAGGAAATGAGTAAAAATAGTTAATAAGTATGTGAGAGTTTGTACCTCTGAAGTACCCAGCAGTTGGGCTACTGACAGGTGGCTTTAGAGCCTTCAGAAAAAGGGGAGGAGATTTAGGGGGCAACTGTATGGCTACGTGTGTTTAATCTTGCAATTACCATTATAAAAACCTTCGTTTTTGAAACCCCCTTTCACATAATTGGTCAAATGACAGATTTACACGCATATTGTTTTTATGCTTCAGAAGTGATAAAAATAAAGTATGTCCTGTTGTGTGTGTGTTTTTTAAAAGTTTCGCTTTGATAATCTTCATGATGCGTCCCTAAAAATAACTATTTCCTTTGTATTATTTTACAATATAATCACCCATATGACACTCTGGCGAAGGATACAGCTGTTGCAAACTGCTTGCAAATTAGGAAACTGGCTTGTTTTTCCTCTATTTAGCAATTTAAGCATAAAAGTACAACAGATTTTACTAGAAATGCCAACTTTGTGTTGTCAAATTTATATACCCTTTAATCCTCAGACAGGCCTATCAAAGGGCAGTAGCTGAAAGGGCACAATAAACATTCTGTCTTTAAACATAGCATACCTAACTTTTCTGCAAGATATGTTTAAACTTAACTGGTGGCTTGCATGTAGATCTGGCAACCTTTTCTAAAACAAGTTCACTGCAGGAGTTCTCTCAGTAGCTATAATTCATTTCACAGCTATCATGTGGACATACACATATCTTATGATTTAAGAGTCCGTATTAATACTGAGAGAATATCATTTCACAGTGTAACCTGCTCTTGCATTCTCCAGCTGCAAAATGGAAAATCCTCTGGGTTCTTTAACTGTCTGAAGATACTGTTGAATTTTACATAGTGTCTTCATGGCTCTAAGCTAGAAAGCATCTGTCCCTAAAGTAAGATTTAGTGAATGTATTTGCCCTGCAGTGTGTTTGAAAGCTGGAAGATAATGACATTTATAGAACTGTAGTAAAAAAAGGGGGAGGGGGACACTACCTTAGACTCTTCTGTATTTTGCACAATATTCTAAAGAAAACTGGTGGTATTATTTGAGATGAAAATACGAGATAGGAGCTTGGTTTAAAACAACAACAACAAAAAACTAAACGGGACATCTTTGAAAACACAGATCTAGAAGTTCAAACCAGTATACAACAAAATGTTCCATACACAAAAGCATACCTTTCAACTTATGTCAAAATAAAGTGTTTCAGATGCATGATCATTAATAAATAAAAATAATACAACTGGAAACTGCAACAGTGTGTTACTGTGTGTGCATTGGGCAGGCAGGGTGGGGGCAACAAGGAGCTCACACAATGATCTTTGGTATCAGAACTGGAATGCTAAAAGCAGGTAACCTCTTGTTCCAGAGGGCACGAAACACTACAACTGGATTTTGCATGCTGCATTGTAGGGGAGAGTTACAGAGTGGTCTGTATCGGAGTTGTGTTTAGGAGTCTGGTGGTGTAAGCAAAAATTATTCCACACCACCACTGGTATAAACTGGGTACTGGGGGGGATGTGATTCTGTGGTTTGCCTCAGGTGCCAAAATATTTTGGTCTGGCCCTGCTCTGAACACTCCTCAAGTGCTTTTGCCCGGCTGCTTTTGCCTGGCTGGAATGTATCCCAGAACTGTGATGACCCCTCATGTTTATAGTGTGTGCACAAACAGAAACCTAGGATTTTTACATGGCTTGAATGTAGCCTATTACTGTATCTGCAGCCTATTACCTTCCTCTGCCCGCTCTTTGCCTTTGGTTCCACCCAGCAATGGCATGCAGCCCCCTGAGAGCTCGTCACAAGGGAACATGGCTCTGGGACTGAAAAATGTTTCTCACACCTGGCCTAGAGTAGCCAAAGCTGCTGGTCCAAACTACAACTAAACACTTTGGTACTACAAGGCTTGGGCTTAATATTTCCAAATCCCATTGCGGGGAGATTTCTACCTTAATCCAGAAAGCTGTCTGGAAAAACCATCTGCAAGGCTATTTTGAAGGAAACAGATGGAAAAGGAAGTGATTCCTCTGAATGTAGTATAAGATTTACATTATCCTCCATGAACTTCCATGTAGTCCCTATGTTTATATTTTATCATTATTTCCTTAGACAGCTCAGATTAGGAAGCCTGCATGAGCTCATGTTCTTGTTAATTTTGAGCCTGAACTATTTGCTTTTATAGATTATTTCGGTCAAGTAAAATAAAAGGGAGTAGAAAGGCAAAGAGACACAAGACTGAACTGTGGCAGGACTTTCATCCTTCTTAGGCTGTACAGCCTCTTCAGGCATATTCCAGCTTCCCAAATAAAAGGGCTGCTAGTTTTTCTGAGGCTCAAAGTACATATTGAGAAAGACAGATAATAGATATCCCAAGCATCCCCCTTCAAGCTCCTTTGCAGAATTATTGTCCAATTTCCTATGCATTTCCAAAATATATTTATAATACAATATATTTATATACAGTGGTGCCTCGCTTAACGAATGCCCTGCTTAACGAAATTTCCACTTAACGAAAGGATTTTTCGAGCGGAGCTTGTCTCGCTAGACGAATGCGTTTTGCGAAAAATTCGTCTAGCAAATCGCGGTTTCCCATAGGAATGCATTGAAATTCAATTAATGCGTTCCTATGGGCAAAAAAAAATTCAAAAAAATTTCAATGCATTCCTATGGGATTCGCTAGACGAATTTTTCGCTATAAGAAAAGACCCGTGCAATGAATTAATTTCGTCTAGCGAGGCACCACTGTAATACAATATAAACGGCCTCGGTCCTATATACCCGAAGGAGCGTCTCCACCCCCATGGTTCAGCCTGGACACTGAGATCCAGCGCCGAGGGCCTTCTGGCGGTTCCCTCACTGTGAGAAGCAAAGCTACAGGGAACCAGGCAGAGGGCCTTCTTGGTAGCGGCGCCCGCCCTGTGGAACACCCTCCCATCGGAGGTCAAGGAGATAAACAACTACCTGACATTTAGAAAACACCTAAAGGGAGCCCTGTTTAGGGAAGTTTTTAATCTGTGATATTTTAATGTATTTTTGTATTTGTTGGAAGCCGCCCAGAGTGGCGGGGGAAACCCAGCCAGATGGGTGGGGTATAAATAATAATAATAATAATAATAATAATAATAATAATAATAATAATACAAGCTTGGGTGTCCACCTTTCAGTTTACTCTCTCCCATAAAATGAGAGAAAATGAAACTGGAAGAACATGTTGGAAATGTTAGAAGAAGGTTGCTGGTGGCAGGAACATGCTTCTCTCTGCTTCCTTGCCCTGAGATTTAATACTTTCACCTGGGAACAGGTTAAGACCGCAGCCCTATACTTCTTTACTTGGGACTAAGTCCCACTGGACCTAGTGGGACTCACTTCTAAGGAGGCAAGAATAGGTTTCAGGCCAACTTTAGCTTAGACCCTGAGAATGGTAACCCTGTCAAAGGCCAAATCAATATTTTTACGCTAGTTGCTATACTGATTGTGTTCAATGCTCAAATGAGCAAAGATATTTTTAACCTGCTAACTAGAACTGCTAGAGGGGAATGGCTGGGCAGCACATTCGTAACAAAGCCACTCGATATCATTGCTGAAAAATGATCCCAAACCATAAATTAGGTTATCTCCATTATTTCTAAAGTAATAAGGTTTTCTAAAAAACAATTAAAAATCAGCAGCTTGGTTTTAGCCGATGTGAAAAGTTGAAGTCTGTGAGCTATTGCAAAGAATGTTTTGTTTGGGAGTGTGGGTGGAAAGAAGCACTGGCAATCAGCAGACCACCAGGATCCCAGTTAAAGATGTTGGAACCCACACAGACCCTACTGATAGTTTGAACTGGAGGAGGAGCAGGCTCATATAGAAGTAATCTATAAAGCTGCATGCAAGACAGCTTCCTAGATTCCTAAGGGAGCCTCCCCTTCCAGGTGCTACAGAAGTCTTTTCCTGTGGTTTGAAGGTGTTGGCAGGACCAGCAGGATACCGGTATGTCACCCTCTTTATACATTATAAAGCTTGCAGATCCCCTGGACTTCGGGCCTCCGAGCACCTCAACATCCCTGAATCAAGCAATGGCTGTTGATATTTCTAGTTTCTTTGTCTATCATGTGTAATTCCTTCTAATCCTGTTAAGCACCTGTACTGGTGTGCTGGAGACCAACCTCTGCAAAGTGCTTCCCCTCCTACCCACTTACATCTCCCTTGGCATCTCCCCAAGGAGTCCGTCCAACTTTGGTTTCTCCTTTTCTAGCTGTGGGCTGACTCCCTCTCAGATTCCCTGGCTGTGTTCCTTTGTCTCAAAGAGAAGGGGAGAGATGAGACTCCTGCTTCCCCAGCTGAGGCAGCAGGAACCTGGGAGCTGAAAGCATCCGCTCCCCCCAGCCTCTTCTCTCCGGTCTCAGCTCCCATCCGAATGTCCTCCTCTTTTCTCTCCATCTTCACCTGTCACTCCACTCCTGAGCCAGTCACGCCTCGGGACTCAAGAAAACACTGCCATTTTTTTAGTAACACGTAAAGAGAGCTTCCCCATCCTTTCATGGATCCTGAAATCGCTTCTGATCCTCAGTGTCTCCTCTATTATACTCACTAAGGATTTTATGCTCATATTATATAAGAGTCTACCATAGTTTTCCATGTTAAGCAGTGTGTAGTGTAATAACTACCATGTTCCGACTATGTGTTTGGAGTCCGTAAAATGGTTTAGAGCTCCCATTTCATCCATAAATATTCATTGAAAAGGTGAGAAAATAATCCTTTTAAACAAGACAGTGTGACAAAGTGGGGTTAATGGCTGTTTAATAGGCCAATTCTACATTGCTGAAAGGCATTGTCTGTGTGTCTACCTTTGAAAATGGTCTAGAAAGCTCGGTTAGGCCAAAATAGCCTGGCCAGATTGTCAACTGGGACTGGCTAAAAGGGTCATATTATGCCAGTGCTCTGTAATCTACAATGACAGTTAGTCTGTTTCTAGGCCAGGGTCCCCAAACTAAGGCCCAATCGCCTTCTAAATCTAAATCAGCATGTTTTTACATGAGTAGAATGTGTGCTTTTATTTAAAATGCATCTCTGGGTTATTTGTGGGGCATAGGAATTCATTCATTTTTATTTATTTTTTCAAAATTTCAAAATTTAGTCCAGCCCCCCACAAGGTCTGAGGGACAGTGGACCGGCCCCCTGCTGAAAAAGTTTGCTGATCCCTGTTCTAGGCCCTAAGAATCTTCCCATATATACCTACCCAGATCTTAAGGTCATCTTCTGAGGCCCTTCTGCAATTGCCCCTGCTGAAGAGAGAGGGACTTTTCAGCAGTTTGCCTCTTTAAATAATTTTTAGTCTTTCAGTTTTAAAAATGTGTTGTTGTTTATCAGGGGTCAGCAAAGTTTTTCAGCAGGGGACTGGTCCACTGTCCCTCAGACCTTGTGGGGGGGGGGCGGACTATATTTTTTGGGGGGGAATGAACGAATTCCTATGCCCCGCAAATAACCCAGAGATGCATTTTAAATAATAGCACACATTCTACTCATGTAAAAGCACCAGGCAGGCCCCACAAATAACCCAGAGATGCATTTTAAATAAAAGGACACATTCTACTCATGTAAAAACTGTAAAAACACGCTGATTGCCGGACCGTCCATGGGCCGGATTTAGAAGGCAATTGGGCAGGATCCAGCCCCCGGGCCTTAGTTTTCCTACCCATGGTTTAGATCATTAAACTGCTGTTGGGTTTCTTCTGTGGCTGTTTTAATTTGCTTTAGCTTCATTCATTTATAATTATTATTGTGTTTTGTGGTTTTTTAACTTCTGTTTTGTCACCATTTGGCTCTAAAGAAATGTTAGTAAAAAAAAAAGTTTAACATGCACCTGATGAAATAAGATTCTTGTTTGCGATGTTGTCCTTCTTTAATCGTCATAAAATCATCTCGTTTATTTACCCTCAAGTACTGTATTTCTGTTCATTACATGTCAATGTCAGATTAGAATTACAGATGTATGGAACTATATGAATTTAGCACACAGCCAATAATTCACACACACACACACACACACACACACACACACACACACACACACCTACTTACCCGAGCTGGCTTCTTCTGGGTCACCTGTTGTGGCTGCAAATAAAGAGTAAAGAAGTATATTGTTTAGATGGCTTATGACAAAGGAAAGTCTCCCCTTTCTCATACAGTCGTACCTTGGATCCTGAACACCCAGAAACTCAGACATTTTGGCTCCCGAAGTGATTGTTCTGGTTTGCGAATGTTCTTTTGGAACCCAAACATCTGACGGGGCTTCCACGGCTTCTGATTGGCTGCAGGAGCTTCCTGCAGCCAATCAGATGCCGCAATTTGGGTTTCAAACATTTTGGAAGTCGAACGGACTTCAGGAACAGATTCCATTCGACTTCCAAGGTATGACTGTACTGTGTAACAAAGCCTTCCTCAATATGGAGCCCATCAGGACGATGCTCATGGGAACAGTAGTCCAAAACATCTGGAGAATACCAGGTAGGTGAAGACCAATGTAACATACAGCAGGAAAACCTCAATTTTCAGTATTATGTGTGATATGATGTGTATCCTTTTTGATTAGAATTATATACTTATAAATTTCCAGTCTGGGCATTGGGAACGGGTAACTTTTACAATACAACAGTACAGCTGGGAAAGACAAGAGATTGTTTGCATATTTTCTACAATGATTCTAATTTAGCTGCACATACTTTATATAACATTCCCATGGCATACATGAAAATAATGTAAACAAAAACTACAGTTGGGGAATATTTGCAGAATTCTATTAGTCTTCATTGAATTCCAGTAAATATAGGCAAAGAGAGAACAGTACTGCAACATTGTACAAAGTCCACCCCCATACCTGCTTTTGAGGTCATCCAGATTTGTGTACATCATTTTCTTTCAAAGTATCCCTATATTGTAGAGTTGGAAGGGACCACACAAGAGTCATCTAGTCCAACCCCCTGTAAAGCAGGAATCTTTTGTCCAATGTGGGGCTCAAACCCACAATGCTGAAACTGAATCTCATGCTCTACCAATTGAGCTATCCCAGCTGCCAACTGACATTTCGCTGCATTGGTCTGTGTATCTGAAACTTAGGTATGGAGAGGGTTTTTTGTTTTTTTAATGCATTCATAGTGATTTTTCTTCTCATTATACCAAGCGGAGGACTAAAATACAATTGTGGTTTGAATAAGAAGAGTCTGGTTTCAATCCTTTTGGAGCATGCAGAGATTCCTTAAAACAATGAACTCACAGCTTACTGTATTAAGGATATACTATGCAAGGAGTCAAATCTCTGAAGACAAAAAGTCTATATCCTCTGAAGTAGAACATAAGGGTCCATGGGAGACCGATGTAGGGCCAGGTTTGCAAAATCACCCATGGCTCAACTTTCTAGACATGTTACCAAATGATTTTTTTTAAAAAAAATTTTTAATTAACTTTCCATTTTATATAAATATAGCACACTCAAGTTTTTGAATTATATTCCACTCTCATGAGCACTTGACTCCCCTTCCTCCCAGCCCATGATTACCTTAAATTATATCTTTTTTAAAATTGCATTTCAATTTCCCCTCTTTATTCTCTATTCAATTCCAATAATCACTAAATTATATTAATTGTAAATCCGTGCTTTCTATAAACTATCAAGCTTTAAACCAATCCTATCAGTGCTGTTAAATGTTTACAATTATCCTTCAAATACTCTATAAACTTATTCCAGTCTTTTTTGAAATGTTTGATCCCGCTGGTTTTGGATTTTCCCAGTCAATTTCGCCAACTCAGCATATTCCACCGTCTTTGTCTGCCAGTCCTGGATCGTTGGTACATTATCATAACATTTTAGCTCCCCACTTTTGAGTTCCCCATCACACTTGAGTTCAAATGAATATGTGGTCAGCCTGGGGTGTTTCCCAGTGCTGTTGAAAATCCAACCTGTTTCTTAAAGCATAAAAAGTACAACTTGTGACTTTTCAAAGTCAAATGCAGCCCACATGCTATGTATGACACCCCCGTAAACCTTTGGTTTTGTTGCCTGTGGCCACAAAAACATGGTTGTAGAACATCCGGCAGGCAGGCTGCATTTAGCCTGGTGGGTCACAAGGTGTACAGATATATCCTGGCTTTAAAGGCTAGTAGACACCCACCTGTCTTGACCATTATCATCTATCATTGCATCTCCTTTCATATTTCAATACTAAATTCCTTAAATATGAAATGCTTGCTCAAGACCACCTGAAAATCACACCCTTTGCAGATCTGTGTGATCTGGCTGTGCCTACTCAGCTGTGAGGTAAAGAAGTTCAGAAAGGCACTTTCTTTTTAATTACTTCACAGCTTCACAGAATAAATCCTGCCCATTTTGACAGAATGCTGCCCCCACTTCTGATCTGGCAAGCCAACTCCTTCTCCTCTTTCAATTCCCTCCTCAAGCTCACATTTCCCCCAGCAAATTATTTCCTGCAGCATACGCCTCACCTGTTTCACGCCGTCTGTTACCAGTTAAATGGACTCATCCTTTCTAGTTTATAAGGTAAAAAGGTAAACGACACTTGGACGGTTTAGGCCAGTCAAAGGTGACTATGGGGTTGCGGCGCTCGTCTTGCTTCAGGCCGAGGGAGATGGCATTTGTCCACAGACAGCTCTGGGTCATGTGGCCAGCATGACTAAACCGCTTCTCTGGAGCAATGGAACACCGTGACTGAAACCATAGCGCACAGAAATGCCGTTTACCTTCCTGCCACAGCACTACCTATTTATCTACTTGCACTGGCATGCTTTCAAACTGCTAGGTTAGCAGGAGCTGGGACAGAGAAACAGGAGCTCACCCCGGCACAGGAATTCAAACTGCCAACCTTCTGATCAGCAAGCCCAAGAGGCTCAATGGTTTAGACCACAGCGCCTCCCGCGTTCCCATTAGTTTATAAGAAACCCTACTGAAGGACCATAGTTCAGTGATAGAGCATCTGCATACTGAAGGTCCTAGGTTAAATCCCCAGCATTTCCAGGAAGGTCTAGCAGAAACCCTGGAAAGCCATCACTAGTCAGTGTGAACACTATTGAGCTAGATCAGGCATCCCCAAACTGCGGCCCTCCAGATGTTTTGGCCTACAACTCCCATGATCCCTAGCTAACAGGATCAATGGTCGGGGAAGATGGGAATTGTAGTCCAAAACATCTGGAGGGCCAAAGTTTGGGGATGCCTGAGCTAGATGGACCAATGATCTGTAGTTCATTCAGCAACATCTGGAGGTCCAAAGGTCCCGCACACCTGATTTAAAACGTTATTTTGGCCAACATGGATAGCAGAATGCTCCAATACTTAGGAGCAGGGCAGAACAGAGTTGACTGGATTGAGAACAGAAAGACTCCAGCAAAACATCACGCTTTCTGTACCTGGTATTAGTGATGGCTGTGTGTGGCTTTTATTTATCTCAGTTGGTATCCATCCTGGATCTGAATTAATTTTACAAATGTGTTGCTGTTGTTTTAATCTTTTTATATTTATAGTAGTTTTTTAAATTAAAAAAAGTTCTTACTGACTTTTTATAGACATATCTATTTTATATATGTCATTGTATTGTAAATTAAATTTGAAATGCCTCATGGGAAGTTATTCGCAAAATTAATAATACAATACAATACAACTAAAAATCAGTATGAATATTTCATGCAGGTGTGCCACTTTCCACCTGAATGAAGCTCGTGGACCACTTTGGGAACACCTGCCCCTAGAGGGCGATTTAGTCTAGCAAGTTTATTTTCCTTGTATTTGATAAACAAAGCTAACAATTTCAGAACTGACAATTCCGCCCAATATTTATTTGCAAGTGGCATCCAGTCATTGTACCCAATGAACTTATGAAATGGAAAATGTTCTGTAGAAACTTTTCTGCCCCATGTTACTGGTAGCTGCTTGGGAACCACATGT
Organism: Zootoca vivipara; assembly: GCF_965207765.1. Lineage (NCBI taxonomy): Eukaryota > Metazoa > Chordata > Lepidosauria > Squamata > Lacertidae > Zootoca > Zootoca vivipara. The sequence goes on along the minus strand of NC_142592.1, from coordinate 26,917,772 downwards.
ATACTGCCTTGATTTCCATGACAGACTAAAGGCGGGACAATGATTTCAATGGGCCTACGCTGAGTAGCGCTTAGTTGGAGGCAACTCAATGCCCTGTCAAGTTGCACATATTCCTGCTTTCTAGACAGTTATGTGTAGGGAATATCCACATTGTGAATAATGTCTTCCCTGTTTTAAGCCTTAAATGGCTTCATTTTGAGTCACACAGTTTTTCCATGTGAAAGCTAGGAAACACATAAGTAATCTAGAGATTGTATTTTTTTTCCCTGGACCAAACTTTTGGTGGAAATCTGAAAAGAAGTGAGTTTTCTAGCAGCATGTCTCTTTTTCAGAAATGAAATGGTTCGAGGAAGACTTAAAAATCCCCCCCCCTCCTCTGAGGCAAAGAAAAAAAGATTGAACTAGTTTGTAGAAGTACAATCAATCTATCCAGGATCACAAATCCACACTTTTTAAATTACAAGCCATAATCTAGCAGGCAAAGACGTTATCAGCCTTTAGACAGCAAAAGTCCTGAATGAGTAACATTCCTATAAACTTTGGTCTGCATCCAATCAGTCAAAGTACAATGTTTTCCTTTTGCTATTTTCATGAATGGCTGCAGTATTGTGCCTCGGTTCAGTCAAGACTCCTCTTCTACAGCCATTCATAAAAATAAAAACAAACCAAAACAAACATGCACAAAAACTTTCTGGGTCCAGCCTGGAGCCACTGGGTGCCAGAGGCTGAGAAAACATACTGGCAGCTCCAACTCCAAACAGCACTGAAGTATTCAGGGATCTGCTTGGTGGTCTGTAAAGTATGAAGTGCTGTATCGAAGGGCAGCTGGTAGAATTACTGTGACACATACTAGGCAGTGAGCCAGAGTTGGCCTTGTTTCAGACATTGTCTTTCCTCTCATTGAAGTGTCAGGACCTAATTCATGGAAAATTTGGTGAATTGGCAGCTGTTTCAGAGGATTTCATTGAGTTGCAGTGTGCAGGAGTCACATGAATGCAGGGTACTCAGCCAAGAAACAGGGGGATTTCTGAGCAGTAGAAACCAGTCAGCCTGCAAGAATGTCTGTGGATTTGATGTGGTTTTGGAGTAAACATGTGTACAGGTGTAATCAGCAGGGGAGGGGAAAGAGGTGGAAGGAGTGCTAATGACTGAGATTATTAAAGAGAGCAAGGCCTTTTGAAATGCAGTCTTCTGGCAACAACATTCAGGCCCCGAAGGGTGCAAAGGTCTGGTCAGCTCAAAGTTTGTAGCAGTTGCATGTGTAAGGCAGATCGCTGCAATGTAACTGAATCCTGAAAAAAGGCTGCTAGATAAGGTTGAAACAAACAAATTGAACAAACAAGTTGGATAACAAAATGCATTTTTTTTGTATTGATATTATTGTATTTGCATGGTCCATGGGGTCATGAAGAGTCGGACACAACTAAACAACATTTGCTGAATACAGTAGATAGCCTTGCATTTTGAGCTATCCAGGAGTAAAGGACAATCCATGGTTGACAACAGCCCAGCTAGCTTGCATTTTCATGTAAAAACAATACAGAAATTTTAGCATTGGTGCTCTGCTACTCAAGAGGGAAAGCTAAATCACTTCCCTGTGTTCCAGGACATGCCAGTGCAACCTGCATGAGAGACTTGGGTTCGTCCACACTTTGCTCATCCCACAGCTAGTAAGCACAGGTCTGAGAGGTTTCCCGTTTGCCCTGCTGCATCCCCCAGGAAGAGCCTGCGCTTTACTGCTGAATCGGAGCACATAACAATCCACAGAAAACCCAACTGACATTTGTTCCAATTCAGAAGTAAAGAGTGGCTTTCCCCGGGGGAAAGTGGCAGGACAAGCAGAAGTGTAGATGAGCCCTCAAATAGGCACAGAAGAAAGAAATGAGGTAGAAGGATCTGGATGCTGGGAGGTAAGACACACTTTTTGAGAAAGGAGGGAAAAGACAGAGAGCCCTTCCAGAGGAGCACTTTCTTGAGCACTCGTCCCGATTTGCTTGTACAAAGCTTACATGGAGGTTAGATTATATCTGGCCTTTACTGAGCATTCATTCCAATTTGTTTTCAGAGTTATAGAACAGGAAGGATTTTTCCTGATTTGTTTGGAGGGTGTTGACCATAGCTGTCAACTTTCGGATTTGAAAATAAGGGATCAGCTGCCTCACCTGTCCCGGGGACAGTCTACGGTATATCTAACAATCCAGGATAGCAGCAGGAAACGGTGCTGGAATAAGGGTATTTTCAGCAAAAAAAAAAGGGAAAGTTGACAGCTGTGGCGTGGAATAAGGGAGTTTCCCGCAAAAAAAGGGAGGGTTGACAGCTGTGGGTGTTGACACATCTTCCTGTTAGCCATTCATTCATCCCACTCTTTTCAAATCATTTCTGCATCACTTTCCAAAATGAATAAATAAATCTGTTTCTTTTTCTGAAGTGGACTTGTGCAGAGCCTTTTATTTTACTTTAAATGTGCAAACCTGAATTTCCGGTATGTGCTTGAATCCTCCTGTAAAATAGTCACAGTCCGGAGGACCATGCCGACTTCCTTTGGGGAGTTATCAAATGTTGGAGAAAGCAAACCTTTCTCCAGATATTGGACTGTTCACGAACTCCATATGGAACGTTGTGTTTTTATTCTGTAAACTGCCCTATGATCCACAGATGGAGGGCAGTAGGTATATTTAATAAATAATAAATAGCAACCCTTTTGCAAACTGCTGAAAGCTTTTCAGATACAGTTGTCTTCATGACCAACCTGTAAAGCTGACACATTATTATCACCATATTAGGAATAAATGTAAGTGTCAAAAAGCAGCTCGCTGTGGAAGAACCTCTTGCCTCCAAGATCTTCAATAGCGAGTTATTACTTTCGTCCTACCAGGCATTTTTACACTAGAGCCTCTTTCGATCTCCGTAATTACTTGGGTGGAGCTATCCTCACAAGTGCACACTGTTAAGGATAATGATTTAATTTCCTGAAATGGGAATTTTTACTTATGTTGAATTACTGTGTACTTTTAACATGGCTTTCCCCCCTACTCTGGCAGTAGCTCTCATGTGATTGGCTGCCTGTGAGTCACAAGAGAGGCATTCCATTATGATGTGACTGTTTTTCCAGTACAGTGGTGCCTCACTAGACGAATGCCCTGGTAGACGAATTTTTCACTAGACGAATGGGTTTTGCGATCGGAGGTTGCCTTGCAAGACGACAAGGTCTTGCGAAGTGTGGCCATAAAAACCTCCGATCACAAAACCTATTTGCAAAAGGCATTTGTCTAGTGAAAGGCGAACCAGCTGTAGCAAGGGAAGAAGGCAAAGGAAGATCAGCTGAGAGGCGCTGACAGCCTTCTTCCCGCGCTGCAGCTGGTTCCCCTTTGTGTTCTGCTGGTCTCTGCCGGTTGCCGTGAGCAGTGAGGGGCAACCGGCAGAGACCAGCGGAACACGAAGGGGAACTAGCGCGGGAAGAGGAAAGAAGAACTAGCGCATTCCTCCGCTTTCCCCGCCACCTAGCCCGGCACAGCGGCATTTGACGGGGCTTCCGAACCCTCGTCAGATGCCGGCTCTGTCGGGCGGGGGGGAGAGGAACGAAGGAAGAGAAAGCTGGGGAGACTCCGAACCCCGGGATCTGTCCTTGCTGTCGGCGGCAGGGGGAGAGGAATGAAGGAAGAGAAAGGGCTGCTTTCTCTTCCTTCGTTCCTCTCTCCCTTCTGCTGAGCGTGCACAGATCCTGGGGTTTGGAGTCTCCGAACCCCGGGATCTGTCCTTGCTGTCAGCGGTGGGAGGGAGAGGAACGAATGGAGAGAAAGGACAGCTTTCTCTCAGTTCATTCCTCTCCCCCACCGCTGACAGCAAGGACAGATCGGCGGTGGGGGGAGAGGAACGAACGGAGAGAAAGGACAGCTTTCTCTCTGTTCGTTCCTCTCCCCCCACCGGTGACAGCAAAGACAGGCAGGCAGGTGGCAAGGACAGGGAGGGGCTGTTGCCGCCTGTCTGCCTGCCTTCCACAAGCCAAGCGAGCAAGCGCTGCCACTGCCGCCAGTCCCCCGGAGCCCATAGGAACGCATTAATTAACTAGATTAGACGAATTAATTAGACGAATTTTTCGTAGGACGTATTGACCGTCGGAACGCCGTGGGAAAATTTTTAAAACAACAAACAAACTCCAAACCAAACAGCTATTTTCTTTATACCACTTATATTCTAAAATTTGGATTTCTAACAAGAATTATACCAGAGTGGAACCAACTGGAAGTTGGAAGTCCCTGAACAGTTTCAAGAATTGAAGTGTTCCATTCCATCCATTCCTAATTAAAACCAACTGGAGTTGACAGTGTACCCAGAATCTTTTTAACAGAAGTTGACAATGGCTACACCTCACATTGTACATGAGTAGAAGAGGGTGGGGAAGTGGAGAAAGAAAGAAAGAAAGAAAGAAAGAAAGAAAGAAAGAAAGAAAGAAAGAAAGAAAGAAAGAAAAGGAATGTGTGATGTCTCAGGCCTCTTGACAATCTTAAAGCTCCATTAATTTTATTTCTGCACCTGACTCAGGGGTTGTTAACAGGACCAGGCTGTTTGTGAAGTTTATGCTTTGGCTAAAGTATTATGTCCCCCATAGTCAAGGGATTTTGGGAACAAATTTATAATGAACTAAAAAGAGTACTACAGTACACGTTCCCCAAGAGACCGGAAGCATTTTTATTAGGTATGGTGGGAAAAGAAATAAACAAAAAGGATCAAAGATTTTTTCTATACGCTACCACGGCAGCTAGAATAATGTTAGGGCAGAAATGGAAAACAACAGAAGTTCCAACGATCGAGGAATGGAGAATAAAATTAATAGAATATATGGAGTTAGCAAAACTGACCACAAGGATAAGAGACCAAAAAGATCAAAGGTTTTGGATGGATTGGAGTAAATTTATTGAATATGCAAAAAAGTATTGTAAAGATTTGAAAATACTGACAGGTTTTACATAATGCCAGCAATTATTAACATAAAAAATATCTGACCATAATAATTATAGGGAGAGTATAAGACAAAAAGGACAGAGGTAAACGTAGGCAAGCGAAGTAAAGATAATATAGAGAAATACCAATGTAGAGAAGGAAGGAAGGAAGTCACAGGCTCGGCAGAGCATCAGTTTAGGTTGACAAATTGTTAAAATATAAGCTGTATATATGTATTTTTGTATGTATTTTTCTTTTTATGTATGTCTGTTATTTTTCTTTCTTTTTCTTTTATCTATTGTTTTTGTGTGTTTCCACATTACTGCAAAATAATAATAATAATAATAATAATAATAATAATAATAATAATAGTATTATGTCCCCTAGTCTCTAGAACAAAAGGTCATGATTTCTGCCTTCTCCACCTCATGTTTGCAATTAAGTAGCCATCCTAATGTCTGTGAACACAGAGAGCTATGAGTGGCTGGAATCCATTCTAAAATCTGACCCTTATATTGTCAAGGAGATTTAAGAGTACTCTGCACAGACTCATAAACCTGAACAATAGTAACCTGTGAAGAATCTGTGGAATTTCATTAAAAAATACTGTTTTCTTCCTTTTCATTCTACTTGGCCCCATTTGTAGAATTTAATACCAATGATACTAGTAGGATAATTCAAATGTTAATTATGGGTTTATTAAACTGACTTCTCTTGACTTTTTCTGGACCTAGTTTTATAGGAAAACCCACACAATCTCATGGGGGTTGCATGGTGGGAGTACGATGTTATTTAGCCAATTGCAATATAAGCATTACGTTTTATTCCTAAGGTTATGGGGAACAGCACTACTCCTCAAATATGATTTGATGGATTACTCTTTTCCAATTCAAATGTATTCCCACAAAAAGCCCATTCAGGCAGCTGACAACTTCCAAGATGTTACAAGCATATTCAACAGGGCAAAGTTCTGCCTACAAAGTTCAGGCTAACAATATAAACATTATTTTGAAATAAGGGATCTTTCGATGTACCGTGAGAAGGCCCACCCCAACCTGCTACCCACAATTCATTTGCTGTTTGAAGTGTGCATTTAAATATCCCAGTCAGGGCTGGAGTTTGGGTAGCCACTGCCAGAGGTAGAAAATGTTGTGGCAGTGAAAAGGGAAAGGAGAACACAGACTCTCAGCTCTCTACTTGGAGAGGCTCTAGCTGGAGGTACTGGGGATTAAAGCTGAAACTGATCTATGGCCCTTACCCAGCGAATTGCTCTACCACCAAGCTACTGCCCCTCTCTGAATATTTCACTTGGGCATTTTGAGATGGTGGTAAAACCTCTGCAATTTGCCACTGTTAGTTTCATGACTTCTCTTGTTAAGAAGCTCATTTGCATAAAGATTGATTCATTACTTACTAGCTCAATCTAATTTTTAGCTATCTGATAAATTACGCTTTTCTGATTCAAAACATAATTATCTAGGTCGAGGAGGTGACATTGTAATCTCAGCTCAAATCAGAACATACAAAATGGACAGTGTAAACATTTTTTTTCAATTTATTATGGCTTCCTCATCATATCATCTTCCATATTTGCAAATTGCTCTCTTACTATTAATGATAATTTATTATTAAAATTCCCCAGCCACTCTGGGCGGCTCCCAACAGAACACTAAAAACAGAATAAAACTTTAAACATTAAAAACTTGGACTTGAATCTATGACCAGCATTTAGCAATTTTCACAGAAATTCCAGACTAGGATAAGCACCCCTCATGTGCTTTGATTATGTGTTTATGGTACTTTTTTTTTTTTAGTAAGGATGTATTAAAATAAATTTGTCTCCCAGTGTTTGTCCTTATGTAGTCAAAACCACGTCACCCATGTATCACACAAGAGTTATTGAAGTGATTGACAGACTTAGGGGCGCTTTGAGGGTTGCAGAAGGCCAGAAAAATTGGGGGTTATTAAAAACAAAAGGAAAATGGCCCCATAACAACACAATGGCATAGAATATTGGTTGAGTGGGGTGGGTAGTAATAAAATGGATTGACTGAAATGGGGGGAAATGTATAAAATGTGGAAAGAGCCATGACATTAGACAGGTCACTAAGAAGCTATTTTGAAATATCCTCAGGGACAGGAGAGCTGCCTAGACACATCAACAAAGAAATTGAATAATTTAATGAGGCTAGAGTTGGTGTGTCCATCTCAGTCCCTTTCCCTGCCCTCCCCCCCAAAAAACCCCCAGCAAATGGAGAAAAGCAACCTAAAAGCAATGAGAAGTGAGCATAGAATGCTGCTGAGTATCGGGAGAAGAAAACTGGCGTTGGGTGGTTGGGTGAATGGAATACTGAGAACCCTGAACTAAAGCATCACATACTGTCTGCAGTGTTTTGTTGACAGATCCCAACTGTTAGAACTCAGGTTTAAGATTCTAGGTTTTAAACCCCAAATCTCCAAGTTAAAAAAATCCAGCGGGGAGGGACATATTTTAAAATAAAACCATTAGCTTTTTCTTTGCTAACTGTCCATACCTGTCAGGATAGGAACCAATCCCTAAGAGACTGAGATTACGAAGAATATTCCTTGACGGATGGGTCATTGCATATTTGACTAAATAGCTCATATCAGCACTGTCAGGATGTTGCCCTAGCTGACCTTTTAATGTCCTATAGGACAATGGAATAGCACCCATATGGTAATAATTTTTGGTTACTGGCAATCTGAGCTGCACTCGAATTGGGAGACCTGCAGCTAAAAACTGTGGTATCTTGTTACCACCCTTTTCCCTTATTTGCTTAAACTTTCTCATTCTTTTGCTTCAGGCATTCTCTGTCAAAAGGAAGGATGTTCACACAGAAAGGTTGTTCTGTTTCTGGACAACTAATTTCATAGAGATATTCATGATGAAACAAAAATGAGCAAGATTCATGCAATTAATTTCTTGCCACTAGCTAGCATCCACTTCTGGTTCTAGAATTCTCTTATGTTTTGATGCATGTTCTGCCTTACTTACATCAGTAAATCAGAGAGACCGGATCGAAAAATGACTCCTCCCAAAATGAATAAAAATCAAACATGTTAAACTCAAGTTACTAAATTATACTTTTCTTGATTATCCATATTACTCCTTTGAAAAGATAAACAAGTCTTTTCTTTTGATAATCTTATAAATATCAGAATATCATAGGTAATCTGCAGCAATAGGAATATAATGTTCATATTCATTTATGCATCCTGTCATTGCTTCCTTAAAATTTATAAACCACTTTCCCACTCATTCTCAAAGCGACCTACAAAGTGTGTACACACACACACACACACACACACACACACTTCTTCTTTTTCTAAAAAAGAAACTTTTCTTCTTTAAAGTTCAGCTACATCTGCTTGATTTTTCTGTGAAGGATTGTGTAATAGTAAAAATGGAAGACAGGCCCCCTACCAGTTGTTCAAGATGCACAGGTTCAGTACATCTGCTGCTACTGCCATAACTACCATGCTTTATAATCTTTTTTTCTAGCCAGTTCAAATCAAATTCTTCCTAAGCAGATTTCCAGCATTAGTTGAATACCTGTGATGTACAATTGCCCTCATGTGCAAACTATAGATCATTGTACCACGTGGAATGGATCCTATCTAAGCTGGGAATGTCCAGAACATCCCGTAAGAAATTATATTTTTCCTTGTACTCTCTCACTCATTTAAGCCAAAGAACAGAGACACATTGAGAATTGCATCGTCCCATCATCAGACAGGATTCAAAGCAAAAAATAACAACCCCAGAGTGCTACATTAATTTATCTTTTGCTAAAAGAAGTATCCTCCAAAAATGGCTAAAGTATCAGCGTTGTTAATATTCTTCACCATGTGTATATCTAGACTTAACAAAGTTTGCCTTCTGGACAGTATCCAACTAAGTCACAATATAAACTGACCAAAATCAACGAGTGTGATTGATTTAAAACCACTGATTTCAGTGGGTCTGTTCTGAGTATAACTTAGTCAGGTACCACAGCCTCCCTGTTTTTGTCTGAAGAGCCCAGTGAGGGAAAAATACTTTAATTTTATTATTACAGGTTTAGGTTTATTGAATTTACATATTGCTTGCTACTACAGTGGAACCTCGGTTTATGAACACCTTGGTTTACGAATTTTCGGTTTACGAACAATCGTAAACCTGAAGTGTAAACCGAGGTTTCCGAGGCCTGCTGAGGCGCTCCAATGCCTCCACGGAGGCCAGGCCTTCGCTCCGGGCCTCGGCGAAGGCATCAGAGCACTTCCATGGCGGCGGCCCAGTCGTGGAAGCACTCCAATGCCTTCACAGAGGCCCGGAGCGAAGGCCTGGCCTCCGCGGAGGCATCGGAGTGCCTCAGCAGGCCTCGGAAACCTCGGTTTACACTTGCTGCTTTAGGGGGTGTTTTTCATCGTCTGGAACGGATTAATCCACTTTCCATTACTTTCAATGGGAAAGTTCACTTCAGTTTAAGTACACTTCAGTTTATGAACAGACTTCCAGAACCAATTGTGGTTGTAAACCAAGGTACCACTGTACATCAAGTCCTTAAATGATTCACAACCAGAAACAATACAGTCGTACCTCGGAAGCCGAACAGAATCGATTCTGGAAGTCTGTTCAATTTCCGAAATGTTTGACTTCCAAAGCGCGGCTTCTGATTGGCTGCAGGAAGCTCCTGCAGCCAATCGGAAGCCTTAGAAGCCCTGCCGGATGTTCGGCTTCCGAAAGAACGCTTGAAAACTGGAACACTCACTTCCGGTTTTCGGTTTTGGGAACTGAAACGTTTGACTCCCAAGGCGTTTGGTAGCCAAGATACGACTGTACTGTAATAAAAACATATAGACATATTAAAAACATAATCACAATACAAACATCCATCAGGCCCATCTTTGCCTGACACTGAAAATTGTTATGGCATGGGCCTCTGTGGGGAGAGCATTCCATAGAAAGGGAGTTACTACAGAAAAGGCCCATTCTTCTCACCACAAGGCTCTGAGCATCCCTTGAAGGTGGAACTTAGAGAAAGGCCTCAGGTGATGATCTCAGAGTTCATATGGGGAAAGGACTAGAAGTGGCTCTCCAGGATCCCAGGTGGAGAGGGGGATTGAATCTGGAACTCTCCCGCAAGTTGATATACATTGTGGTTCATAAATGGGAAACACAACGGAAAGTTAACCATCTTCCTATTAGTTAAAAAGCTATAACTTTTTCAGTTGCAGGGGACCTCACCTTCTTGTACTCTCTTTTGTTTTCATGATATATTAATCAGTACATTTGTTGTGGCTAGACTTAATTAGTTATAAGACGGAAAGACATCTGAAAGTTTTTTACTTTGCTGATAGCAACCTTATTTTCTCGTAGTCAAGGGCATCACCTTTTGCGACCACGTGTTTTAAGTTTGTGTGAGAACAACTGATCTTGTCATCTGTGTACAATATGTTGCATAAGCATTAGCTTGTAGGCTCAACTAATTGGTTTGTATTATGAAGCATCAGAGTGTTATAAAGTTCCTTCATCTACAGAATGGGGGTGGCAGACATCTGCTCATGATACACCAATTATATCCTCTTTAATAGTGGAGATATGTGTTGCATCTTTAGACATTATCAGCTTCTACTGTATTCCAAATCAAACTTGTGCTGTTTAACAAAAAAATTGGTCATCGCAATAAAAATGAACTGAGAAAGTTTCCATTCAAAATCCAGAGCAAAATGTTTAAATCCACTTCCAACAGGTTAGCAACAGCTACATCCATATTAAAGAAAGCATATGCCTGTTTTATGAAGGGGCCAGCACAATGAGAGCCATATATAAACACATTAGAATATATTTACAATTTATTGCATTAGCTTCAACATATTCCCAGTTCTGCACACTTCTTTGTAACCCACTGCAAATCCGGCAACCCCAAATATAACATTTTATTAGCCAATAAATTATCTTTCTTTAGAAGCATCTTATTAATACAGTACTAGACATTCAGGCTAACTGATTCACAATTCTCTTTTCCTGGGGTTCCCTACAGATGTCACAAAGGAACACATTGTGGCAAATCTTTTTCAACTGCCCTGGCTCCACAGATTCAGACATATCATTTCCTTTGAATGTTGTTGGGACATTGGTTTTAAACCCAAAGGCCACGAAAACCTTTCAAGTTAACTATTACTGTCCAATCTTGTGCATTTTACTCAGAAATATGCCTCACTGTGTTCAATAAGACTTGCATTCCAGTAAGTTCCTTTAAAGGCAGATCTCAAAAGATAATACTGCAATGCATTAAAATAGGGCAGGCAGGGCAAATACAACCACGTCTAAATTATTTTCCATTATCCTCATGCACATATTTCCCCTTCAACCTGTCTTTAACTAATTTATAAACCTGCCCCAAAGATCAATCCCTTGTGTTTTGAAAGTCAATATCAAAAGTCTACATTTTAGTTTCACAGCAGTGTCCCCAGCTGATCCGGTTGTAACTCAGCACTTGTTCCAGAAAGTAATAACTGCCATGAGAATATTTATCTTGACAGGCATAAAAACAACTACTGTTCCCAAAAGGAGTAAGAGTGCCTGGTGGCACACCTAACAAAGCACTAAAACTTTATTTGTATAGATTCCAATTGTTCCCCCCCCCCGAAAGTCCCAGACTCTCTGCCTTATAACGAAACACCAGGTGATTAAAATTTATGGTTTCGACCATCAATACCCTATTACACTGATGGCCAAACTAGACTCAGTGACAAAGTAGACTCGGAGTCAGCAACTATAAGCCCAAGTGCCAAATCCCATGTGCTACTAGTTGCTCCACTAGAGGCAAGAGGTCTACGGAATGAGTGATGGCTGTGGGCAACAGGAGCTGTTTGTACAGTTCATTTTTTGTGATGGGACCATGGTCCATCCTCCCATGTTCTCACCTCAGAATGAATCCAGGGACTGGATAGGGGCTAAGTAATGCCCCCCAAAGTCTCACTTCTGGAAAAGACGTGCCGTTATTAACACCAGGTTGTCTCTTGAACTTCATTATAGAATGACATCCAACAATTGAGAAATGGGGATGAAAGAACAATGGGGAATAAGAGGGACAGAGGTGGACCTAGCTCCTCTGGCATGCCAGGGGTGGGGCTAGCATCCCAGGGGGTGAGGCGAGCATCCCAGGGGGGCGGGGTGGCAATGTCACCCCCCTTTAGGGATGACACCCGGGGTGGCCCGCACTTACCACACACCCCTTCACTTCGCCAGTGAAGAGGGATAAGAGGGATTTTGGCCTGCTGCAGGTGGGGAATAAATTGACACCAAATATTTGTTACAAAACTGACATGGAGCCTCATTGTGCTTTAACTGAATTCATCAGTTGTTTTCAATACTGCTCAATAACACATTGCATACAGAAAGATAACTATGTAAACTCCGTTCTAATACGTGAATGAAAGGTGGTGTTTCGTCTGTTTTAGATGGGGTTGCAGACCCCTTGAAGGACCAAGTTCATAATCTGGAGGTGCTATTATATCTAACCTAAGCAGCCTTAGTTAAGATGGAACACCTTTTAGCATTGTAGGCTTGTGGAGAGAGGCAACGTTATTCATGCTCTGGTTAATATGCAATTTGTATTGCTGCAATGCATTTTACATGAGCTGCCCTCGGAAGAAACTGCCACCCATGCAAAATACAACAGCTAGAAAAATAACTGGGATGGGGCACGCGGAACCTATCACATCAGTTGTAACAACAGCACGGACTCTTAGTGGATGTCTAGGGTCTAGTTAAGATGCTGTTTTTAAGCTGTGAGCCATAGCTCACTGATACAGGCATCTGTTCTGCTTTGCACCCAAAACGATTTGCCCCTTCTCACTGGAAGCTATGGTGTGACACTGTAAAAATCCAAAACAAAATGGGAAAGGAAAACAAGAGGGAAAATGTTTTGGGTATCTGAGTTCCTGTGACATCAAACCTTCCCTGACCCAGATTTCTCTGCACATTTAAAAACATGCACGGCACTGCATGCAATATTGAAAGCAACCAGTTTTAACCTGATTAGATCTTATATATGTAGCTATTTAATTAAAATGATTTGGTGGATGCAGTTCCTATTATTTAGAATATTATGTGCACTCCTGGTGGCCAATTATCATCTTTATCATGGCAAGGGGGAACCATCTGCAGTCTGCTCCTGGGGGGCACAACTACTCCTTCACGAGAATACTGTGCACATGGTACTTCAAAGAGCTTAGGAATGTTTAACTGTTAAACATGCATAATGCAGGTTGGTGTGATGTCATTGTGCAGACAATGGAAATCCAAAACCAGATTTAAAAATCTCTTGTGAAAGTGGGCTATCTTGTGCTGAACTTCGAACAATTAATTATTTTTATGTGCAACATGCCCGAAAGGGAAGTTAAAAATAGGGATTGCTTTCAAGTAGACTCTGGATGTAATTTGAACATATGCTGGCTGGGGCACTGTTTAAATAGACGAGTATTTTATGCGTTCACTCATATGGAATGCAAAGTGACCACTGGGGAAAAGATCAAGTGACTCAGTGACTATTGGGTCCGTTTCATAAATAAATACTTTCTTTTTTTTAAAGAAACTTATGACGATGAACGATTTCCACAATTGCCATCTGCCCATAATCAAGTGTGTAATTCTGTGCTCACTAAAGGAAATCCAGCTAATGTAAGCATCTTCTCTTTTGAGTACTGTTCTCATGAAATAGGAATAAGCTTGCATACTTTTTTCAAACATAAAATGGGAACATTAGCACGCAGGGACAAAAGTATACTGTCTTTCCATCAAAGAAAAGTTATTGAAAACACTATGCTTGTGAAGCAGGTTTTAGATCCTAGTCTGTCCATTAAAAACAGACTCAGGACCGTTCAAATTCGCACCCCTTTGAGTTCAAAAGGAAGCTTAGTGCATTTTCAGCTAGCCCTGATGCAAGCGGGAACCAAGGGTTGCCATACGTCCAGAATTTCTCGGACATTGCCTGGATTCGACCGTTGGAAACAGTGTCAGTGTCCAGACTGGAATCACCTAAATGTCCAGGAAAATCCATACATAAGGCAACCCATGTCGGAAGTGTAGATTTTGTCGAATTTCCTTAAAAATAGCCCCAAAACTTCTCTCTCTCTTTCTCTCTCTCTCTTTTGAGATCTTGCAGAAAGAAAGAAAAATGCTCAACAAATATGGCAACCCTAGAGTTGTCTCTGTTTCACAGAACAGCTGTATGAGGATCTCTCTTGCTGTTTTTACTCTGAAGAATTAACCTTGACACTATAACAATTTTCCAAAGTCAGCTCAAAATAAAAGTTTATCTGAAGGTCACAAACAATGTATCAGGAAATGCCACCTGTTACTCAGGGATATTGCAGGAAATTTGTTCTTCCACCTTCTAAAGTGGAGTGACAACTAGCATTATTTCATTATCCTAAACATTCTACAATCCTTCATAGCTATAAAAAGATAAACGGAAAGAGCTGCTGTTAAGGTCTGGCTCCTGTAGAGTTGCAATGGCCATTAAGAGTTAACCATGAGAAGACCAATTGCATTTAGAATACATACATACTACATATACAGCTTTCAGCATTTGCATCTACGAATCACTCCTGAATCTTCTTCATGAGCAGTCCTTTACTGAAAGCTAGGTTTTTACCAGCCCATATCCTTCCATCTTATATAATTGAACAAGGTGAAAGTCATAAATAAATACATAGTACTGGATCCCGCTACACCCCAAATTTATTGAACCAGGATGCCACAGAAAGAAGTCTAGCCCTCTTCCATGTTCCGTAAGCAGGAAAGGTAAAAGGTAAAGGACCCCTGGACGGTTAAGTCCAGTCAAAAGCGACTATGGGGTTGCGGTACTCATCTCACTTTCAGGCCGAGGGAGCCAGTGTTTGTCCACAGACAGCTTTCCAGGTCATATGGCCAGCATGAATAAACTGCTTCTGGCACAACAGAACACCGTGACAGAAACCTGAGTTCATGGAAATGTCCTTTACCTTCCTGCCACCACAGTAGTACCTATTTATCTACTTGCACTTGCGTGCTTTCAAACTGCTAGGTTGGCAGGAGCTGGGACAGAGAAACGGGAGCTCACCCCATTGTGCGGATTTGAACCGCCAACCTTCTGATCAGCAAGCCCAAGAGGCTCAGTGGTTTAGACCACAGCGCCACCCACATCCCTAAGCAGGAAAGTATCTGCAATAAACAAGTAGGATCACATGGGTGTTCTTAATAGCATGGAATCATCAACAAAAACTCACCTTTGCTGGTGGAAGGGCGGTGTTATGCTGGCCTGGATCTGATGGGTGTTGATTTAATGGTGAATAGTTTTTTGTTTTTTCTTAAGTTTATGACTGATTAAAGCTAATGACTGTGCTGAGAGATGTTCATGAAACACTAGCTCTTCTCGTCTCTCCCTCCCCCAATCACCCCCCCCAATACACTACAATACAGCTGCTGGATAATTTCAACGTGTTTTGAAGCTGCTGTTCTTCCTTCCACTATGGCTTAGCTAGAAAGATCATTCCGCCTGACACTTTAGAATGCTCGGCCCAGTCAAAAGTTCAAAAGGTAAGAAACACCTCTCACCGTGAATAAACAGTGTGACTTGCATTCAAAAATAACCCTTTCAATTGCAATTAGCCTTCGGGAAACTGCTTGGGTTGGCAGCTCTTGTGCTTAGAAGTGACCTGGGTAAGTCAGAGAGTCCATAAAACAGGTGGTTTTTTTTTTTTTGCCCCACTTTAATGCAGTCTTAAAAGCCCAAAGGAAAAGCGAGCAGTGTTTAATATTTCAACATAAAATGTTTGATTTTTAAACATCCATGTGCTTTTTTATGATTGTTAAATCAATATTAACACAAAATGTAAACTGTTTTATAGTCTCTCTGTAGGACCCCCTGGTTGCTGCTTTCCCAAATGCAGTCCACTTTTTTCGGGGAGCATCACAGGAAGAAATCAAGAAATTGCCATTAAAATTATGGGTGTGGAGTGTGTGGACACACATTATGCAAACATGCATTTTTATTGTAATAATACGCTCCTGCTCTTTGAGTGTGGCACGATGTGGGCAGATTGCATGCGCAATACCATTTGCATACATGATACTAAAAGGGTCTTTTGTATTTCCTGTATTTGTGTAAAGTACGTTGTATTTAAAATCTGTTTTCTCCTCTTTCTCCACGCACACACACAGTGGACTAGGGCAGTGGAGATCTAAGTTGAAATACCACTCAGCAGTAAAGCCCACTGGGTGACTTTGGGCCAATCTCTACCTCTTAGCCTAACATACTTTACAGGGTTGGTGTGAGAAGTTTGAAGGGAAGGAATCACATACAATGCCGTGATCTCCTTAGAGGAAAGTCAGGATTTAAATAAACAAACAGGAAGTGTGAGGTTTAAAGGTACTTTAGAGGGTTTGAAATCCTTATTCTATTGTGGGCTAAATGGCGAGAAGGATTCTTACCTGAGATGATAAAAACAACAACAATTTTATTATTTATACCCTGCCCATCTAGATGGGTTTCCCCAGCCACTCTGGGCAGCTTACAACATATCTAAAAACACAATAAAAACCTCAATCCTTAAAAACTTCCCTAAACAGGGCTGCTTTCAGATGTCTTCTAAAAGTCAGATAGTTGTTTATTTCCTTGACATCTGATGGGAGGGAGTTCCACAGGGCAACAAGACTGTTAACTGGGACTCATCACAATCTCACAGGTGTTTCAGAACTACATGGGTTTGAGTTTGTGTTTAAAGTGCTGGTTTTGGTTTATAAAGACCTAAATGTGGTTTCTCCTGTATGGAGTTGTTTAATCATCCCCATTGGAGTTCCTAGTCTGGTTGTCCCTGGCTTTCAGAAGTTATATATGTGGCTACCAGGATGTGGCTCTTTTGGCCAGGACCATCTTTGGAACACCTTCCCTAGGGAGGTCCACCTGGTTCCTATATGTCTTTTCTTCGGACACCATGTTAGGACAGTTTTATTTTCCTGGGTAATAACACCAATGATGACTAAATATATTGCACCTAGTTTTTTTTACTGTTGTCTGCCTAGCTTATATCCTATTATCACTGCTGTTTAAAATTGCTTTTTAAATAAATGTCTGTGAGCTCCCTTGAACAAATGGGAAAGATGAGGTGTAAATATTTTGAATAATAAAATAAGCAAGTAAGTAAATCTTCACTTAGGTTCCAAGGCAAATGGGGGGGGGGAAATAATGCAACCTTCCGATAGAGTCAACGTTCGTACAAAGAGCCCTTAGTGCACAGTTATCTATAGGCCACTCAAATGGGATTGTTGCTAGAATAGATGAGCACCTACATACACAAGGATGTGTTGTGTCTCATTCGAAAAGATGATGCCTATACGTAAAAGTGATGGCTATCTGCTGGAGTCCTGGATATAACCAAGATATTAGGGTTGTGAATGTTAGGCAACAATTTGCAAGTCTATGCTGATTTTTCAGTCTGAATAAATGTGCTCAATATCATACTTTTTAAAACACACATTTTTTGGGGGGGGGGGGAGTTTATGAAGCGATATTACATCCATGCAGGGTAAAGGTAAAGGTAAAAGATAAAGGATCCCTG
Organism: Zootoca vivipara; assembly: GCF_965207765.1. Taxonomy (NCBI): domain Eukaryota; kingdom Metazoa; phylum Chordata; class Lepidosauria; order Squamata; family Lacertidae; genus Zootoca; species Zootoca vivipara. The sequence continues at coordinate 26,900,222 of NC_142592.1, read as the reverse complement.
GATGATTAAGTCCAGTCAAAGGTGACTATGGGGTGTGGCGCTCATCTCGCTTCCAGGCTTTGTCCACAGACAGCTTTCTGGGTCATGTGGCCAGCATGACTAAACTGCTTCTGGCGCAACAGAACACCGTGATGGAAGCCAGAGTGCACAGAAATGCCGTTTACCTTCCCGTCACAGCGGTACCTATTTATGTACTTGCACTGGTGTGCTTTTGAACTGCTAGGTTGGCAGGAGCTGGACAGAGCAATGGGAGCTCACCTTGTCACAGGGATTCGAAACAACGGCTGAGCCCTTTCGCCACCCATGCCCCAAAGCGTGGAGCTGGACGTGGCGTGCCTCCAGCAGTCAGCTCCTTCTCCTCCTCCTGCGGAGGGAAAGGAGGGTCAAAGCGGCCTCCCACCGCAAGAGGAGGTGGAGGAGTAAACATTGAGCCATATGGCCACCACATCTGGCTCTGCCCCAGCTCCTCCTGACGTCGTGACATCATGAGTGTGACATTGCCCCGCTCAATCACCTTTGCAAGCTGGCTCCTCTGTTTCCAGGATTGATGGCACAGTATCAAACATTCTGCTCTAGCCATCGGTTTCTTGTCTGCCACAAAGCTTTGTTCAAACAGAGCGAGTAGTTGCAAGGCAGATCTGAGAGCTTGTACTCTAGGAGCTAAAGACATTAAATGTTCTTCCCTTCCTTCCTCCCATCTAATATCAGGCTTTTCCACTTACTTGACAAGGGATACCGTGTCCCTCCCCTCAACCCAGTTCTTCTTTAACTAAAGCTTTACTCTTCAGCCCACACAGCAGTTCTGTCTGCTCACATAGATTTCCCTCCCTTTCTTCCTTGGTTGTAGTCGCAGCCAGGGAGGAGGCGGGGAGGGGGAGGCGGTATCCTACTAACATTCCCAAGTATATGGTCTGAGTGCTTTAAATGCCATGGAAGATTATTGTCACATGTCCCAACCCACAGCATATCTGTTGACACAGTATCACCTTTCATAAATTGCTAGATATCATTTCCTCGTTGGCATCACTCTAAACACAGGAATTACTGCCAGCACACAGCCCTTCTACACTTAATGGAATAAATAACCTCTATGTCTTATTTCTAAAGGATTTTTAGTTATTTTGCCTCCATAGCCTCCTCCTTAATATCCACGTACTTTCTGAAACCAAAACCTTAACAGTCTTTTTTTTTAAGTTGGAAAGGTAGGGTAGAAATTAAATAAAAATGAAGCAAAATAATATGAATAAATACATAAATAAATAATGTTAGCACAGTTGATCTTTAAAGTATTAAAACAAGTGTACATTTGGAAACACTTAATTCTTGTATAAATTTAATCAAAGTGACTATTGGCAGATCTGACAGATGGAAATTTCCTCAGGGATCCCATCCAGCTTTTCGGGAACTTAACAATGCCTGAAACCAAGTGAGAGCCATTGATGGAAAGTAGGGTTGTGCAATAAATCGCCATATTGTTGAATTGTGATAAGTGTTTCAACAAGGCAATGTACCAGTGAACATGGAGACTTGACAGCTTGGTGGGGGTAGCTCAGCTGAATGGATACTTTGCAGATTCTTTGGGGCATCAGCTCACCTGCTTTGTTTGCTCCCCATAGGTGCCAACTCCCAGATTGAAAAATCCGGGATTGGCACCGGAAGTCGCGCTGCGGCCATTTTGGAACTGGGCAGAGCAGCACCGGAAGTTGCTTCTACGCATGCTCTGCCCATTTCCAAAATGGTTGCAGTGCCAGAAATCGCTCCTGCGCATGTCCAGAAACTCCAGACATGTGCAGAAAGCGCCTCCCCGGGCCGGTAATAATCCGGGGGATTTACGGTTTTTTTAAAAAAATCCGGGCTGCCAGCGGGAAACGGCTGGAAAAACGGGGGTTTCCCAGGGAATACGGGAGACTTGGCAGCTATGCTCCTCCCTCCCTCCAAAGCCCTCACACACACAAACCAACCTACTCTTTAAGCTTAACTGGTATCTTTCGCACTGTCTCTCCCTGCTTTGTTCCCCTTCCCCTCACCGAGAAATATGGAGAGGGGCCGGTTGCAGCCAATTTACAGGTAACCCCTTGCAAGCACACCGACCAACTCTTTATGCCTAACTTTCTGCTCTCCCCCCCAAAGAGCTCAGCTAATTAGGAAGAGCCTGATAACAATACGGGAAGAATCCCCCACTGCTACCGTGTTTCCCCTTTTTTAAGACACCGTCATTACTTTTTTTCTCTAAAAAAACACAGGGTGGCTTATTTTTGGTGGGATGTCTTATTTTTTTATTATGGTTTTACGGTACCTCATGGTGGTCTCAGCCGGGCCAGGCCGCTGGGCACTCCAAGCGCTCCAGCACCCGTTTCCAGGTGGCGGGATGGCAGGCCTCCTCGGCCAGGTGGAGGCGAGGCCGCTGGCTCCTGTGTTGCGCCCGGCGCTGCTGGGGGCTCTGAGCTGCTGTTTCCAGGCGGTGGGATGGCAGGCCTCCTCCTCCTGCTGCTGCCGCAGCTGGAGTACTGAGTCCCACTTGCTGGCTGGGGCGCTCGGCAGTCTCGCTCCACATGACATGGAGGTATGTCTTGTTTTCGGGGTATGTCATATTTTGCAAAAGGTTAAAAATCCTGCCATGGCTTACTTTATGATTACGCCTTAAAAAAGCGGAAACAGGGTAGATAAGAGGGGGAAGAGTTTTTAATTTTCATTTTCTGGTGGTGTTTATGTTGTTGGTTCCCCCTAAATAGTTTCCCTCCACAATTAAAAAGGAAAGTTTTAAAAATTTCTTTAAAGGAGACTAAGTCTTTGCTCGCTTGGTAGTGTGAATTTTCTGCATATCTTGTGAGCTTTTGAATTAATATTTTGAATTCGATGATTGAAACGATAGGCCTTCCAATCCTGGCTACTGGCCAGCTGCCAGGCCATGTTCAAGGTGTGGTTGTTAACATATGACAACTTGGGACCAGGTTGCTTGAAAGACAGGTATAGACCTGCAAGGTCACTTAGTTCCTATGGGGAAATTCTACTCATGGCATTGCACCCTACAGAATATCGCAGCCCGGTGACCTGAAAACAGACATTTTCTGATGTTGTGCCTGTTTTGTGGGAAACTCTTGCCTCTGGCACACATGAAGCAGCAACCAACAGTTGCTTTGGATAGCTTGTGAAGACTTATATTTTTGCCCAGGCTTTCCTTCGCTCATAAGATTGGACCCTGATTCATTTTTAAAACACTTAAGCGATTTAGAAATGTTCTCAAATAAATATATGCAATTCCACAAAATCCTAACATGATATTGATGTTTTATCTGAAAGTCTAGTTGAATGATACTGATCTCAGATTTGCTGTACATTTGCTTACAGCTCCCAAAATGTGGCAGAGCAGTTGAATAGAAGAAGGCAGCAGCTCTGTCAATTTCTTAATGGTATGGAAGAGTATGGAATATGTTTTTCGAAACTGACCTACTATAGGAGACTGACTAACGGACAACAGATGAATAAGTTTATTGAAAAAACAACTTCATTTGCAGAGTTGTAGAACAATACTTGACCATGCATTTTCTTTCATCTATTATGTTTCTTGTTTGATCTTACATTTATGACATAAAATAAACGAACTGCAGTTTAATAAACGTTGAAAGAACAGCCCCTGAAAACTTTAAAAAGAAATGGAAGGAAATGACAGGAAGTATGTGGCATTAAATATTTACTGCAAACACATACAGTTTGTTCGATCTGCTTGTGTACTTTTTTGAAGTGTTTTATTTATTGTTTATGACTACTTTTGTTATTTTTTTGTAACTATGTAAATCTTTTTATGTTGTAGGCTGCCTTTTACATAGTGTTAACTATGGAAAGGTGGCATGCGAATAAAATTATGATGATCTCTTATATATCTTAAATATAATAATTATAAAGTGATTATAACTGGTTCCTTATCGAATATCAGCTTGGGACCAGTTCACATGCTGGATTACCTGAGCCCATATGTGTCAATTCGGCCACTTAGATTTGTGGAACAGGTTCTTTTACAAGCACCGCATAATGTTCATTCTTTACTTGGAAGAAATCGATCCTTTCGTGTGGCAGTAACTGCACTTTGGAACTTCCCGCCCATTGATAGAAACCTTCATTATATATTGTTTTCAGCACCAGCTAAAAACAATTTTGTTCCAGAAAGTCTACCAACGCATGCAATTTGAGTGTGTGATCTTAATAAGTATGTGTTTTAAATTACTGGTTTTATTTTACATTTTAATGAAACTTATTTTAAATGTTTGTTTTTTTATTGGTGTTGTAATCAATATTTTAGATGGTCTACTGTAAACTGCTTAGAGGTCTTTTGTTCCAGTAAGCTCCATTAAAAAACCGTTAAATAAAAAAAAATCAAATATAATATATCTTTTACCATACAATCTATGCATGTTTGCTCAGCAGTAATTATTCCCTAGTAACTTGGATAAAATTGTAGCTATAATCCTTGGGCTATAATCCTATTAAACTCAGAGGGACCAACTTCTGAGTAGACTTGTATAGGATTATGATTACAGTCTCATAAGCATTTTATTGGGATATCCAATATATTGACCATGCAGAACTGAAGGAACACTAAGCAAAAATCAGTGGTCACTTCTAAATGGTGTTCAGCTGAAACCTCTTTTGATTCAGATATTGGTTCATCTAGCTTGGTATGGTTTACACTGACTGGTAGAACCCCTCCGGGGGTTTTGTTAGGCGTCTTCCCCAACCCAGATGCCAGGGATTGAATTGGGTGCCTTATGCATGCGAACTTCACCCCTGAGTTATGGACTTTGCTCTAACAGACATTCTCATTACATATGGTGAAGTTAGGGGTCTTCAGCAAGTGTAAGGTTTCACTCTATTTCCTTGTTCATAGGCGGCCTTGGTGATTAAATAACTGATGGCTAGTGACAATTGAATAGGTGTTCCTTGCCTGAGCTACTGTATAAAGGTAAAGGTACCCCTGACCATTAGGTCCAGTCGCGGACGACTCTGGGGTTGCGGCGCTCATCTCGCTTTACTGGCCGAGGGAGCCGGCGTACAGCTTCCAGGTCATGTGGTCAGCATGACAAAGCCGCTTCTGGCAAACCAGAGCAGTGCACAGAAACGCCGTTTACCTTCCCGCCGGAGCAGTACCTATTTATCTACTTGCACTTTGATGTGCTTTCGAAATGCTAGGTTGGCAAGAGCAGGGACCGAGCAACAGGAGTTCACTCCGTCGCGGGGATTTGAACCGCCGACCTTCTAATCGGCAAACCCTAGGCTCTGTGGTTTAGACTGCAGCACCACCCACGTCCCTACAGTATAATTGTATTTAAAGTTATGGGTTGTCTCCTCCGCTTTTCCTTATGGCTTTCAGATTTCATAATCCCAAGTACTTAGGTACTTGCAGTTTTTGTGATTTTTAAAATAATCTTTAGTTCTTTCCTTTGATATTTTAAAATACTTTTAAAATCAAGAAACCACAGTCCTTACGATCTCTGAAGTTCTACTTGTGCATGTTATGTAATGACGGTCTGACTGGATATATGCATGCTTGTAATCTAAGGCTCAAATGGTATAACTGATATCTAGTGTCTCACATCAGTGTACATGTGTGCAGTAATGGTATTTTAAATTTGATTTCTTTATATCTGAAGGAACAAAAATATTATGGCAAAATCCGCTCCCTCCCCCATATGCGTAGCAAATATGCATAGAAAATTTCAGTTCTGCACAATACAGCCTTGTTTAAATTTTCCCCCTCACTCCCCCAGTTTCACAGGCAACTCTTACTTATTATGAGACTTAAAAAGAGAGAGAAATTTAAAAAGCCAGAGGACAAAGCTATGGTCCAAATTTCCCATCCAAATTTCCCATCCAAAAAGACATAAAGACTTTTATCGGAAACATTACATATGAATTTGGAAAGCAATGCTAACCATTTATCAGTATGAGCTTACTTTTAACACAGCAAGAAAAGAATAAACAACTTTCATACACATAAAGCCCGAGGGCAGAGGCTGTCTGATCACTGACATTTGTAAGCCATGCTGGGAGACTTTTTTCCAACAGCAGGATAAAAATGCTTTAAATGAATGAATGAATAAAACCAGCAAATAAATAAAAAATGCTGCAGCAATACATGGAGAACTAGCACCATCACCCTACAACAGCACAAGACAGTAATGAAAGATGGCACAATAACAATCGCACTAAAATCACAATCTGTATTATTGTAGCACATTAGGAACCGTTTAAGAAACGAGCAAGCTGTATTTTCCTAGGAAAAGGCAAATCCCCACCCCCCGCCTTCCCCACAAGGCTCGTGATGGCTTGGAAATAAAAGCCACTTCCTCCAAAGACAGGAAGTAGTCCATTTATATTCCATCTCGCTAAAGCCCTTAGCAGTGTGCTTCCTTTCCTCAGCCAGTGCTGAACAGTGTCTGCTGCCCTGACCAATGAAGGTCAAACTTCAATAGGGTGCAGCTCTATATGGTTTGCCTTCTTTTCAAGACCAAGTATTAGTGAAATTGAGAGAGAGGAAGAGAACTTTATTGTGCCCAAGTACCTCACAACCTAAATTAGAACAGCAGGGAGAGAGGCAAGGAAGGATGAAGGAACTGCAAATGAAACTGATGGCATGTGAATATTGTCGTCACTCTGTGCTGGACTTGGCTAGGGATCCTATTCTTAGAGGAGAAGTGGGTGCTTCAGGGAAGGGATTAAAATAAGCAGCACAGCACACACTTTCCATGGCCCCATGTTCAATCCCTAGTATTACTATTTATAAGAAACCTGCTGCGAAACCTCCTCCTAATTCCTTGGAGAGCCACTGCGGATCAGGGTAGAAAAGGCTCAACTAGATGGACAAATAGTTTGATTTGATATATACAGCTGCTTCCCGCGCTGAGGGTGGATTGTTCACATAATGTTTGCACCAGTCAGTGAGATTGTCTGGCAGCTGGGAACTATCATAAACTGTGTGGCTCTTTTTAAATCACATGAGAATCACCACACGAATTTGATACGTGGATCTAACCTGGGAAAACCTTTCTTGCAACCTCCTTACGTGCATTTTCAGCAAAAGTGCCACCAAGAGAGAGGTGGCCTCCATCTCTGCTAACATCAAGCCATTTCAAGATTTATAGGTTCAGGCTAACACCTTGCATCTGGAAACCCCCAGAAGTCAGTACAAATTATAATCTGCTCCATATGGCGGAAATTGCTAAGTACAAAACCAGGCATATCCTATGCAAAGTGAATTTTCCAAATGGACAGTAAAGTCCCGAGCACCAATGGAGAATTGTACTCTGGAGGTGGCAATGCCATGGACAACTCTATCTAGCTATTTCTATCAAGGAATGCACTTCTATGCCTTCCTGCCAAATAGCCCCATTGCCAAGATATGTAAAAAAAGTAATAAATAGCCTTGTCTTCTCTTAAAACTCTCTTGTCTTCATTTTATCTACTCCTCTGAGAAATCAACGGCTTAATATACATTACTCAAAAGCACAAACATTTCTCATTTTGGGAATTCTGGCAAGGCTTACACTGAACTTCAGCACCATCCTGACAATAAAAATGAAGAATGAACCATCCTTTAGCCATTTTTCTATGGAGACATTTTCTCATTCTCTAGGTCTAGGACTGTTCTATAATCCTTGAATTGTTTTAACATGCAGCATTGCTGAATCAGATCCAAGGTGGCACTAGGAACTGACATAACTTGCCGTGTCAATCCATAACAGAGACTTCCATTATATAAAAAACGAGAGTCCTGACAGGTACAATTTACTTGTATCCCGTCAATGTAGATTAGGAAGACATTAACCCTTTCCCTGTGGGCTGCCACTACCCATATCTGCAACAGCAATGTTCTTTTGATGTGGAAGCATTCCATGGAAGTCTTGACACCTCAAATGAGATCTGCCACATGTGCAACAAAGGCACTGTTAAGATGTATGCTTTGTGTCAAACACCTGGTATGTTACACTTTATGGAAATTATTAGGGTGAGGTCACTGACACCAACACCTTTTCTGACATCTTCAAAGCTATAATCACATCACTCTCTAGCACACAATCTTAACAATTGAATACAGACATGGTCCATATATCAAAAAGTTAAATGTGACTCCTTGAGCTAGAGGGGAGCCCCGGCTGATGAAGCATCAGGGTGAGTTAAACAGCCAAGTGAGGAGAGGGTAAGTAACACCTATTTATTTATTTATTTAGTCAATAAGTGACAAATAAGGTCACTGCAAGGTCACTGTGTGCTAGGAGCACTGACAACCCAGGAGCTAAACTCTAGGGGTAGAAAGTCAGTAGAAACCTAGTTTTCAGCATCACCCTAGCAGGGAAGCTGTGAGGGGTCACAATAAACTAGACTGGAATGGAGACAACCAGTAGGGCACAATTAACCCTCGATATAAACTGCATAGCAGCGACAGGGTAGGATGTAGTGGACATGGTGTTGCTCTGCACGTCAACAAGGGCATTGGGCCCAGAAATAAGCAAAGGGGCAGAGACTCGTCCACGAAATTGTTGCCCCAAGAATAGTACTGGGAACATGCCATCATCACCCTGATCTTGAGATGAAGAATGAAATCAAGGAGGCACCCAAAAGAGGAAATGCTGTAATAATGGCAGCTTTAATTGCCCTCACACACAAGACTGGCTATATATCCTCTATGAATTTGTCTAATCTTCTTTTAAAAGCTACTCAGGTTGGCGGCCATCACTCCCTCTTGTGGGAACGAATTCCATAGTTTTACCAATGTGCCACTGTGATTCATGCATTGGTAACCCCAAAACTCAATTTCCTTCTATGTGGGGCTACATGTGGGCATTCAAGCAAGTGTCTGAAACAGGTAGTGATGTTGAATTCCCGAGAATAATCTTTTGGAGAATATTCTCAATTAATGAGAATATTAGAGAATTTTCATTTAAAATAGGAGAATATTCATTTTAATGCATTGAAAATTATATAATTAGTTAATATACATGTTTATTCATGGGTAAACTTGTTCAGATGGCAACCCAAAACTGTACTTTTATTCAATGGGGCAGTGCAGTGAATTCACATTCTTTGATTTTTTGCACCAAACTTGAAATTGAAAATTCGATATAGAAACATCAACTGTTTAAATCAGGCATCCCCAAACTGCGGCCCTCCAGATGTTTTGACCTACAACTCCCATGATCCTTAGCTAACAGGACCAGTGGCCAGGGAAGATGGGAATTGTAGTCCAAAACATCTGGAGGGCCAAAGTTTGGGGGTGCCTGGTTTAAATCAAGGCCACCTCACAGTGTATAAAGCATTAAAGATACATTTAAGTGTATAAAGCATTAAAGATACTTTCTGTTAATAAATAAATAAATAAATCACACTGTATGGCCAAGGGTATAGAATTGCTAAGAATAAGGTCACACCAAAATAGGAAAAAAGGCTATTACATATAGTTGAAATACATACAAATTCAAATTAAATGAAAAGCATTTTTAAAAAATAAATAAATGTTTTCTGTAGCTCACATTTCAGAACTGCCATTGGTGAGTGACATAATGCCCAGTAATGTAACTGGATTTAAAAAAATATATTATTCATTACTTACACTGGCAATATCACAGCTGGACTTATTATTTTCTAGATTTTTTAAAAAATGTGGGTTGTAAAACTGGTTCTTATATTAGAATTTACAGTTTGTGGAGAATATTCTCCGGAGAATTTTCTAGCAGAGATATATTCTCATTCTCGAGAATATTCTCACCTCACATCACTAGAAACAGGCATTATGTGCAGAGAGCACCTCTGCACAAGGAGGAATCTTGATTGGCTCTGGGTCCACCCCAATCTATGTTGCTTTACACATTCACCAAACATGCAGCCAGTGTATGTGTCTGTGTATGGCCACTGAGGCTGTATGCACACTACCGGCTTAACATGCAGCGAGGTCATTCTTTTTTTGCCATGTTGCAAACTGCATTTGCCGCTTGTTGTACAACATCAGCATGGTTTGATGTGTATGTGAGTCACCTGCTGTATGTCCACATCAGTGGGCAAACAAAGCGGGGGTGTTTTTACTCCAGGAGGAGCTCCCCACTCAGACTGAAGCTGGCTTGAGAGAAACCAAATCAAAATTCACAAGCAACTGCAGGATAGATGTAAAGGTAAAAAGTTAAAGGTAAAGGACCCCTGGATTATTAAGTCCAGTCAAAGGCAACTATTGGGTTGCGGCGTTTATCTCGCTTTCGGGCCGAGGGATCAGGCGTTTATCCACAGACAGCTTTCCGGGTCATGTGGCTAGCATGACTGAACTGCTTTTGGTGCAATGGAACACCGTGACGGAAACCAGAGTGCATGGAAACGCTGTTTACCTTCCCACCGCAGTGATACCTATTTATCTACTTGCACTGGTGTGCTTTCGAACTGCTAGGTTGGCAGGAGCTGGGACAGAGCAACAGGAGCTCACCCCGTTGTGTCTTGGCGGCAGGAGCAAGGATAGCCAAAGCAGCCGTGCACTGTCCTCATGCATTGAGGGGACATGTGAGGGGGCTGTGTATATACCCTTATACGGTATGCACTCTTTGCCTCTGTCCTTCCACACATTTTCGTTTCTCCCTCTTAACCCCCGGGGTTTTTTTTAAAAAAAATTCTAAGCAGCCCAATGTATGTGAATGCTAATCTGTTTTCTTAATTTTGTTAAACTCAAAGAGCTGTAGAGCACATTATGGTTTTCAAAAGTATTTGTTTCTTTTTAGTCTAGAGGAATGCAAAATATGTCAAAACCTGGCCAAAGTGCTATTTTTGTATTCTTCTAACTAAATCGTGGCCAAACCAATTTCCTTTAAGTTTTGTGGAGAAGAAAAATGTTCTTGGACTTAAGCTGAGAACTATACACTACATTTTGGTCTGGAGAGAATTTTATGGCTGTGTTATACACTGCTAATAAACAGAGTAAGAATGGAAACATTGACAGGACCTCCCCTGAAGGGATACCAGAAAGAAAGGCTGCAGTAATAAATTCAATTAACATCTATTAGAAATTGCAATCTTACCGCATGATGACTGGTATAAATGAGATGAAAGCGAAATCTACTGGTTCTTGTCACAGGTCCAGTAACTTTACCCTCAAATGCAACTCACTGTATGGAAAGCTTTATGATTTCTTTTACATATGTAGAAACTACACATTCCTGGCCATAAACTAATCTCTGTTTTACTAGCTCCAATCCGTCATAAGTATAGTGAACATACTGGTCCCTCAACCGATGCCATGGAAACACAACATGCCCACATGCATGTAAACGGCAAGTAGAGTTTGGCACAGTTTTTTGGAAGAATTAAATAGAAATTAGTGATTCCATAAATACCAAATATTTGGAAGCTAACTAAAGTAAAAAACCAAACCCTGGTTTGTTTCCTGCCTGCAGGACATGCAACACCTTACATCCTTTTAAATTCCACAGGTTATAACATTTATACTGAATTGGGACAGGTCCCAGCACGCCTGCACTGGTGCCAGGCATAACAATAACTTTGATGTGCTCTGTTTTGAAAGTGTTCTATAGGAGTAGGGTTTAAAAAAGGGCACTGCTAACAACATTTAGACTGATAATGTGATCCGCGCACATGCTGATTGTTCCTACTTTGAGAAAGTTTTTAGTAGGTTAGGTCATGGTAAAGGAAGAAAAGGGAGGGGGGAAATGAAAGGGATTTGTAACCATCACAGAACACCCACTTGCATTTCTTAGAAACGTAAACAAAAACCACACCCTCTCCTGAAAGATGCCCTTCCAAGTCCAGATTTCACAAGGTAGAGGCTGGCTTTGTACTGTAAAAAGGTAATTACGGTGGAATTTCAGCTGCTGCCAGAGAACAAAGAGTACAAGTAGTTATGAGTCTCAGGTTGTACTAGATAAACCAAGCTATGTAACACAACAGAAGGTACTCGAGGAAGGAAACAACTTCTTCTTCTTCTTCTTCTTCTTCTTCTTCTTCTTCTTCTTCTTCTTCTTCTTCTTCTTCTTCTTCTTCTTCTTCTTCTTCTTCTTCTTCCTCCTCCTCCTCCTCCTCCTCCTCCTCCTCCTCCTCCTCCTCCTCCTCCTCCTCCTCCTCCTCCTCCTCCTCCTCCTCCTCTTCTTCTTCTTCTTCTTCTTCTTCTTCTTCTTCTTCTTCTTCTTCTTCTTCTTCTTCTTCTTCTTCTTCTTCTTCTTCTCCTCCTCCTTCCAATGTAGCAATGTGTGCACTCAGAAGGGACCCTGAGAGACTTCATTTGAAAACCAAGGCACAGCTTCCCATTGGTTGCAAGAGCTTCTTGCACTCAGCAGAAACCGCGTCACACGTTCGGGTTCTGAAAAACATTCGAACCCGGAAGCATTTACTTCCGAGTTTTCAACGTTTGAGAGCTGAAACATACAATAACGAAGGTGTCCGGGAACCAAGGTTCCACTGTACCTCTTAAGGCAGAAATGATGGCCATGGGTTAACCCAATGCCCACCATGCCCACAATCCTATGCAGGTGGCAGGAAAGAGTTTTCACCAGCATTACAAGGCTGTGTAGATTACACAACTTAGTTGCAGTTAATTTGTTTGTTTGCATGCATGTTTGTATGTTAATTTGTATGTTTGCATGCATAGAATACTTTTTATGTAAACTACTTAATAGATTTTCATTATATTAAGCACTACAAAAATTTATAAATAAAGTAAGTAACTTTCAGGGCCATGCCCTCACAAAGGGTAGTCAACCTTTTCATACCTACTGCCCACTAATGCATTTTCTTGATGGTAAAATTTCCTTACCGCCCACCAGCACTCAATGGAAGGAGGATTCAGCTTGGGCCGTAGAACTCCCCACCGCCCACCTAGAATCCTGAAACGCCCACTAGTGGGTAGTAGGAACCAGGTTGACAACCCGTGGTGTACACAAACAAAAGATACACAGATGGATGAGACACATCAAATTGGTATAACCACAGAGCCTAGGGCTTTCCTATCAGAAGGTCGGCGGTTTGAATCCCCGCAATGGGATGAGCTCCCGTTGCTTGATCCCAGGTCCTGCCAACCTAGCAGTTCGAAAGCAAGAGGTGCAAGTAGATAAATAGGTACTGTACAGGCGGGAAGTTAAATGGCGTTTCCGTGCACTGCTCTGGTTCGCCAGAAGCAGCTTAGTCATGCTGGCCACATGACCCGGAAGCTGTACGCCGGCCCCCTTGGCCAATAAACAGAGATGAGCGCTGCAACCCCAGAGTCGTCCGCGACTGGACCTAATGGTCAGGGGTCCCTTTACCCTTTACCTTACCATAAGATAGCATTTTAGTATCATAGAATTAAATGGCACAATAGAACTATAATTATTGCCCAAATATTTAAAAACCACTATTAAAAGACAGCCCTTTCTTCAAATGTCAGCTGTGACTTGCAGTTACTGAAGCTAAAAATCTAACATAAAAAACAAATGCCCACATATTCATATTGCATAAGGTACATGTAGTTCCTTCTAATTTAAAAATTACAAGAAATATTTAGTACAATGTTACACAAAAAGCGAAGCTGCAATTATATACCCACTTTACCCCACTAAACTCAATGGGACATAGGATTGCATTGAGAGTCAAGTTATTCTAACAGCCAGTATGCTTCATTGCATATGAACCCAGTTTTAGTTTGAATGCCTTCCATTGGTTTTATGAAGTCACTTTTAACTTAAATCTCTTCATTTATGAATTTCAAATTTATGAGGGTGTGTTTGCAGACTGCAATATCCCAAATTGTACCCCTGTGGGTTCAGTAAATATTCCAAGTGTGTGGTCTGTCAGCTTGTTTGCTTTTCTCAAGAGCTGTGACTTGTTTACCTGTGTTCACAGGTGAGGGGGGAAATTACCACAAGCTTTCATAGGCTTATATAACCATAGTTAACAGAATGTCTGAACAAGCTTTAGAAAGATCCCCGGCCAGCAAGTCAGAACACACAGCTATGGTAGAAAAGGAATAAATGAACCACCGCTGAGCAAAAAATAAACAGGAACTACTGACAACCCTCTTCTGGAGAATGTAAATCCTGCAATCTTTCAGATGGTGGCAATGCTTTATAAAATAAAACCCAGACTCACACTATAAGTCTCTATCTTTTCCATTTTCATAGCTGCAGTTTGCTTCCTTTCTCCACCTCTGTAGGTTCACAGAGTAGATACCTTTCCTGCAGAGAGTAGGCTGCAGAAACTTAATGCATCTGGGATTGTGTCTAATGCTAGTCCTACTCGGAAGCAAACAGACTTATGAAAATTAATAGCCATGGCTAACTTCAGTTCAGTAATTTCAGTGGGTCTACACCAGGCATCCCCAAACTGCGGCCCTCCAGATGTTTTGGCCTACAACTCCCATGATCCCTAGCTAAGAGGACCAGTGGTCAGGGATGATGGGAATTGTAGTCCAAAACACCTGGAGGGCCGAAGTTTGGGGATGCCTGGTCTACACTATGTAAAATTGAGTTGGATGCAACTCCTGGATGACTTTCCTCTACTACATATGGTGCTGGCAGCATGATCCCAAGCAGGTTTACTAAAAAAAAAAACCTACAAAAGTTCAATGAGATTAGTATTCTTAGCAGCTTTGTGGGCCTTACTTATACAGAAGCAAGTACCAAGCATGCAAACACAGTATGGCAACCTTAGGAGGCAGTCTTAAATTTGCTAGGGAGTGAGTTCCATTAACCACAGAAGTCAGGTCAGGTCAAACTTTTATTACTTATGGTCAAATGCTTTTGCAAAAATTCATACAAACTCAAAGATACATTCTACAACAGTGGGACTTGCTCCTGAGCAAACATGCATGGGATTGTGCTGCACCTATTTCAGTAAATCATTTATTCTGCTTTGAAAAAACAAAACAAAAGCAAAAACCCAACCCTAAAAGTACCTGACAGATTAGTTTAGCAGAGAACATGCTTCCAAAGCAAAACAAGACAAAACAGACACAGCAAAGGTTTTACGTATAGATCAAATTATTCAACATGAATAAGAATCCGAGGCACCTTTAACTCATGTGTAAACCCCAAAGGGACACGGGTGGCGCTGTGGCTTAAACCGCTGAGTCTAGGGCTTGCCGACCAGAAGGTCAGCGGTTCGAATCCCTGCGATGAGGTGAGCTCCTGTTGCTAGGTCCCTGCTCCTGCCAACCTAGCAGTTTGAAAGCATGTCAAAGTGCAAGTAGATAAATAGGTACTGCTCCAGCAGGAAGGTAAACAGCGTTTCCGTGCACTGCTCTGGTTCTCCAGAAGCAGCTTAGTCATGCTGGCCACATGACCCGGAAGCTGTACGCCGGCTCCCTCGGCCAATAAAGCGATATGAGCACCGCAACCCCAGTCGTCTGCAACTGGACCTAATGGTCAGGGGTCCCTTACCTTTACCTTAAACCCCAAATGAACTCATAAACATTTACTGTATATTCCTGCGTATAAGACTACTTTTTAACCCAGGAAAATCTTCTCAAAAGTCGGGGGTCGTCTTATACACCAGGTTGTATTTCTTATACGGCGAGTATATCCCAAACTCTATATTTTAACTGGAAAAGTTGGGGGTCGTCTTATACGCCCAGTTGTCTTATACACTGGAATATACAGTAGTTCTGAGTTAACATGCACACACAGTATTGGGCAGAAAACTACACCAGCTGCTGGATTTCAAAGAACTTCAGAGTTCTTAGTTTTAAGTCTCTCCCAGCCTGAGCAACTTGAACCTGGTGAGGAAAGGTGGGAGGGCATTCTCTTCGCCCTTCTAAACTGCTGCTTTTACCATTCTTTGGAGATTCAAGTACATAGAAAATAGTACGTACGTACGTACGTACGTACACACACACACACACACACACACACACACACACACAGCCTGTTGCTGGAGAGGCTGACCTCCATGGCGACCTCTTGATGATTCCGCTTTGCCTCCAACAGAACACCAGAAGGACTTCACGTTCAATCATTGTTAAATGTGACCTCCTGGCTACTTCCCTACATGGGTTTAGCTGCAGGCTTATGTCTTAAAGTTCAGGCACTATAAAAACTAGGTTATTAGATGCAATCAAGAATTAGATTTCAAAGACCTTTCGTCTGTCATTTGAAATTAACATACTGGACAGCAAATAAGCTGTGATTGGCATTTTATAGCACCAATCCTTAAAGAAGACTTGAAACTACTTTCTAACAGCATGGTAATCAGAAAAAGATCGTCCTTTAAAATGAGCACTAAATTTCCAGCAAATTATAAATCAGCTCAGTATAATTATAGAAATCTCTTTGACAATGCATTGCAGAAGGAATTGGAAGCAAGGAGATATATTGCTAGACTAGTGGATGTTTTGTTAAATGAGCTTGTGGTGGTGGTGGTGGGGAAGCTAAACAAATTCCAATGTAAAAATATTTAACAACTGTATTATTATCATTATTGCTGTTGTCATTAGGGCGCCACGGTCGGAAAAAGATTTGAGAAACACTGATCTAGTCAAACATCCTGTTTCCCACAGAGGTCAACCAGTTGCCTAGGGGAAGCCCACAAGTAGGACGTGAGTTTACTAGTCCTCTCCTGCTGTTGTTTACCAGCAACTGGCATTCAGAGGCACAATGCTCCTTGAGCCTAGAAAAGCATATAGCAATTGTGACTTGTGACTGTCCTCCTTGAATTTGTCCAGTCATATGGCACTGGGCATGGATGGATCTTCTCGCAGCATCAAGGGGAAGTAGAGCTTATAAAATGTGATTTAGATTTACACCAGCCATAATCCATGCGCAATAACAAAGTGAGTTGTTAGTCACGGGGTGGGGGTGGGGAGGTGCTTTGCCAAAAGGGAACACAGAGTCATGGTTCATCAAGGGTAAAGTGGATCAGGCACCTTAATTGCTGTGCACAGTGATTTGGTTAATTCAACCTCAGCATTTTTTTCAAACATCCATGAAACATTAATCCACTCACATTTATTTTAATTAGTATTACTTTGAAGTTGCAGCTGGGATGTTTGATTCATAATACAATCTCTCCCCAATTCTCAGTCAGCTAAGGACAGCTCTGCTCCACATCAAAGGGCCAAAAAACACAGTTTCTCTCACCAGCTTTTGCCCATACCTATAGACTGCATGTTAGCATGAGAAAATAGTCTTGTATATCCAGCAAAGGTTTTTATGTTATGTTTTGATTATGCCCAATTGGATTTCTATCAAACAGTAAATAATGTATTCCCCTAGAAGGTCCCAGATCAAGAAAGAGGACGTCATCATAAGTTATTAGTAAATTTTTACAAAAGGTCATTTTCATTAGGCAGGCTTAATGAAATGAGGAAAACTAACAGCCAGCAACCAGTTTTGTAAATAGTGTTACCTGGTCAGAAGTGCTCTGCGACGCCACACACATGCACAGCAGCAGTCCTCCGGTTACGAAATTTTCGGGATACGGCCAGGCCTCCGGAACGGATCCCGTTTGTAACCGGAGATACCACTGTATTGGCTTCTATCCTGCAACCAGACATAACTGAAAGTGACCACGCAGAACCTTTATAGGCTGGGGTCAAGGGAACAGTGCTTATATCACACACCTGGCATGGCGTAGAGTCCAGAAGTGCTTTTATAACCTATTTTTCTAATATTCAATTGCACCTGGCCACTAAAAGTACTCTATTCAAGCAACCTAAAGTGAAGGAAGCACACGGCTTACAACCACACTTCCACCTGTCCATTCATCTGGTTAGAGTGTCCCATGGCCTCTAGGAAGGAAGACTTCCAGTAGCCTCTGACAGGCTCTCATTTGTGCTGGAGTTTGGAGAAGGGAAGAATCAGCAGGCACTGCTCCTGCTACTTCTTTCGGTAATCTCCATGCAAGTGAGACAAGCTCCCACTTCCTCTCACAGCTCTCTGTGCTTGCCAGAGTGCTCTAGAAATTCGTAGTGGGAAATATGGAGGCTACTTGGCTAATAAGAAGACCCATGCAGAGCAATCTAAAAATCTATAAGCAAATAAAAATACCGAAATAACCTACAAATATCAAGTAACAGACAGAAAGAAAGCACCAATGAGAGCTCACTTCCCCAGTGCTAATGAACTCAGTGTCAAGGGGGATGTTTATTTTATTATTACTTGGTAGTAATTTAGTAATTTATCTGCCTTGCGGTTTTTTTATAAGTGGTTGCATTGTGCATATGACTTGTATTTTAATTGTAACCCATTCTGGAATTGCATTTGCAATGAAGTGCATGTAGATAAATAGGTACCGCTGCGGCGGGAAGGTAAATGGCATTCCCGTGTCTGCAGACAAACGCCGGCTGCTCCCTCGGCCAGTAAAGCGAGATGAGCACTGCAACCCCAGAGTCGTCAGCCACCAGAGAAGGCTTTCAAACTACAGTGGTACCTTGGGTTACAAACACCTTGGGTTACAAACACTTCGGGTTACAGACTCCGCTAACCCAGAAGTGGTACCTCGGGTTAAGAACTTTACCTCAGGATGAGAACAGAAATCGCACTGTGGTGGCATGGCAGCAGCGGGAGGCTCCATTAGCTAAAGTGGTACCTCAGGTTAAGAACGGTTTCAGGCTAAGAACCTGAACGGACCTCCAGAATGAATTAAGTTCGTAACCGGAGGTACAGTGGTACCTCGACTTACAAAGACGATCCGTTCCGCAGTCGTCTTCGTAAGTCAAAGTCTTCGGTAGTTGAACCGCCGCTACGGCGCAAGCGCGAAGTGCGATTTTGCACTTCTGCGCATGAGATGACCGTGCACGCCACTCTGCGCAGGCATAAGTCGAAATCTTTGGAAGTCAAAGCCTTCGTATGACTGTACCACTGTACTGGGGAAAAGGAAAAGGTACAGATGAGAGCCAGTGTGGTGTAGTGGTTAAGAGCGGTAGACTCATAATCTGGGGAACCGGGTTCGCGTCTCCACTCCTCCACATGCAGCTGCTGGGTGACCTTGGGCTAGTCACACTTCTCTGAAGTCTCTCAGCCCCACTCACCTTACAGAGTGTTTGTTGTGGGGGAGGAAGGGAAAGGAGAATGTTAGCCGCTTTGAGACTCCTCCTTAGGGTAGTGATAAAGCGGGATATCAAATCCAAACTCTTCTATGTACACATGCCTTCATTTCACCACCAGGGTTTTGTTAGCCTATATATATATATAGGCTCAATGCAATGACAAACAATATGTTTCGTTCAAAATCTTAGGGCCAAGCAATCTTTCCAGGGTCACATAGTGAAGTAGCCTATTGAATGCCCCTGAACTAATTCCACATGCCGCAAACCATTCTGCGGGCAACAGTGTTATCAGACAAATTTGAATATAACCCCCGCCCTGCAAGAACCTCTCTCTCCTCCACAACAAGCTAATGAAAAAAAAGTAGTACTGTCTGATCTTTGTGGTTTCTGAGATTAAAGTTTACAGAGCAAGACTGAATTTGTTGCTCCTTTGAGAAATTACTTTTCACAACAAATCCTTTGCCGGGACAGTGGAATACTTGTTTGCCAGCTTCTAGGGAGGAAACCTGCAGATGTAGTCTCTCTCTCTCCCCTCCCAAAACATTACAAAGAAACTGTATCCAGAGAGAGATGGAGAGGGAGGGAAATAGTAAAGACTGATGGAAACTGTAGTTCATATTATGATATTAAAGGCGAGACATTCCTTAATAACCTTTACACACACACACACACACACACACACACACACACACACAGCCACTGAAATGCTATATTTAAAATTCCAATCTGGAATCTACCTCCATGCAAAAGTAAACTTTTGAATCAAGACTCCTTATGCATCCTCTTCCCCTGTGGCATAAAATCAACTGGGGAGTGGGGGAAGATGTAGACCTCCCAGTAGGCAGCACATTTATCGTATATTATCTTATAGAATCTTCTTACACACCAAAACGATGCAAAGCAAGCAGATGGACAGCCCATTGGTTTATTGAGCTAGGGTGAGTGTCCTAGGATCTACTAATACAGCCAGATGAACTTAAAATAAATATATTGATTTAAAAACAAAACAGGGAAACGAGGAAATGTTGAACTCTTCTCAGCAATAGCAATTCTGATTCCTCTGCTTAAGGTTACTGTGTTTTATTTATGGTGAAAAGATCCCATTAATGCTTCAGCCCCATCAAACAGCAGACCAAGTCCATGAATGGCACCTATCAGAGCCCAGGGTAAATCCAATGATTAGAGGAAATTTGCCAAAGGGCCTTTGTAGCTGAGAAAAATACCTACTCCAGAGAGGAATTCAGAAAATTCCTGGGAGCACAGGCCTTCCTTTGTTGGCAGCCCGGCAGTATTCTGGAGCAAATAAAAGCGTGCACACAAAAAATCAGAACTTAGATGCAATGAACATTTGAAGAAAATGTTGTTCAAAGCATTCGTTAAAACATTCCTTATTATATAAAACTGTGCCGACTTTGTTTAGAACCAACTTGAAAGGGCCTCTCTCAAATTACCATCGTTTCGTTTGAATGTTTCTTTTGCAGTAACAACTTATTCCCCTTTTTCCTGTTATTTGTCTAAATTAACCAAATAAATAATGTACTAGTCCAGCCATTTAATCACAGATCACAGACTGACTTGGCTAGCTAAACTGGAAGAACTAACAGCATTAAAATATGGGGCTACAACTTTCTAAGCCAGCCAGGTGTGATGTGATATTTTATTAGGGACAGTTTTTCCCAGGAAAAAAAAATGTGGGATCCAGTCATGCACCTTGTGAGGCATGCACAATTGCTGTTAACCTCACAATGGAAGCTGAATTCCCACCATAGATATTACTAGCCCGGGGTGTGGTGGGGTGGGGAATTTCCCACATTTTTTCAACAGTTTATGCTTTTTTACTTTTTAGTAAAAACAAACAGCTATATAGTATGCTTTTTAAAATTAGACATAGAAATATATTGAATCATTCCATCCAATAAATAATTGGAAAGGTGCATTAAACAACATATTAATAGTACTGATTTTTGAAAATGCAAAGAGTAGGTTGTATTTAACTACATGCAACTTGTAATTGGTTTTCATATCCATGTTCTGTTGTTTCATTTGATGAAAAGGTACCACCATCCTGAAGTGCACTAGGATTCCTGATAAACATATTAAATTAAAAACTTCCATTAATGGAGTTCTCCATCACCGTGTGCATACAACGGTGGCTGGGCTGCTCCTGGCGGTTAGCCCATGATGACAGCCAAGTTCAACAGCTTGTGGTTATTATTCACCTCATCAGAAAAACCTTTTATCCTAGAGAAGCGAACCATGCGCCATTTGCACATTGGGTCTCAATTCATTACAAGTTGAAGTGGTGCTACCAAAAAGCACCACCATTTATTTCATGTTAACAATAATAAAAAAAAGGAAAACCTACGTGAATGCAATACATAATCGTTCATAATTGTAATGCTGAATGCTGCAGGCAATACATTTTGGCTCAATATTTCTCCAATACAATATTCAGTATTATCACATTAAAAACCAAACATGCTAATTGAATTTCAAACTGAACAAGTCCCAGTAACAATATTTGCAGAATTTGTTTTCTGCCGTGTCCCTTGCTCTTGCTCTGTTGGTGTGTTGTATTTTAAACTGCTTTTGCCACACACACACCCCCCCGAAAATATTGCAAGCCGCCTTGGATTGGCTTTCGTTTAGAAAGCCAGGATATAAATTTTAGAATACATAGATCATGTTCACTTGACTCTTCTATCTCATGTTCATTAAATACTTTTAACATATGGCTCTATAAAGCTGCCCAACAAATATACAGTAGTCCCATGCATCTTCCAGGCTCCTAAGTGTTACTGCTGTCAAAAAGCATGGGGGAAGCAGACAGGGTGGGAAATAGGGCAGGGGCAAGTACCCACAATAATCTGCCCTGGATGGAAGGGGTGGGAGAGAAGCAAAAAGGTAGCTCTCCAGTCTGCATGTTTCATGTCTCGACTTTGGGAGAGAAGAAGAGTTTGGATTTGATATCCCACTTCATCACTACCCTAAGGAGTCTCAAAGCGGCTAACATTCTCCTTTCCCTTCCTCCCCCACAACAAACACTCTGTGAGGTGAGTGGGGCTGAGAGACTTCAAAGAAGTGTGACTAGCCCAAGGTCACCCAGCAGCTGCATGAGACGCGAACCTGGTTCCCCAGATTACGAGTCTACCGCTCTTAACCACACCACCACACTGGCTCACACTGGAGCAATGTCTCCAACTGAAGGTCACTCTGCAAACTGGCTCTGTGGACTGACCTACCTCCAACAGCTGTCACTCTTGCATTCCTGTTCTGCTATGCACCAGCATCCTAACCAAAAACATTTTTTGCAAAGAAGTCCTGCTCAACTAAGAACCTTCCACATACAGGCAAAACACAGTAAGAACATATAATCAGCATTTCACATATAAACATAAGCAGACAAATGTCGACAGTGCATGCACAGAATAAGAAAGAAAGCACAATCCACAGATCAGTTAAGTTAAGTTAAAAAGAGAGAGAGAGCAAATTTGCACTCAGATTGATTCTGCACCTCGTGGACTGTGATTGTTGTTGCTGTCAATTAAATAATGTGAATAAGCTAGGCATATATTGAACCTAGAAGCCAGAAGCAGACAAGAGTCAGGTGACAAAAGACAATAGGCATTTGTATGGGTGCTTTTTTACCTTCCTATAACACTTCATTGCAATCAGAGGCCTGATTTTCATGTTATGGTTCAATGCACTCTAAAACGTAACATCAGGAGGGTTTACAACAACAACAACAACAACAACAACAACAACAACAACAACAACAACAACAACAACACCAGACACTGGTGCCTCTGGGTAGTTAAGGGAAAAGACTTCAGCCTGAAGTCCTGGAAAGACACTGCCATTTACCAGACAATCCTGAGCTAGATGAACTGTGGACCAGCTTGCTATAAAACAGCTTATGATGTTCCTGAAGTTTTCCTCTAGTGTACTACAGGCTGCAGGTGAGAATGCAATGTT
This sequence comes from Zootoca vivipara, assembly GCF_965207765.1. Lineage (NCBI taxonomy): Eukaryota > Metazoa > Chordata > Lepidosauria > Squamata > Lacertidae > Zootoca > Zootoca vivipara. Next base: position 26,877,250 of record NC_142592.1, on the reverse strand, counting down.
CCCACCATGCAAACTAGTCATCTCCCTTTCACGTGCTCATTTCAGATACACAAAGGTGTTTTGGTGGGAGGAAGGAGCATTTAAACGTACAACACTAATCTTCAACCTGAAATGGTACACAGTTTCCACCCCCCAAAAAAGTGTTACTGATTGATTCTGCCGATTACATACCGGTAAATTGGCCCTAAGCTTGCTACATGAGACTTAAAATTTTGACGTGGGGACATTTTCAAATAAGCAATCATGTGTGTGTTCTGAAATAGTACAGCTGCATGTTTCAATCAGTCCTTCGTTAAGCTGCAACAACATGAATTTCTCATGCTTGCTTTGTACATAGCATCAACTTCTCCAGGCCATGCTGATGATGAGCAGACAAAATATTTGCAGGCAATATTATGTTGGGAACCGCCCTGAGATCTACATGTATAGGGTGGTGTACAAATGTAATAAATGGATAAAAAATAAAATTAATAAATGCAGATAAATATCCAGTCTACTAAAAGGCCAAATTCTGGTGTTGTAAACCACTCTGCAGATTTTAGTTTCCAGTGTACGAATTTGGTCCTATGGTCCTTATCTTGCGTACTCAAAAACCATTTGCTACTATTTACTTGGTGTGAATAATTAGTTGCAGATTGCATGCATTAATTCAAATATCTCATCTGGTCCTGAAGTCCATGCAATCTGTACCCCAACACATTCAATAATTGTGACTTCCTTTCCCCCCTCGCCACTTCTTATAGTTTCACTGATCTTAAGGGCTTTTCCTTGCAATGTGTTCTTAACTGCAATATGTTTCCTCATAAAACCAGTTATAGACTTTTATTTTATGTTGGCTCTCTCTCTCTCTCTCTCTCTCTCTCTCTCTCTCCAGACTGTTCACTAGGATGAGGAAAGAGCAAAACAACAGCAGCGTAGGGGGAAGTCTGATTTGGCATGTGCATTCACTTGAAACCTAATAAAATGCTATTTATTTGCATTGCTTGGTGACTGACGCTCTCACATTTTTCAAAATAATGAAGTTGCAAAGGTGCTGCCTTTTATTGCTCTGCAAATGTTGTTCATTTTACTGTTTGCTTTAAATGCTCCTTTACTGCTCCTGGTGGGCTTGCATCTATAAAGTAGTGTGATGGCAGTGACGGAATACAGAGCCCCCATTAGCATGCAAGTGGCCTGCTTGCGAGTGACTCGCTCACTCTCCTTTCTAGCTTGTTTCCACTTGGCAAAAAACGCTCAGAGATATTACAAAGCATTAGTTTGCATCAAATATACGTAAAAAAATATATACGAAGAGATGAAGCTCAGGAATAGAGCACATACTTTGCATGCAAAAGGTCCCTGGTTCAATCCCCGGCATCTCCAGGTAGGGCTGGGAAACACCCCTGTCTGAAACCCGGCAAAGACGCTGCCCGTCAGTGACTGTAGACAATACTGAGCTAGATGGACCAGTGGTCTTGACTCGGTATAAGGCAGCTTCCTATGTAAGAGATAAGAAAGTGGGGATGATGGCAACACCGGGACTCACCACATCACTCGTTTGGCACCTTAAAGCTATACTGAAGTGCTCTAGAAGTACTAAAAAGGAAGACAAACATGCTGGAAGAATGTACCTCTTATTCTGACCCTATGATCCCCCCAGCTCTGGCATTTTGTCTACAAAATGTTAAGGTAGAGATCAGCACAATTGCTGTGAATCAGCGTGCCCATCCCAGACTCAACAAAAAACCCTCACAAAACCTGCTGAAATCCATACTCATTTTGCCACTATCATTGTCTCAAGCTGTCATATATTTTATCAGATAATAACTGGAGCTAGCACATGTTGCAAAGAAGTGCCAAAACGGTCTAGGCCAGTGTTTTTCCAAACTTGGGTCCCCAGCTGTTTTTTCAGACTACAATTCCCATCATCCCTGACCACTGGTCTTGCTAGCTAGGGATGATGGGAGTCATAGTCCAAAAACAGCTGGAGACCCAAGGTTGGGAAACCCTGGTCTAGGCCATGGTTCAAGTCTTAAATTCAACCCTCCCCCTCCCATTTCACTATATGCTGGACCAACTGACACCGCCCTAACCCATGTTTTTCTGGGAGATGTAGGAAGGCATGATATTCCAGTTTAGGACCCAGTTCCAGAGCAAACTTCCCCAACTAGGTGCCCTCCAGATACTTTGGCGCACAACTCCCATTAACCCCAGCCAGCATGGCCAGTGGTAAGGGATGATGGGAGCTGTGGTCCAACAACATTTGCAGGGTTGTTCCAGAGCCACAAAGAAGAGGTTGGAAGTGACATTTTTTTCACTGTAGGTATTTGCATAAGGAAGACATTTTATTATTCCTAAAATGAGTACATAAGCTCTTGAGGAAAAAGGAAATTCATAGAGTCTTCATACAGGTACAGTCATACCTTGGGTTTAAGTACGCTTCGGTTTGAGTACTTTCAGTTTAAGTACTCCGTGGACCCGTCTGGAACTGATTAATCCACTTTCCATTACTTTCAATGGGAAAGTTTGCTTCAGGTTAAGTACAGACTTCCGGAACCAATTGTGTACTTAAACCGAGGTACCACTGTATTAAAAATATGTGAACTAGTCCTAAGTGTACAATACCAACAGGTGGAACACAATAAAACAAAGACTCTGGGAAGCAATACTTTACAGTGGATGAAGGAGACAAGAGAGAGGGAAGGTGAAGACTGCTCTTCCCTTCTCCCACATCATCTCCCTTCCACCCAGCTCCAAGTAACTGCAGGGGCTATTGCCACAAATTAGCTCAGCCCCAGGAGATCCCAGGGATTAGCAGCCCCATTCCTCATTCTACAGCCATTTTCATAAGCTAGATTCCAGGACGACCCAGAAGTTGCCATCATCATTGCTTCAATGACTGTGTGAAATCCTGAGACATACTAAGTTTGCATCAACAGCAAGTTCTTCTGATATGGACCCTACAAAACAGGTATGGTGGTTACTACAAGGATGTCCAGTCATGGAAGATCCTGAACTGTAGAGGCCACTTGACACCTAAGGTTGAGAGTCCTTTGTATCTGCTAGCTCCGTGGAAAATGGGCCATGGGAAAGGAGCATCACAGAGCAACAGGAGGTTGGCAGAAGCACCGCAATTTCCTTCTCCCCGCCTAATGGGTGCAACTCAACCTCTTCCTTTCTAAGACACACTAGTGGCTTGGGCATGGGTGTTAATCCAGGGAAACGTTGGCAGCTTGAGGATAGCAGTTGATTAAAAACCCTTTTATCTAAGTGCCCCACCACCACCTGTGTACGCAGCTGCCTGCATGCTGGAGTATGTATCTGAAATAAAATATAGCTATTTCTACAGTAGGATGCAAATAAGTCACTATTGCTGTGTATATTAACATTTCAATTGTCGTAGCAAAGCCATAATCAAAAGAATACTTAAGATACAATGGGTTAACCTTGACTGACTGCTGCAATGTACTGCAATGACTTTCTGGAGACTATACTGGCGCAGAACATCACAGCTCAACATGGTATGGGAAACGTGAAATTGTAATATATCCAACACTTTGGGTGTCATCCGTTCCGTTCATACTCTTAATGAAAGTAAACAGCAGCAGAAGGCATCGGTGCCACACACAGTTAAAGCCATGAGCCTACATAAATTACACAAATCGGAAGTTACACAGAAATCAATGTGAAATAGCATGTACATGCGCATTGCTGTGCGAATGTGCAGCCTAAAGTGTTAAATTGCGTAAAGGAATGATATATTGAGAGAATAACATGTTAACTGGAACCCTCTGAAAGGAATGTAAATGGCCACAAATCAGTTTCTTTAATTGCCATCAGCTGCATAAATTGTATGACAGTCTAAAAGATAAGTATCAACTCTGAGAATAGGTCGTCAAAAAAATGCAAACCCTGCAAAATGCATGCACTCAAACATGCTTGGTTTATCACATTTTATTTGATAAGTGTAGCAGATGGCTCACATTTAAGGGTTGTTCATTTTTTAAAGTGAGACAACCAGAGTTGAAAAATAATATGCTTTGTGGCCTGCATTTAAAGGAATTATTATAACAAATCAACATGATTGTTAGCTTGATTATAGTGGCAAGAATCAGTCTTATAAAAGAAGACAGTAGAAAGCTGGAGGCCATTCTTCTACATTTGGTTCTGCTCAAAGATTTCTATGAGTTAATTACAGAGCCCTCTCCCGATGGGCTCCTCAAATACCGCCGTGATCATTCCAGCATATGAATCCAGAAAGATCTAAAGTTCTATAAGAGAGAAGATACATGGCTAATGGATCTTTCAAGCCTATGTAATGACAGTATGCCAGAAGACAAACTTGGAGCAAATTTGTTGGAATTACTTGCTAAGCACCCAACACCAGCCATCTATTTTCTAATTCGCTAAGGGATTTGGAGATAGCGACACTCATTGCAGTAGCTGGCTGAACTCCAAACAACACACAACATTGCCATTCACAACCAGCAATTTCAAGAATGGCTTCTAAAAAGGAAATTGTGGAACCCTAGGTGCTAAAAGGGCTTTTACAGCTGGCCTCACTTGTAGTTCTGATGCAGACAGATCCTTCCACTCCAGAACTTCTGGGTTAGACAGAAGTTAACGTGGAGCTGCCACAGCTTCATGCATATTGGGGAAGAGATTGAAGAGGTAGCCTTGAACACACAAAAAGGGTCCTGCAATATTTCTCAAAGGTTCTCCTGTGCTAACAGCAATTAGAAAGTTCAGCTGTAATTTCACCCCTTGTTCAGGCAGGACCTTGTCTCACCTTAAACAGGAAATAGGGACTGAGTTAGCAGAGCCTGAATATAATGGAAGTCTGTAACTGCAGTGTAGGTAGCACAGTCATCAATATAAATCTGTCATAGACATATTCTTGGAGGAAGAGGAACTTCCATATGCTACAGACCCTACAATTTCTGATGCTGATGCAGATTGATGGTTCAAAAGCCTTTGAACCAACAGTGCTGCTGATAATGTTCAGGGCGAAGGAAGCTGGCCATTATTAAGAGAACGTGACCCTTTTAAAACAGTGCACCAAACCGCTACCTCCTTAAAGGAAGTGAAACAGGAAGAGATATAGTTTTGTACTACTGCTACAAAGGACAAAGGACTGTGTGGTTCAGGAAAGGGCTCATAGACTGAAATATATTCTGCATAATTTCCTTTTCACACTTTTGAATATGGTATTAAGCTAGCATGGGTGGTGCCAGAAGAACTGCTCTGCATTTGGAGTGCCCTGCCAGAGAAGGGATCCTAGCACCACCCTTGCTAGTTTACTGTTATCCTCAACAGCAAGGAAAGAAGATGTGCCAAATATATTTCAAGCCATCACTTTCCGCCCCCGAACATGCAGGGCCTTCTCAGTTGAAGCACCCTGACTTTGGAATGCCTTTGTCAGACTGCTCTGTCCTTATTTCTTTTTTTCAGCAGCAGGAGAAAAATATTTTATTTGCCTTTTAGTTCCGTTATGCTGTGTTTCTAACCAGCATACTGGAATCTCTGTGTTGTATTTTTTAACATTGCATTTTAATTTTTGAATGAGACTCTTTCTCATTGTGTGTACACTGTATAGGCTACTGACACATGATGACTACACCTAGCAGTGGAGCATATCAAGTGATTGACATACTTGGCAAGCATAACTTTGTCTGCTTTACCAAGAAAATGAGTCTAAAATTTGGCCAACATATATTTATTTTGGCTTCTTCATCACCGATGAATGGACCCTTGTCCATTTCATGCCCATACACACTTGCAACTGTTGAAGGGGGTGTGACAAATGGAAAACAATCATGCTATATCCAAACTGGTGAACAAGCACCAAGTGAAATGCACATTATTGAAGACCAGTGATTAGACAACTAGCATTGGATTATTAAAAAACAAACAAGCACACATTTCCCCATAATCACTGCCACCAGAGCAGTATGAATATGTCTTATACATGGCCAATTAGCCCAGTATTGTCCACTCTGATTGACAGGGAGTTCTCTGGTACAGGATGTTTTCCACCTGCTACCTGAGATCCTTTTGGAGGTCAAACCGAGACCTTGCATACGCCAAAAAAAGGCACTGCGTGCTGCTGTCAATGTACACCTTGGCATTTAGATAGCATGAAATCATGTTTTCGTGGCATATTTTTCAGTCAGCTACATATATCTGGCTTCAAATTATGATAGTTTAAAAAATCCTACCACAGTTCTTCAATCTGGTACCTTTCAAGCAAGCTAATATCCTCTTTTACATTTGAGGTATATGATCCAAAGTTGGGTATAAATTTTGCATACCAGAGCAAACAGCACACAAAAATTAGAATGCAGCAATGGAACCAATAGAACTTTTACAAAACACTTATGTAGTTGAAGTGGTAAAGGAAATGACAGAAACTACAAACTGAAAGAAATATATAGCCAAATATTCTGGAAGATCCTTGCTGTTTTAGCTTGCAGCGCATTAAGAGTCTTGGATCTATGAGTGTAAGTGGTTTGGAGCAAATTAATAAGCTGCTCAGTGTCACTATTAATTAATTAACAGCCATTCCACCCCCACCCCCCAGTAGGACTAACAGAAGGCTTCCTATGTTCTACCACTAACTGATTAACTGAGTGACTCAAGACGTAAAATCACAATTGGGCCTGCTCTCTTTCAGCTGGCAGGCCAAGTTCAATATTTTTCCTGTGAGGCATGCCTGTACTATAAAAAGAATGTGATATTTGAGTGTGTCCCTGCTCTCTCAGTGTTGGCACTAAATCCTTCCCTAGGCCTCTTGCCATATTTCAAGAGTACAGTATGAATCAGAGTCATGTGGCTCCCCACGCTGCCAAATATTCGTTTCAGCAGCTACCAATGCAAGTTTCTCTCGGGTCTCTGCCAACCGTAACGTCCCTTGGCTAAGACCATGAAGCACACATGTGTTGATGGGAGGGAAAAGGGGTTCCCCCTCCTCCTGGCGCACCTCTGCTGCCCTTAATCCTCAATGAGGAAATAAGTAGGCAGTTTGTTATAAAAATGTGAATCACGGAGCTGACTAAGTAGGTGGCATATGAAAACAGAGGTTTTTGGAACTGGGCAAGAAAGCGCGAGGTGGAAAAAATGGGGCAAAGTTCAGAGGGAAAGAAAAGAAATGGAAGAAGAGTTTGGATTTGATATCCCACTTTATCACTACCCGAAGGAGTCTCAAAGCGGCTAACATTCTCCTTTCCCTTCCTCACCCACAACAAACACTGTGAGGTGAGTGGGGCTGAGAGACTTCAAAGTAGTGTGACTAGCCCAAGGTCACCAGGCAGCTGCATGTGGAGGAGCGGGAAAGCGAACCCGGTTCCCCAGATTATGAGTCTACCGCTCTTAACCACTACACCACACTGGAAATTGCAGTGTGTATGTGTATCCCGGAGGGTTTTCTAAGAGTTGTTGAGCTTTTTAGGGGAGATTGCCGAAAACCGCTCACCCGCACGTGTCACTAAATCAGTCTCGCATCTGTCCCATCGCCGGCATAAGCTGCCAATCGCCTGCCCAACTGCCGGAGCGTCAGCCAATCAACACCGCCCATTGACGCAGCAACCAATAACATGCACAATTGCCGCTGACAGCCTAGGCCATTTCGGGGGCCTAATACGGCCTGCTGGTCGTATCTGGCCCCTGTGGCAGTTTATTTCCTGGGGTAAAATCCTTTAAAAAAACCCTCAACAACTTCAATACTAAAAAAAGCTCAACAACTGCAACCATAAAAAAGGTTAACAACTTTGGTCGGCCCTTCACTTCATCACATATGGCCCTGGCTGGCTTCGACAGGCTGGCAAAACCAAGTGAGGGTAGACAATGGGTCTCGAACCTTCGGTGAGTTAGGCCCTGCCTTTAAAGAGGCTCTGGCAGATTGAATGGATGAGACCAATAGTGGCCCAGTGGTCAAGAAGGCAGTTTCTGCATGTGCTGTAGAGGGAAGTGAGGGGTGGATGGGGCTCATCAACAAGGGAGAGTGACCCTATAGGAGAAGGAAAACTTTGATCCTAAACCTCTGCTGCCTCACAGGGTATCTTTGAGAGAAGAAAAGGCTGAGGAGTAAGCCCTACACAACTCTGACAAGACCCTCCACATCAGAGAGGCCAAGTGGAGGGTCTTGTCATCTGGGCAGCCCAGAACTTCCATACACATTGCCCAGGCTTGCACCCCAGGGGACGTCACTTCCGTGCTGCTAACACAGCGTTTTGACTTCACTCCCAGAGGTGCACTCCATTGTCTCTCAAGATAGACAGATGCTAACAGCGATGGCAATAAAAGAGGTGGAATCTCTGCGCTGCTCTCTGGAATGCAATTCCAAGCTTTGAGGAGGAAGGTTGGAGAGGGCAGAGTGCAATATCCAGGTGTGTAAGGAGTGTGTGCACAAGGTAAGGCATGATGTAAGGAGGGGTGTAATTGGACAGTGAGGCTATAACTTTTGCCCTACAAAGCATGATCTGTAAATAGAGCTCACATTTCTCAGTGTTGCTGTTTTTTTAAAAAACAAAAACACCACAATTAACGTTCCTCAGTAATAATAAAGGGATCTCAATCTATGGCAAAAGAAATATGAGAACATGGTGTTTGTTATGGCAGTTTAAACAAGCGTGTGTAAGTGTATTTAAGTCAGTTTGGAGATCACGTTGCTGCTAAAAGAACAGGAAGAAAGATGGAGACAACTGTAAAACTATTTTTTATTCACCATATCCACACTTGGTGAACAATAAATCAGCTCTAGCAGGAATGTTAAGATCAATGTACAACTTATTCTAAAGAAGGAAGTCGAGAAGTTGCTGTGAATGGTTATCCAGCTCACTTTGCAGGCTGACAAAACGATTTGGCTGCTTCCTGCAAATTACCTTCCACAGTGCTTTTGAAAAGCTAGGAATATGGAAATTTAATATGCTTACTAACCCTTTCCAGTCATGGTTGCATTCCAGGAAGAGAGAAAGAGGATGCCTATGTTTTGTAACTGCCTAATAGTCTCAAATGCTGAGATAATATATGGCAAAAATACAGAGGCATATCTGAAATGTCTGATCAAACCAGAAATTTGGACAAATTACCGATACTTTTATTTCTATGTAAATAAAAGTATGGCCTTTAGAAAATAATTCTACAAAATCATCTGCCTGTTTGCAAGGAAATGTGCATTACAAGGAAGACTGCTGGATTAGGAAAGGGGATTTACAAGTTGAGTGAATTGTTTTTTAAGATCCAGATGTATATTGAGGCAAGTCACAGGCATACGTTCTAAACACACCCATTTATGCCAGGATTAAAAATAAAATAAAATCCGACCAGTGTCATGTGCACACGTAAAGGATTTCTCCACACAGATAGTCCCTTCTGAAAGTGCAAAACATTGCTGATATTTTTGTTTGTGCATGTAAAATAATCATTTAGCATGCTAGAGTGGATCTGCGGTCATCATAACTTTAGATTATTCCTGCTCTCACCCTTTGGTAGTACCTGAACCACATTGGACATACCAATTTTATGGGTAATATAAAACTTATTAAACAATACTTTCTGGTGGGCAGAAGGAAGAGGACAAAGACACCTAGATGTAGCCAGGAGGAGAAAATGCCATGTGTGTAGTTTCTGCTGTTTTCATTTTCCTGGATCAGGACCACAACAGATGTTGAAAGCAGTTCACAGAGTCAATTATGTCTCCTTATATTGCTCTGCACACATGTTTATGGAGTTAATGTCTCTGTAAACGGTGTTCTCCAGGAGTGAAGCTATGGATACTAAGGGGTGATTTATCTGGTTGTGACAGCTGACAGAGGAGTCATCATAGTTGTGAAAATCACAGCTGAGAAGCATCAGTTGCCTCCATAGTTATTGGCTCATACAAGGTATTGTCTGTGAAAATCTCTGGGACACTCGAAGAACATTACCACGATGAACCATCTTTTAAGTTCCACTGAACTTCAGTGATAGAAAACACAACATCATTAACTTGGGAGAGAGAGAAATTGGGCAGGGTGGAGTGGCCGAGGAAATTATTACTCTAATAGTTTCGGGCTGTTTCAAGATGTGTGGTTCTTCGTTGCTTTAAACTGATCAAAAGAAGAAAGAATAATCAAATAGAATGTAATGGATACTTTAATATATAGTTATATTGTCTTAGAAGGGGTCAGAATAGTTAATCCTGTGGGTCCCTTCAGGCCCCTTGACCTGATTTTCGAGCTTTATATATAATTATAAAGATGTTCCATATATGGATAGTAACATTCTTTATTATAGACTGTTGGTCAAATTTAGTTGCAAGTACTCATATCCATCTCAAAAATAATTTCAAAGGATTGAAGCCTGCTGTTTGGGCCCAATGTTAGGACGCTGAGTTTCTTATACCCCATTCAGCTCCAGAAACCCTTAAATTCTATCTCTATTAGAGTAGTTTCCAAGGATAGCTTTTAAAATCTGGCTCTGATAGCATTATAAAGAGACTGAGAAAAAGTATAGCATACAATATACTAAATTTTACTCTGGCCATATATACAAAAGCATTGATCAGCCAGAATTAACAGGATTTCCATTTAAGTAAGCTCTCGTAAAAGCTTTTTAGCACAAATAGAATGTTAAATCTTGCAAATACATTTATTGAATACAATCATTCTTAATAAATGAATACCGTACAGTTCAGCAGGAATTCTGAATCATCTGCAACCAGTTATGGACTGCATGGAATAAATTTTGTCTATATCTTCCTCAACAGGTAAGTTTCTAGATTTGCTGAACTATCTTTTTTAAAGGTTTACAATTGTATTTTACCTTATTCTGTTTTCTTTTCTTTTTTTTCTTCTTCTTTTTGTTTTGTTTTGTTTCTCCCCCCCCTGACTTTGTTTTTGACTTCTTTTTTTTGCTATTGGATGCTTATGTTATGTCATGTCATGTCATAGTAGATTATGTTATATTTTGTTATATTTCTTTTTGGGAGCAGTTGGTGCGTTTATGTTATGTTTTCTTATGTTTTTTAAAATATCGAAATAAAGATCTTTAAAAAAAAATTTAAAAAAAGATTTGCTGAACTATCTATGGATAAATCATAAAACCAGGTAACAGATTTTTGCACTTCATATTCCACTTGTCAGGCCCTGTTTGATCAAGCAAACATTTTATAGGAAATCTATTTTGTGACATCTGACAAAGCTTTATCCAAATATATGAACACAACTTTATAGATCTGTGCCATAATGGAAGGGAAAGGGGGAGGTGCTACTACAGCACTGAGCATAGCAGCTGGAGCTTCTCAAAGGAGGTTCAAGAGAGCTCTAAGAAGCTGAATTTTGGAGGACTTCCAAATAATCTCCCCCCCCCCGCTTCACAATTCCCTGCCATAAATTCTTTGGGCCATGGGCTTTCATGGCAAAGGATTTTAATTTCTGATGAACCCAAATTCCCACCAATACCCAATAGACTCAAAACGGCCCGTGAAGTTTTGGATTTTGTTGCCTTAAGGGCAGCTAAGTGTTTCTGAAAGAAAATCCCCAAATATTTAAAGCCTGTATAACCCATTCAATTTGATGCCCATCTATTAACTGTTTGCAAATTCAGGGTCTCTTACGGAACAACCATTTTAAGTTTGTTATAGGAAACAGTCAAATGTGATTTTGTAGTAGTCGTCCCAAATTCTTCACACTTCATATTAATACTGGGATCTTCTCATAATAAGTAAATGCCAAGTAAAACTCAAAGTAGCTCAGTTGTACTGCAATGCTACTCTCTTAAAAGATGAATGAGAAGCAGACAGTAAGCCTACTTGAGAAACACTATGGGTAGCTAGAATTTTAGCAGTCAACAAGCTACTAATTCAAGGGCGTACCCACCACGGGGCAAGTTAGGGCAGCTGCCCTACTCTAGAAGCAGGGCTGGTGGGCAGAGGCGGAGCACAGCCCGGCGGAGTGCGAGTTCGCCATTCCCGCCGCGCCGCGCCGCACCCTCCCTCCAGCTCCCCGGTGCGCCCTCAGGCAAGGCCAAGCGCGGTGGGGAACCAGGGAGCGCGGCGCGGTGGGCGGGAACGCCGAACTCGCGCTCCGCTGGGCTGGGCTCCGCCTCCGCCCACCAGCCCTGCTTCTAGGGAGGGGCACAGCCCGGCGGAGCGCGAGTTCGCCGTTCCCGCCCGCCGCGCTGTGCCCTCCCTCCAGCTCCCCGTCGCGCCCTCTGGCAAGGCCAAGCGCGGCGGGGAACCAGAGAGCGCGGCGCGGCGGGCACGCTGAACTCGCGCTCCGCTGGGCTGGGCTCTGCCTCCGCCCACCAGCCCTGCTTCTAGGGAGGGGCACAGCCCGGCGGAGCGCGAGTTCGCCGTTCCCGCCCACTTTGTGGCCCCTCCCCTTCCGTGCCTTGGCCCCTCCCCTTGCCCCCCCCTAGTTTTGATCCTGGGTACGCCCATGTACTAATTCCAAACCCAGCACAGTTCTGTACCTGTGCAAATACTTTTACTATTCTTCCTTGGATTCCTGTATTCTGTATCTGGGCAAAGATCCAGTTCTGGGCAAAATTGAAGGATATTGACAAGCTGGAATGTGTCAGAGGAGGACGACCAAGATGATGAAGGGTATGGAAACCAAACCTTATGAGGAATGGTTGAGAAAGTTGGGTATGTTTAGTCTGGAGAAAAGGGAGACTGAGGGGAGATATGATAGCCATCTTCAAATATCTAAAGGGCTGTCACTTGGAAGATGAAGCAAGGTCCAGAGGGTAGGACCTGAACCAATGGATTCAAGTTATAAGAAATGAGATTCTGACTAAACATCAGGAAGAACTTTCTGACAGTAAGACCTGTTTGGCAGTGGAATGGAGTTCCTTGGAAGGTGGCGAATTCTCCTTCCTTGGAGGTTTTTAAGCAGAGGTTGGGTGGCCATCCGTTATAGATACTTTAGTTGTGATTACTGTATTGCAAGGGTTTGGACATGAAGACCCTCAGGGTCCCTTCCAACTTCAGGATTCTATGAATAGAAAAGGAAAAGCCACTTCTAGAAAACTAATGGTATGTAATGAAATATAGTGCAAGGTCAGCACTCATTCCTGTGTTATCTGGTTCTGGGGAAACCAATTTATAACGCGTTTACATGCCAAGAAAAATCATGGAATGTTGAGGGAGAGGGATGGCATGTAGGTGAGATGAAGTATTAGATCTATTAAATAAGACGATGAGTCTTTGACATCTATTGACGATCATTGCTCATCGTGGTTGCTGTGTGAATGACATCTACCGCAATATGGCAGCATAGTGGTCAAGGTGTGATGGCACAGGCATGTGCGGTGTGAAAGGAATGTTAGAAAATGGGACAGAAGTGCAAGCCTTACACTCAGTTAAGCTAATGCAAGAAACCCCGCGTGGGAATGCAGCCTAGGTCAGCAAGCACCCTTTCTGAACTCCATTAAAGCTTAATTAACAGATTTGCAATTCCCAACGCCAATTGGTGGCTCCTTGTTTGTGGTGTATTCTATAGTGCAGCCTTCTGTGCTGTAGCATCATCTGCCTGCCCAAGTGTTCAACTCCTCCAAAAGGTGTAAGTATAGAAATGCTTGAGCAGCATGTATATGAAAGGTGAGTCATTGTATTGTCACATACTGCTTATATAAACAGAATTCAAGAATTTCCCATTGTAAAAAGGAGAAACGACAACCAGCCTTGTCCTTTTCACCTGTCTTAATAAAGCAGTGGAATCAGTCTGAGTTCATGGCTTTTCCTAAACTTAACAAAAAGATGGTATTGAAGCTCATGATCAGGCCCCTCTCCTCTCGCTCCAGCTCTTTCGGTTTAACAAAGTAACTATTCAAGTCTACAGAAATGTATGCATGCTTTTCACATATATAAAATATTTAATTCCAGATCATTTTCTGGCTGGTATATAAATGCTCAGCAGAGGAGAGAACCAAAGTGCTGCTATGAGTGTTTGTAGATTTTAAAAATATGAAGGTTGCAATACCGCCAAAGCGAAGCATACTTAAGTCTCAGGAGGAGAGGGTTGTTGTTGTTGTTGTTGTTGTTTTGCATGTTCTTAATCTTGGTGAGTAAAAACCAACTGGTTTTTAATTTTATGGAACTGCACTTATTTAAATGGCATTTACTTTCTTTTTTAAAAAAGTGAACCTTTCATTGTTTTGAATTTAAATGATATTGTCACTAAAAAAGTAACCTGATTTCATATGAGATCTGAACACAACATGTTGTATCCAACCAAGTCACAATGGACATGACTAAGTTAAATCTTTTGGTTTTTACCGAGTCTACCCTGAATATGACTTTTAAAAAAAGTAAAGGACCCCTGACAGTGAAGTCCAGTCGCAGGCGACTCTGGGGTTGTGGCACTCATCTTGCTTTACAGGCCGAGGGAGCCAGCGTTTGTCCGCAGACAGTTTTTCTGGGTCATGTGGCCAGCATGACTAAGCTGCTTCTGGCGCAACGGAACACCGAAATCAGAGCAGCACACGGAAACGCAGTTTACCTTCCCGCCAGAGCGGTTCCTATTTATCTACTTGCACTTTTAGGTGTGCTTTCAAACTGCTAGGTTGGCAGGAGCTGGGACCGAGCAACGGGGGATCACCCTGTCGCGGGGATTCGAACCGCCGACCTTCTGATCGGCAAGCCCTAGGCTCTGTGGTTTAACCCACAGCGCCACCTGCATCCCTGAATATGACTTAGTTGGATGCAACTCGAGGTCTGCAAATACTTTGAATCAAGCTTTGAATTCTCTTAAGGCATAACTTGCAGAATCAGAATTTTAGAACTGGAAGAGACAACCCCTTGCTTAATGCAGAATTCACCATGCAGGCTGCTAATGACAGTATCCCTGGCAGGTGGCCTTCCATCTAAAGTAGGACACTCAGACCCTAAGAGATGAGGGGAGAAAACCAAAACACAGACCCCCTACAAAGTAGGAAGGAAACAAAAGCATCCTCCCAACCTTCCAAGGGACGGGGAACACAGGCGATATGTGCACAGCACCATCTGCATGTTGCTGACAACATACTCAAAACCTCCAGCTGAGCTACAACCATATCAGTGTTCATTCACCCTGTTCATTCACAACTTTTGCTGTTCATGACATGGCAGGAAGAACAGCATTCTATCCAGTATCTATTAGTCTTTCCTCCTGTAAATACTGTATTCTGGGCATAGGGCAAGGATTCAAAGATCTGCTGACACTTGAGGCAGTCCAGTTGAATTTTCGACTTACAGTGGTACCTCGGTTTAAGTACACAATTGGTTCCAGAAGTCTGTACTTAACCTGAAGCGTACTTAACCTGAAGCAAACTTTCCCATTGAAAGTAATGGAAAGTGGATTAATCCGTTCCAGACGGGTCCACGGAGTACTTAAACTGAAGCGTACTTAACCTGAAGTGAACTTTCCCATTGAAAGTAATGGAAAGTGGATTAATCCGTTCCAGACAGGTCCGCGGAGTACTTAAACTGAAAGTACTCAAACCGAAGTGTACTTAAACCGAGGTATGACTGTATTTTTCTTTAAACAGTTTCCCTCTGTCCCATGCCATGCTATACAGTATTTTTTTTTAAAACAACAACAACAACAACAACAACAACAACAACCCCACTTTCAGTTTCAAAAGCAGTTTGCCATGCTGCAAGGCATGGGAGGGGAATAGAGAATGAGGTGGGAAAACACTAGCCAAGCTCATGGAACTACTTTCAATATTCCCTTTTTTGCATCATGGCATAGTCCTTCCTGTTAATTGCATACTGCTGCTGCATACGTGTAGAGAATACCAAACCAAAATTCATTAATTTCACAATTGCACCCCCCCCCCAGCAAACGGATATAATTCTTTAGCACAAAAGGCATGCTGGCTGAATGAACAACAGCGTCAGACTATGATCCTATATATAGTATAAAGGATCCCTTTAGTCGTAAATCCAGTACGTTGTAAGCGCTGCGAGCCACAGGTTAGTGGACACATTCGTTCTAGAAATGTATGAATTACAAAAGCGAAGCTTGATTTAAACCAGTTCCACCCCTTGGCTTAAATCATTATTTAAATCACTGGTTTGAATTGCCTTGATTTAAATCAATTCACCTTGTTCTTAACTCTCTCCTAATAAAATAAATGGGACTTATGAGGTTTACCTTTGGCTAGACTGTACACGTCTGTTGCATTTGTTTTGGGTTGTTGTTGCTCTTTTATATATAGATATAAAACTCAGCTGATTCAATGGGGTTGCTTTGTTTTTGTTGCTGGATCCACTACAAATTCCATTGCAGACACGGGCAGAGCAGCTAGCAGCAACTGCGTAGGGGCTTCCTCTCTCTGGTAGCTCCCGGCTGCTTGAGCATTAACAGAGAAAGTGGCCGCAAGCCAGTTGGCAGAAGCAGCAGAAATAGCAGTGCATGATTCTAACACAAGCAGCTAAAAGGCCAGGCGCGCACACGATCTCTCCCTTGCCCTTCTTTTGCTCACTGGCAAAGGTTGCTCTTGGCACACATCAGCACGCACCACTTTTCCATGCTTATTTTCGTCTGGTTGGAGCAGATAGATTTAATTGCACCGGAATGCCGTGCAGCACAATCTCTCAGGTCAGTGGCATAGCAAAGCAAGGATAAACCTGACAATTGGCTGCAAGTCTTTGCTTCTTGGATGCAATTTCCTGCCAAAGGGGAGTACTCGGGGACTTCCTGTGTGCTCTGCCCAAAATGATTCACACACACAGCATGATGAACACATGGAAAGAAGGCATCCAGCTAAAGGGAAGTGAACTGTGTAAACAGATCTGGTCAAACCAGATCATTTATGAAAGTGAAGGTTGCTGGGATCACCATGCTATTCTTTCTAAGTAAGTGCTCCAACTGTGTGCGCATTTCTAAGTATGTGGAGCCAGTTATTGAAAAATAATATGAACTTACAGTGGTGCCTCGCTAGACGAATTTAATTCGTTCCACGGGTCTTATAATGAAAAATTCATCTAGCGAATCCCATAGGAATGCATTGAAATTTTTTAAAACTTTTTTTTGCCCATAGGAATGCATTAATTGAATTTCAATGCATTCCTATGGGAAACCGCGATTCGCTAGACGAATTTTTCATAAAACAAATTCGTCTAGCGAGGCAACCTCCACTCGAAAAATCCTTTCGTTAAGCGGAAATTTCGTTAAGCAGGGCATTCGTTAAGCGAGGCACCACTGTACTTCTAAAATGCATAAGTTGTTGCTAGAATGGCATGCTAAAGACGAAGAAGTTAAATCGCTAATGGGCAAAAGATATTCGGCACAATATCTAATATCTTGGGGAAAGTTATGGAGGGAGGAATTTACAGCATGCTGTGTGTTGAAGGAGAACTATATGAAAACAATGTATCATTGGTATTTAACACCAGCAGAATTAGCAAATGTGTATAGAACTGCTTCAAATCTATTCTGGAAGTGTAAGGAGAAGGAAGGCACGTTCTACCACATGTGGTGGACGTGCAAGATAACAAAAGCATTCTGGGAAATGATAGATGAGTTGAAAAAATATGTTTAAAATAATGTTTGGGGGGGGGAATTTCCTAGGAATTTTAGATGCAGAGATACCAAATGAGCAGAAACAATTACAGTCATACCTCAGTTCAAGTACACCTCGGTTTGAGTATTTTCAGTTTAAGTACTCCACAGACCCGTTTGGAACGGATTAATCCACTTTCCATTACTTTCAATGGGAAAGTTCACTTCAGGTTAAGTACGCTTCAGGTTAAGTATGGACTTCCGGAACCAATTACACTCATACCTCGGGTTAAGTACGCTTCAGGTTGAGTACTCCGCGGACCCGTCTGGAACAGATCAATCCACTTTCCATTACTTTCAATGGGAAACTTCACTTCAGGTTAAGTACGCTTCAGGTTAAGTACAGACTTCTGGAACCAGTTGTATTTGTAAACCGAGGTACCACTGTATTTATGTAAATGAATAATTTATTACTGTCGAAGACCAGCTTTAGAAAACACGTTTCTCCCAATGAACAGTCACAGAGTCTTTGAGCATATGGGACTTTTTTGTAGGATCCTTCCAGGACAGGCGTGGGCAGGGCGAAGCTTCTGGCAAGTGTGAAAGCCCTTCTTGCAGTTTTGGCTAAGAAGAGGTAAGCTGCCGGAGCGGCTATAAATCTCTCTGTTTCTCCAATTTTGTATTCGGGGCATCTCAGGCAGTCCTGTTGTCTCTCAATGTCTATGATTCTTTGTCTAACTGTGGCTTTTGCTTCGCCCAACCCCAGACTTAGAAGGGCTTGGGGAGCAAAACCCATTTTCTGGAGAGTGTTCAGGACTGCTATCAGCCAGCTTGACTGGAACTGGTCGCAGAGGATCATTGGGGCTATTCCTCAGGGGAGCAGATTTAATGCCAGCCATTTGTATACAGTGGTACCTCGGTTTATGAACACAATTGGTTCCAGAAGTCTGTTCATAAACTGAAGTGTTCATAAACCGAAGCAAACTTTCTCATTGAAAATAATGGAAAGAGGATTAATCCGTTCCACACGATGAAAAACACCCCCTAAAGCAGCAATTTAACAAAAATTTACTGTCTACCAAGAGGTTTCCTAGGCCTATGGAGGCCTCATCGGAGCGTCCGTGATTGGGACGCAGCCATGGAAGCGCTCTGATGCCTTCACGGAGGCAAACTGTGCAGAAAGAAGCCTTTCCCCGATGCAAGTGCCCTGCGCTGCGGCCGCGTCTCAGTCAAGGCGGCTGAGTAAAGCGCGGGAAACCGGGGGGGGGGTTCCCCTTTGGAAGCTCTTACCGCGCGTTTAGGAAAGGGCTCCCAGCAGCAGCAGCAGTGAGAGGCTTGGCGAGTCGTTTCGCTGCACGGGGGTGGCGGCGCTCGCAGCTCTCCTTCCCTCTCTTCGCGGTGCCGGCCAGGCGACCTTCCTGAAGCCTCCTCAGAGCAGCCGCCGCCACCACCAGACGCCAGGACTGGCTGGGGTGGCTCGCAGTGCGTCTGGCTTTGGTTGGAGCGGCGGCGCCGATGGCGGCTTCTCTCAACCGCAAGCCTCTCCACTCCGCAGGGGCGCAATGGTGAAGGCCCGGCAACGCTTCTCTTGACCCCTCCGCGAGGCCGGGCCTTCGCCGTCGCGCTCCTGCGACGTCTCTCCAACTTCGCCATCGCTCTCCTGCAGCAGGGCTCAAGAGGAGCGGACCTTCGCGCTCCTGCAACGCCTCTCCACAGGAGTGCTACGGCGAAGGTGGAGAGACGTCGCAGGAGCGCGACGCGAAAGCCCGCTTCTCTTGAGCCGGCCTCGCGGAGAGCTCAAGAGAAGCGGACCTTCGCGCTCCTGCGACGCCTCTCCACCTTCGCCGTAGCACTCCTGTGGAGAGGCGTTGCAGGAGCGCGAAGGTCCGCTCCTTGAGCTCTCCGCGAGGCCGGCTCAAGAGAAGCAGGCTTTCGCGTCACGCTCCTGCGACGTCTCTCCACCTTCGCCGTAGCACTCCTGTGGAGAGGCGTTGCAGGAGCGCGAAGGTCCGCTCCTCTTGAGCCCTGCTGCAGGAGAGCGATGGCGAAGTTGGAGAGACGTCGCAGGAGCGCGACGGCGAAGGCCCGGCCTCGCGGAGGGGTCAAGACAAGCGAGGTCGGGCCTTCACCATTGCGCCCCTGCGGAGTGGAGAGGCTTGCGGTTTAGAGAAGCCGCCATCGCCGCCGCCGCTCCAACCAAAGCCAGACGCACTGCGAGCCACCCCGGCCAGTCCTGGCGTCTGGTGGCGGCGGCGGCTGCTCTGAGGAGGCTTCAGGAAGGTTGCCCAGCCAGCACCGCAGAGAGAGGGAAGGAGAGCTGCGAGCACCGCCACCGCTGTGCAGTGAAACGACTCGCCAAGCCTCTCACTGCTGCTGCTGCTGGGAGCCCTTTTCTAAACGCGCGGTAAGAGCTTCCAAAGGGAACCCCCCCCCCCCGGTTTCCCAGGCTTTACTCAGCCGCCTTTACTGAGACGCGGCCGCAGTGCAGGGCACTTGCATCGGGAAAAGGCTTCTTTCTGCGCAGTTTGCCTCCGTGAAGGCATCAGAGCGCTTCCTTGGCTGCGTCCCAGTCGCGGACGCTCCGATGCCTCCGTGGAGGCCTTCATAGGCCTCGGAAACCTCGGGTTACTTACTTCCGGGTTTCGATGGTTCGTAAACCGAAAGTTCGTAACCCAAGGTGTTCGTAAACCGAGGTACCACTGTATTGATGATAGGCAGATGAAAGCTTCCACTCTCATCATCCCCGTTTCTAGTCTAACCCATGCGTTTGAGACGCATCTGGGAACGTGTAAGAGAGCTCTAAGAAATTTGGATTGCACACACTCCAGGGGGGAGAAGGAAGAGGAAGGCAGACCCAGAAAGGCTCCATAAAGGAGCTGTGCCAGCGTTTTAGCCTTGAATAGTTTAAGGGCTGCGGGAACAAAAAAAGCCCCCTTGGGCTCTGAAAAATTTGAGGATGCAGTTTGTGTTTTCCCCCACCAAGCTCACGGTAGAATTTATGTGAAGTATGTTGGATCCTGAGGCCTGTAGCACCATTCCAAGATATTTATAATTTGTGACTTGTTCTAATTTGTGGCCTTGCAGTTCCCAAATTCTGAGCTTTGGTTTTCCCCCGAAGGCTAGTATCTTATTTATGTATGCGACAACAGCAGTGCAGATACTAGTGGCCCAGAGATGGAAAGAACATAAAGTTACAACCAGAGATGAATGGCTGATGAAGATGATGGACTATGCCAAAATGGCAAAAATGACTGGGAAAATCAGAAACCAGGAGGAGAGAAACTTTAATAAGGAATGGGAAAAATTTACAATTTACCCAAGAGAACACTGTAAACAACTAAAAACTTTGGCAGGATTTGAGAAACACTTGTAATGTACTAAAAACTAAGGTAAAAATGGATTATTTTAAGAAAAATAGAGAAATATATGATGCAGTTGAAAAAGATTGAAAATGGAAACAATGGAAGGGGGGAGGGAAGTCTAAGGATTCAGGGAATCCTAAATGTTGATGGTTATGTCTAATGTTTGAATTTAAATGTGTAGTGTAAAACTGAATTTAAAAAAGATTATAAAAAAATTAATTCAACATTTTATTAAAAATTCAATTTTTAGAAAAAGTATGTGGAGCCAGAGATTGGGGAAGAGGACAAAATGAACTACCAGTTTTCAAAACCAGTTGGTTCTTTGGAGCATTGTTTTCTTTACACAGGACATTGCCAGTCAAGAGTGTTCCAACCCAGTCTTTCCACCAAATGAGGATCAACTAGACTAGAGGATGGGGGTGGGTTTAGAAAATGTTTTTACTTGTAATGGAAAGACTGTTTCACAATAACTTTAAATATGTATTTTAACCAGTGCTTTTTGGCTGGCCAATGCATTACTAATCCGTGAATTCCAAGTTGCTGGGCACGGCATTTGGAGAAGTCTCTTTGAAATCAGAGGGTGGCTTTTAAGCAGAGAGTAGAAATCAAGTAGTAAGGAGGAAGATGTTGTTCCTCTATTAACTGGAAAGCGCTTCCGGTCTGAGCAGCATATGTAAATTTAGAGCCATCAGGACAGACAGATCTAAATCCCACTCTGCCACAGAATCCCCAACTTCACCCTTCTGAAGTGTGAGTGCTTATTCACTCACACACACACACCCCGGCAGCAGCTGTCACCCACCCTAAAAAGGGTGGGTGGGACATGAAGGAGGCAGAGATAGGCTGGCCAAGGAGCCATTGAAGAGAGCCAGTGTGGTGTAGTGGCTGAGACTGTCAGACCAGAACCTGAAATATCCAGGTTGAAATCTCCACTCAACCATGAAGAAGAAGAACAGTCTGGATTTGATATCTCACTTTATCACTACCCGAAGGAGTTTCAAAGCGGCTAACATTCTCCTTTCCCTTCCTCACCCACAACAAACACTCTGTGAGGTGAGTGGGGCTGAGAGACTTCAAAGTAGTGTGACTAGCCCAAGGTCACCAGGCAGCTGCATGTGGAGGAGCGGAGACACGAACCCGGTTCCCCAGATTAGGAGTCTACCGCTCTTAACCACTGCACCACACTGGCTCTCTCACTGGGTGACCTTGGGCTGGTCACTGCCTCTCAACCTGAACTACCTCACAGGACAGGGTTGTTGTGGGGGATTAAATTAGAAGGGGGAGAACCATATACACCACCTTGATAATAAGATATTATATTATTACCATATACACCACCTTGATAATAATGATGATGATGATGATAATCATCCTCCTCCTCCTTGCTAGTCCAGTTACGTGTAGGTTTTGAATTGGGTGTCAATTTTGTTTCTATCTCTGGGAGCGGGTGGCGCTGTTGTCTAAACCACTGAACCTCTTGGACTTGCCAATCGGAAGGTCAGCGGATTGAATCCTCGTGACGGGGTGATTTCCTGTGTTTTTAACTGGTTTTTTTGCTATTTTTATTGCCTTGAGACTCTTGTGTAGGTGATTAATAATAATTATAATAATAATGGGAAATGAGCCCAATCTGCTCCTCTCTGCTGCTACAGCCTAGAGACAAGAAACCAGAATACACTCTCCCCCCCCCCGCCCCAAACTGCTGCCATGATTGGGACAAGTGACAAGCCTCCGGATAAGACAGTGGTTAAGTCCCCCTATTAAACTCTGATGCTGCCCACCAGGGGCTTAGATTGCTCTGTAAGTCTACCAAAGGCACATGGCACAGTCCTCACAGAGCTGTACAATTGCAGAATGTACCAGAAGGGAGAGAAACCACATACATCTCCAGACAAATTAAGGGAGTTCCTTTAAAGCTTATTAATGGGCAAACTCTTCTGAAAGCAAAATCCTACACCCTTCTTGTTGAACTGATGCCTCAATTGTAAGGCTGTTGCAGAAGCATTCATATCTGAAGCACAGGACCTGAAATATTAATAGATGTGGTATTAAATTCCTCACTAGAGCTTGTAAACTTTTTTTTAAAAAAAATCCTGGTATATTTTTTGTGTGTGTGTGTGTCCCATTGGTTACGTTTAAAGTCAATAAGGAGTGCTATTCTGCTTTTGTTTGCTTTTTCTTTTGTTTGCTTTTTTCCACTCAAGTAATACAGACTTTCTGGTGCTTCTCCCTGGGAAATGCCTTTCTCCTTATCGGTAGTGACCTTAAGTCAGTGTCAAAGGTTTGTGAATGAGTTTCAGAGTGAGTAAGAGGCACCTCCCATCGTTAGCTGTCTCCATTTTTTATAACCACTTGAATACTTTTGGTCAACCACTGTAAAACAAACATTCCTTCCCAAATGGTTTTTGTTTTTCTTTTGACAGCGTAGCACTAGATCACGCTAAATGCTGAAAAACACACCAGCTCTCTCGTGCTGTTGTAAAGCTGCCCTTTTAATTGATTTATATTGATCTGCTTGCTTTGGAGTAACCATGACACCAGATGTAGGTAAGTAGATAAACACACACACACATATATATGCAGGAATGTCTGGAGAGATTAATTTTTTCACCTGTGGGAGGTTTGGGGGTTTAATTTTGAGGGGGAGGGGTTGCCTTTGAGTATTCATTTTAGCCCGTGAATATTCAGTACTTTATTTCATAATCATGACAAGCCTCTTGGCTTGGAGAAATGAAAGCGAGTTTCAGAAGAAAGACCAAAATAAAACCCAATAAATTATCACTCCTTTGTACAAAGCAAGCCAACCTGCCAACTTTTCTACTTGCCAGAAACATCTCTGTGTTTTGTTGTTTTTTTAGTGTGACAACACAAAACAATTTTATTGCCTATGGCCACTTAAAAACTTTTTTTTAAAAAAAAAACCACCTGAATATAAAATATTGCACATAGCTCGGAAGGATGATTGCAACCAGCTGCTAATGTTTGCGATCACCGTTCATATGACTAACACAAAGTAGTGCTAAGGTGGATGTCTGTGGATATTTGGGTTTTGCAAGGATATCTCTGTTTATCTTTCTCATTCCTTCTCCTGAAGGATCTGTCTCCAGCCTGCACAATCCAAGGCCCTAAGTTATACTGTGCTTCTGACAAGCATCATTAAGCCTTCATCTTGGCTTATTCCTGAGAGCTTAGAGGTTATCAGTGCAGCCATCACACCTGCCCTTGTGACAGCCAGCTGGGAGACCCACAGAGGTCTGATTTGGCTCAGGACTTCTCCAGCAGAGTGCAGTGATACGCTGTCAGTTAAGTTTAGTGCTGGAAAGCAAAGCAAGTTTCCATACAAGGAAAGCCGGGGGGGGGGGGGGGAGAGAGAGAGAGAGAGAGAGAGGCAAAAGCATCCAGTCTTGCCAATTGTGTATTTTACAGAATGTCAGAGGAGCTAATCCCCCTAAAAAAAACTTTTGCAGGGGAGGATACCCCCTTTGGAATAATGAATGAATGAATGAAAATGCTGCAAATGTGGAAGATGACATGGAAGCTTTTCAACTGCAACCTGAGTATGCTTACTAGGAAGCAGTGCTTTTTTTCTGGGGGTACGCATACCCCTAAACATTTTGTGAATCTTTGCACTTTTGTCCATTTACTGTAGTACCCCCCCCCCATTTGAACTATAAAATGGTGGTTTTCTTGAGTCAAAATGAGAGTTCCCCTAAACTTTTAAAGAAAAAAAGCACTGCTAGGAAGTAATGTGCATTGAGCTTAATGGAGCTAAGTTCTCTGTTAATTTGCTTAAGATTTGGCTGTTTGCCCAAACATATAAAAGATCACACTAGATCCTTGCATTCCACATTAGTTTAGATACTACAGTAGTACCACCACATTTTGGTTTTATACTGTACCTTGTTCCACACAAGATTGGCCTGTTGTTCATCATCATCATCATCATCTTATTATTATTATTATTATTATTATTATTATTATTATTATTATTATTATTCCCTGCCCAGCTGGCTAGGTTTCCCCAGCCACTCTGGGTGGCTTACAGCACATATAAAGACATAGTAAAATATCAAGCATTAAAGACTTCCAGATACAGGGTTGCCTTCAGATGTCTACAGGAAGGGTGCCACTACTGAGAAGGCCCTTCACATACATCAAGGGTGGTATTCAACTACGTTTTGCTCACAGCAGACCCCACTGACATTAACAGACCTAACCTAGCCACGTTCACTAATTTCAGTGGGTCTGCTTGACTAGTTAGCTCAGTAGAGCGTGAGACTCTTAATCTTAGGATCATGGGTTTAAGTCCCATGTTGGGCAAAAGATTCATGCATTGTAGGGGGTTGGACTAGATGACCCTCGTAGTCCCTTCCAAATTCTCTGATTCTTTGAGCAAAGATTAGTGGAATACCACCACCCCAAGAGTAGGAAACCATACATTCTCTTATGGGCAGCCTTCTGTTGGTGGGAGGAGCCAGAGGCAAAAGATGTGACTCTTACCTATGTACAGTAGGATCTATACCAGCCATGCAAAAACCAGACATTTCTACACACACACACACACACACACACACACACACACACACAGGCAAGCAAGAAGAACTATGACAGTTCAAAGACACATTCCTGCCAGAAAAAAATAGTACTCTGGAGAGCATAGAACCATACCTCCAACTACCCTAAAAATACTGGGATTGTCACAAAAACCCTTAAGCCATCTAGGCTTTCCATGCAGAGTCCCGAATTCCCAAGAGGTCTTCCCTTTAGTACAGGGTTTCAACGTGTCACATGTTTCTTCGATCTATGCCTCTTGCTTGCTTCCCTGCCCCCTATTCAATATGGCGCCACTTCCTGTTTTTATGAAAACAAGATCCAGGCCACTTGAATGTCTTTCACCGTTTCCCTGCTCCTCAGTTAAGGTTCCCCATCACTGGATCTTCTTGCTAGGAAAGCTTCAGCTATTGAATTCCTCCTTCTTATGTGCCTGCTTTCACTTCTCACAAAGGAACAGAAATCTTAATGAACACACACACACACACACAAAACAAGTGACGACTCTAGCAGGGAATATCCCTGCAAAAAGGAATGCACCCTTTCCTTGAAATCCTCTTGTGTCAGTACTGGATTGCTAACCATGAACACTGTTGAGCCTGTGCTGATTCTTCATGTACCCTCCTCAGGTCTGTGGGAAGATGGTGGACAAGCACAGGCCAAAGCCACTACTACATGTAGACAGTGGAGATGTGACCGCCCCGGGTTCTCCAAACCAGCACTGGCTGGACATGCCCTTCTTTGCTGGCTTCAGGCAAAAGAGTGTTCTTGCCTGAGTCAGAGCTGTGGTATCAGCAACTAACAGGTGACGATAGCATGCTACATATGTACATAAGCATCCCATGCTTCCCCAGCAGGCAAAGCTGCAGTATCTGTTTAGGGCCATGGAAAGGGTTTTTAAAAATACCCCTCATTAAGACGGCATGAGACTGTGGAAACAAACATGGTTGTATGATAAGCTAACTCTCATATATCTATGTTTAATATGGCCGCATGCTTCAGATCACTTCGTGCAGATTAGTTACTGCTGAGCATACTTGAACTGTACTTGACCGTAATCACAATCAGAGTGCTAAACGGGTGTGTGAGGGACAGGGGATATCGCGAAGTCCCTCCCCTCCTGAGTTCAAGCCCGTCCCCGAGCAAAGGGGAAAGCAGGGAGAGTTCCGATTCCAGTGGGGAAGCAGGAAGTCGTGTCCGAGGCTCAGGCAAGGTAGAGGAGCCAGGGTCCCAGGTGGGACAGGAAGGGGCAAGTAAGGGGGGAAGACCCATCCCCCCAACTCCAGAATTACGCAGGAAGAGGAGGGGCAAGAGGATGGGTCTGCCAAAGCTTTTGTGTTGGAGAAAGACGCGCCAAAAGCCATTAGGAGGTTCTGAAACCGACTGACAACATCGCTCCGTGTAAATAGCAATGACTTGAGCACTGTAAATACGCAGCACCAATAAAAGAATAAAATGCAGAGCTGCGTAGCGTCGTTACTCTGAAGTAGTCCACTCCGGCCACTGTGACAGCAACCTCCTAATCATTTTTGGGCTACTTTGGAGTTGCCGGGATGAGCGTGTCAGAGGCGGAGAAGTGGCGGCAGATCGCTGAGCAAGCCCAGCTAGAACTGCAACAGCTGTCGCTGCAGGCGCAGGGAGAATTGAAGGCAGCTAAAGAGGAGACTAAGAAGGTCCAGGACGACCGGCTACAACTTGCGGAACAGGTGAGAGAGCTCCAGGAAAAAGAGCAGCATTTAAGGGCGGTGGCGGTAGACCTCCAAAACAAGCTGGATGCAGAGAAAAACAAGGCGGGAGGGGCACCCCAAGTCCAAGTGCTGCCAGGAAGGAGAGCTGGGACCCTAGTAAGCAAGTTCAATGGAGACCCGAAGGAGTTTCAGGGCTTTGAGACTGAGATTGTGTATGCTCTTGAGCTGCACCACGATGAGTTCCCTGATGATGAGCACAGAGTAGCGTTTATTGTGGAGCACCTTACAGGGGCGGCCAGGGAGTGGCTAAGACCGTTAATTGCAACAAGGAATCCTTGCATGAAGAATGTCAAACTATTTCTAGAAGGTTTGAAAACGATGTATTCGTCCGATAGTCATATGGACCAGACTAAGGAGGAACTTCATAATTTACGCCAAGGAAATATGACAGTTTGCGCGTATTGGGCGAAATTCACCATGCTGGTGCACAGATTGGGGTGGGATCTGGAGTCTGCCCCAATGCAAGCGGCGTTTTACTTGGGGTTGCATGAGGAGGTGAAGGATGAGCTCTCGAGAGGTCCAAAGCCCAGTAATATGGATCAACTGAGCAAAGCGGCTCTGGCGGTGGGGGTGAGGCAGGAATCCAGATGGAGCGACAAGCAAGCAACGCGCGCAAAGCGGGCTTGGTTCCCGCGGTCGCAGGAGAAGCCACTCCCTCAACAACCCTTTCAAG
The DNA here is from genome assembly GCF_965207765.1 of Zootoca vivipara. NCBI lineage: Eukaryota > Metazoa > Chordata > Lepidosauria > Squamata > Lacertidae > Zootoca > Zootoca vivipara. The sequence goes on along the minus strand of NC_142592.1, from coordinate 26,849,469 downwards.
CCACGCCTGGGGCCAGTCAGGACCAGGAACCCATGCAGATTGATAGCGCGCGCGCGCGGGCTTTTCAAACCCCAGCGGCGCCAAGACGCAAGGAGGGAAGGGGTGGGAATTGCTTTCTCTGCAACTCCCCCCAGCATCTCGTCAGAGACTGCCCACATCGCAGGGAGTGGCAAGGAAAGGCGGGAACGGTTGTGCCCTCCCCCACTGACGCAGCACCACAGCAGGGAAACGGGAAAGCCTGGCTGCAGGAGACAAGGGGCGGCAGCCAGGCACAGTCAGCAGACAACAGCCCCAGCCCACCCACCCGCACAGAGAGGAGCAGAGCCAGCCCACCCCTCCCAGAGCAGGAGTGGTTCTAGAAGTGACGCTCACGCTCCCTAATGGCTATCCCCTGACTGTCCTCGCCTTAATTGACAGTGGGGCGTCAGCGAACTTCTTCTCGAGGAACTTTGCAGAAGAGCACCAGATCCAGCTTCTGCAGCTGGATTTTCCTCTGCACGTGGCAACCATTGACGGCAGAGAGCTGCTGGGAGGGGCCATCACTCATCAAACCCCCCCCATGAGAATGACGGTTGGAAGGCACTCAGAGACACTGGCATTCAACGTCACCACCATCTCAGACCCCCCAATCGTTTTGGGCATGAGCTGGCTGGCGCGCCACGACCCCTCCATAAGTTGGCATCAGAGATGCATCACTTTTGGATCGGACTTTTGCCTGGAACATTGCATGCAGCACCAACCAGGGGAGGGGCCTCCGATAGCCACGGTGGCCACCATGCACGTCAAAGGGGGTGAGGCGATACCCAAACCATACTGGGACCTGCAGGAGGTCTTCAGTGAAGCGGAGTCCGACCACCTGCCCCCACACAGGCCTTTTGACTGCCAGATCAACCTGGTGCCTGGGGCAACTATACCCCCAGCCAAGCTGTACGCCATGTCAGACCAGGAACTGGAGGATCTGCGCGCTTTTATCGACAAGAACCTCAAGCGGGGGTTCATCAGAGAAAGCAAGGCAGCAGGGGGCAGCCCGGTCTTCTGGGTGGACAAGAAAGACACGCAACAGCGCCGTCTTGTGGTGGATTTTAGACGGCTGAATTCGGTGACAGAGCCAGTGGCTTTCCCCATGCCCAGAGTGGATGATCTCCTGACAGCGGCACGCAGGGGCAAGATTTTCACCAAGCTAGACCTGAGGGGGGCGTACAACTTGATCAGGATCCGGGAAGGCGATGAGTGGAAAACCACGATGTTCACGCCTCTGGGCTCTTTTGAATATCTGGTGATGCCCTTCGGGTTGCAAGGGGGCTCAGCATGCTTCCAGGCCTTCATGCACCACGTCCTGGGGTCCCTACTCTTCAGGAAATGCTTGGTCTTTCTGGATGACATCCTTATTTACTCCAACGACCCAGTGCAGCACGTGAAGGACGTCAGGGAGGTGTTACAGCGCCTGAAGGAGAACCACCTGTATGTGAAGCTGGAGAAGTGCAAGTTTCACACCAAGGAGGTGGACTTCCTGGGCTACAAGCTGTCAGACAAGGGGCTGGCAATGGACAAGGACAAGGTGCAGACCATCCTGGACTGGCACAGCCCCAGGACGCGCAAAGATGCCCAACGCCTACTAGGCTTTGCCAACTTCTACAGGAAGTTCATCAAGAACTTCTCTCGAGTTACGGCTCCCATCACTGACTGCCTGAGAGGCAAGCAGAAGTTCAGGTGGACACCAGAGGCGCAAGCAGCGTTCGAAAGCCTCAAGAGGGTGTTCGCCTCAGACCAGAACCTGTTCCACGTGGTTCAGGACGCGCCCCTACGCATTGAAACAGATGCTTCTGATAAGGCTGTGGGCGCCATTTTGTTGCAACTGGACGCCAACAGAGAGTGGAGACCCTGTGCCTTCTTCTCCAGGAAGTTGACCCAGCCCGAGCGAAACTACACAGTTTTTGATCGGGAACTTCTTGCGATCCACGCGGCGTTCCAGCACTGGAGACACTTCCTGGTGGGCGCCAAGCACCCCATCCAGGTGTGCACAGACCACAAGAACCTGGAGTTCTGGAGAACTGCCAGGGTGCTCAACCAGCGGCAGATACGGTGGGCGGAGTTCTTCTCGAACTTCAACTTCTCCATACACTACATCCCAGGAGAGCAGAATGTCAGGGCGGATGCCCTCTCCCGCAAGCCAGAGTACATGGAGGAGGAGGCGCCACCAGCCCCAAGGCACATTTTCCCCCCGTCGGCATGGTCCTGCGGAGCAGCAGTGGTGAGCGAGGCAGAACTCACAGCACTGACGGCAGCGGATGAATTTGCCAACCGCATCTTCAGAGAACTGAGAGGGGGGAGGGAGCAGGCAAAAGACTTTGCAGAACGCAGAGGGCTGCTTTTCTACAAGGGTGCGCTGTACCTACCCACCACCCAGCTTCGACGTACGGTCCTCAAGCAGATGCACGACAACCCTACAGCGGGGCATTTTGGAAGGGACAAGACCACTCACCTAGTCATGAGACACTTCTGGTGGCCAGGGGTGAGGGAAGATGTTCGAGACTATGTAAGGGGCTGTACCACCTGCCAGCGGGCGAAGGTGGTCAGAGCAGCGCCACCAGGGTTGCTGGAGCCCTTAGCCACACCACACAGGCCGTGGGAAGTGGTGTCCATGGACTTCATCACAGATCTGCCTTCGTCCAGGGGTAAGACTGCAGTGTTGGTGGTGGTGGACCTCATGTCCAAAATGTGTCACTTTATACCGTGTGCCAGGGCAGTCTCGGCAGAAGAGACAGCCAAACTGTTTGTTGATCACATTTTCAGACTGCATGGATTACCTTTAAGGGTTATTTCGGATCGTGGCCGCCAATTTGTTTCCAGGTTCTGGCGGCGGCTCATGAACCTCCTGCAGGTGGAGGTCAGCTTGTCGACGGCTAGACACCCGCAGACCAACGGACAAGCGGAGAGGGTCAACGCCATTCTGCAGCAGTACCTGAGATGCTACGTCAGCCAGCGGCAAACGGACTGGGTGGATCGCTTGCCACTAGCAGAATTTGCCTACAACAATGCAGTGCACGTCTCCACAGGGGTGTCGCCCTTTAAGGCCAATTACGGGCGCGACCTCAGATCTTTCCCAGAGAGGGAGAGGGAGGAGGAGGAGGAGGGCCCACAGGCTGAGGATTGGGCAGAGGAACTGGAGACGGTGCACCAGCAGCTCAGAGAACACTTGGAGAGGGCCAAGGAAGCGTACAAAAAGGGGGCAGATCGCCACAGGCGACAAGGGGAGGTCATCAGGGTGGGGGACAAGGTGTGGTTGTCCTCGGAGGGCCTTCCCACCAGAGGGAGGTGCAAAAAGCTGGCACCCAAATGGCTGGGCCCCTTCACGGTCACGCAACAGGTCAACCCGGTGGCATACAGGCTGGCACTGCCAGAGGACATGAGGGTGCATCCAGTGTTTCATAGATCGCTACTGTCGCCGTACAGGGAAAGCAGCAGGCTCCGAGACAGCGAACAAACCCCCGAGGGAGGGGGGGAGAGGGAAAGCAGGGAGCAACTCAATGAGGCCACGGCCATCCTGGATTCAAGGTGGGGGGTGGGGGGCCTGGAGTACCTCATGGCATGGGAGGATGCTCCACCGTACCAGAATGAATGGGTTCCCGCCACTCAGATACAGGAGGAATTCTTGGTGGAAGAATTTCACGCCCTCTTTCCCCACAGACCCAAGCCCTGGCACATGGAAAGGGAGGGGGAGGAGGAGGAGGCACGGGAGAACAGCTCACCATGGCGCTGGGAAGCGGAGTTTGAGGAACCAGAGGATGAGGTATGGGTGTCGCCAAGATCCACCCAGTCAGAGGAAGGAGCAGATTGGCAAAACATTTTTACCCCCACCAGCTCTGACGCCACGGACTTTTTGGGATTCCCGTCCTCCCAGGCGGAAGGGGGGGGCTCGCAGGACTGGGGGGAGGTGTTCACACCAACGGGCTCGGAGAGCACCGAGTTTTTAGGCTTCCAGTCGTCACCGACACATGGGGGGGGCCTGGGGAGGGGTGAAGGAGAGCTTGGGAGGGGGGTGGATGTGAGGGACAGGGGATATCGCGAAGTCCCTCCCCTCCTGAGTTCAAGCCCGTCCCCGAGCAAAGGGGAAAGCAGGGAGAGTTCCGATTCCAGTGGGGAAGCAGGAAGTCGTGTCCGAGGCTCAGGCAAGGTAGAGGAGCCAGGGTCCCAGGTGGGACAGGAAGGGGCAAGTAAGGGGGGAAGACCCATCCCCCCAACTCCAGAATTACGCAGGAAGAGGAGGGGCAAGAGGATGGGTCTGCCAAAGCTTTTGTGTTGGAGAAAGACGCGCCAAAAGCCATTAGGAGGTTCTGAAACCGACTGACAACATCGCTCCGTGTAAATAGCAATGACTTGAGCACTGTAAATACGCAGCACCAATAAAAGAATAAAATGCAGAGCTGCGTAGCGTCGTTACTCTGAAGTAGTCCACTCCGGCCACTGTGACAGGTGGAATCCCCATCGCACTATTTTAATGCATGCTTGTGGGTGAAATTGGGGTTCTGATTTACATGAGGGTTTGCAGCAGGCCAGGGAGCAGCAGTTAGTCCAAATAATGCAAAGTTGCCAAAGGTAGCCTTGGCGCACGCACTCTCTCTCTCTCTCTCTCTCTCTCTCTCTCTCTCTCTCTCTCTCATGATACAGATACAGTAGGCTGGTAGGCTGAAATGGCACTAACTTTTTCCTGGCTCATCAGATTTCTTATAACAAAACCGTCAAATTTCAAACCTCTGAGAACAATGGCATTTATGATGTTTATGTTAAATTGACCAAGTGTTTTGATGGGCACATCTGCAGAGCTCTAGGATGTAAGGCACACATGCATAAAGGCAGACCTCGTCCTTCAATGTGACCTTTTGACCCTTGCAATTATTCCTGTTGCTTCCTTTCTGGTATCTTTCTTACCTTTAATGAAGTCAAAATGCAAAGCCCTCTTTAAGCCCTGATAAGTCACAATGACAAGTGTTGACTGTTTAACTGCTGCTGCCTTTGCTACGGGCTAAACATAAAACAGCTAGTCTACAGGCCTTATCTGAAATGTTGACTACTTCAAGCCATGAGAACTAATCTGAGAGCAGAGATAAACACTTTCCCAAGGAAGCAGGGAAAGAATACTAAAAGCAAAGCTAGTGTGTATAACCATTGAGGACATGGGTTGTTTCCTACCTTTTTGCTACAAACATAAAATGCATCCTAAGAGTTATACACAAGATGAAAAATGAGAGGCAGAGATAGTGATTTGTATAAGATTGCACAGTAATCTAGAAACAGAACAAATATTCCAAGACACACAGAATTGTAGAGTTGGAAGGAACCCTGAGGGTCATCTAATCCAACTAAAGAATTCATGAACCTCAGCTTAAAGCATCCATGGCAGTTGGCCATCCAACCTTTGCTTAAAAACCTCCAAAGAAGTAGAGTCCACTATCTCTCGTGGAAGCCTGTTCCACTGTTGAACAGCTCCTAGCATCAGAACGTTCTTCCTGATGTTCAGTTGGAATTGCCTTTCTTGTAACTTGAATCCATTGATTTGGGTCGTAGCCTCTGGAGCAGAAGAAAACAAGCTTGCTCCATCCTCCATCTGACAGTTCTTTAGATATGTGAAGACTGCTACCATATCTCCTCTTCTCTTCTCCAGGCTAAACATATCCAACTCCATTAACCATGGGAGGCTTGGTTTCCAGATGCTTGGTCATCTTGGTCGTCTTCCTCTGCATGTTCCAACTTGTCAATACCCTTAAACTGTGGCACGCAGAACTGAACACAGTACTCCAGGTGTGGTCTGACCAGAATAGAGAGGTCCTATTACTTCCCTTGATCGGGACGCTATACTTCTGTTGATGCAGTCTAGAATAGCAGTTGGAGGAGGGGCAAGTTCTACCGAGAAGAGTTTCTGTGCTCACTAGGACTGGTCTCCTGAGCTGCCTTGTTCCTTTGAATAAGGAATTAACTTAACTAAAGTCGTGTGTGATACTGCTAACCTGCTTCTCGCATTCGCCCACCAATAAAGTCTTCTGAGACCTTTGCACCAAAGATGACTTGGACCATTCGGATATTATTGCTCTGCATCTACCTGCCCATATCTGCCTGTCCCTTGAGAGACATAGGCACTGTTGCGATCAAAGCCAAGCTTTGCTGGGAACACCTAAGGGTCGGTGGTCCTCTGCTTACTAAAGAATGCTGACTGGAAGGCTTGGGAAAGTGCAGTCCTGCTGTTCGTGTCAACATTCCACCCCCTCTGCTTTTCCCAAGGTCTCAGGCAGAAAATCCTTTTTTTGTTCTTATCAGTTCAAACAAGAACAATGAATTCCTCAAGCCCACAAGAATGTGACAAGGTGCCAACAAAGCCAACCAGGAAGGTGATGTATGGTCTATAGGCTGCAATAGCTCTAATAAATCACTTCTCCATCCAGTGCTGCAAGGAATGAGTTCAAGAAGCTTACAGCCTGCATTTTCCTTTCCCTGCTACAGATTTCTTTCACCTGCCACCATCCAAAGGAAACCAGGAACAAGAATGCTAGCCTTGCTTTGCTAGTAATAAAGATAATGGCATCTGTGTTGCAGCAGTGCAGTCATGCAGTTTTAATGGAGCTTGAGCAAACCGATTCATTGTCAAATTTCTGTTTTCAGAGATGTTGAAAGACATGTCGCAAAGGGTAACTTGGCAAGCAGAGGCATATATTTCAAGAGCAGTTTTTAATGCCCCGTTTCCTCAATAACAGATTTTTTGGCTTCTTTATAAAGTTATGTGAATTCTTTAGGCACATTAAGAGGGTCCTGAGATGCTCTGTAGCTAGTCTCTTTCATTTCTGAGAAGGAATACTGGCAGGCTATTAGTCTCATTGTATAGTCTGAAGGGAGAAGGTTAACGAATAATGACCAGGGGCATTCATCCACTACAAAGATCTCAGCAGGTAGGTAATAAGAAGCTTTTATTTCCCAAGAAAATGCAAGTCCTGGGCACAAAGTCACATGACAGGATGGGGTTTTTGGAAGGAATACTAGATTGCAATCAGATTTCATTTACTGCAGAAAGAACACAGCAGCTAGGAAAAGGATGTTGGTGGTTTAGAGTTGAATCCCTTACCCTCTCCCATATTCCCTTTGGGAATACGCAGTGAATGGGTTTTGCTCACTCTCAGGATTTGATGGTTGCAGTATTTAGTGATGGGAAGGGCTTTTTACCAAGTTAGACTGCCAGTCCCCCAAAGTGGAGCAGATCTTGTGAACACATATAGAGGTTACAGCTCATAAGGGCGCACAATGTAGGGGATGGAACTGAACTGCTCTTCTCCTGAAATACCCACAGAATGTGACAGTAAACAGGCAGCTGATACAGAAGACCAAAATATGCTTGTCACTGTAAAAGAGAATCAGCCAAAAAGGGGCAGGGGGAGAAGAACTGTTCCTGAATGCCAAATACCACTTCCTTTGGAAAATGTTGCTCTTAAAAAGGAGAGCCCAACAGTGGACAACTTTAGTTCTTCCCAAGGAAAATGTTCTTTGCAAGAAATTCAAACTGAAGAGAATCTTGATGAAATGCCTAAGATGCCTTTGGAAAGTGTGCAACCTCTTTTAGAGCACAGTCCACAAAAAAGACAGAAAATAGCAAAAGGAAACCCACCCAGGAGAGGTAGAAACAAACAAACCATTTCTCCTGAAATACTCACTGAATGTGACAGAAAACAGGCAGGTGATACAGAAGACCAAAATATGCTTGTCACTGTAAAAGAGAATCAGCTAAAAAGGGGTAGACAAAGAAAGATTGCCCATGTAACAGCTCTTTCTCCCCTCAAAAATAACATTTTACCATTGCCATCCTCAACCAAAAGCAAAGGTGCTGTGGAACAGCCAAGTGAGGCTTTGGAAATTGCAACTGTTGCAAGTGAGAATCTGCCACGTAGAGGCAGAAAAAGAAAAGTAGATGAGGTAATTGCAGCAAGCTCAGTTTCTGCAAGTGAAAAACCTATATTGCTTGATACTGGGAATCAAGAAGACATGCCAGAAGTTTTAAAAGGTGTGACAATAGATAATGTTTCCAAAAGAGGTAGAAGAAAGCAATCAGTTCCTTCTGAAATCTCAACAGAAAGTAATGGCCAACCAGGAAGTGACAACAGAAAGGCCTCTTTTGTAAAAGATAACAAGATGCCTTTGGAAAGTAGTTCAGTTTTCAAAAACCAATCAAAGGGAAAGAGAACTACTCTGTCACGAGTACACCCTTCTCTCAAAGTAAGCATCACTCTAACATCACCACCTCCAGACAAAGGTGAAACTGCCAGTGAAAATCAAAGCACCCTTCTTGAAAATGATGCAATTGGAAAAGGGAAACTTGAAAAATGTGGCAGAAGAAACAAAAATAAAATAGGGACAGCTTCCACGTCTCTCAGAAGAAAGCCCAACCATCCTGAACAGGAAGATTTTCAGGAAAAACAAAATGTAGATTTTGGAAAGTTATCTATAGCCAATGAGAAAATAAGCAGAAGAGGTAGAAAAGTTTATGCACTTGAAGCACCTATTTCTGCTTCTCTCAGAAACAACCGTAGATTGAATGCAGGGGGTGATAATGCTCCTAAAGATCGACAGATGATTCTGAAGAACAAATCAAAATCTAAAGCAGAAAGCATTGAAAAGACACCATTAAAAAAAGAAAAAAAGAAAACAGTGAAAGAAGAACATTCCAAATCTACAGTTGAGCCTGCTGGAGGAACTGAAGACAAGACAAGAGGGAAGAAAACAAAAAAAAAAGTTTTGTAATTTTTGGTGCTGGGTTGTATAATTTTTTCCCCTTCATAATAAATGGACATATATGGGTTGTAAAGTATGCTTTGCATTTAAAACCTTACTTTGTTTCTGTAACTTCAGTTCATCCTTAAACATTGACACTTTCCCATCTGTATATACATTTTTCATATATTTACAGGGCTTTTTGTTTAACACTGTATTGTGTTAAGATAGTTTTAATTCAGGTGTTAATTGTTATCTGTGATTTTTTTCATTAAACCATTCCTATATATATATTAGTGTTGGCCTCACTGAATGTGCAAACCAGAGTTTCCCAACTGGGCTCTGTGTCTTTAACGTAAACTTGAAAGAGAATACTCTTTAAATAATAAAAAAGCTGGAAATATTTTTATTGTTTAAACTCACTCTTCCCTCTAAAAGTTCCCAGGTTGTTAAATCATTAAAATACAACACATCAATATACTACAAAGATTTTTTTAATACAACCACCACCACCATCGGTACAAGATAGCCAAAAGAGGTAAGTAACAAAGAATTCCAATGCAGGTAGCATTTAGTTATTTTGACATAAGGATTTATTTTTAATTACTTGTATTAAAAATCCAGAACGGGGCGGGCGGGGGGGCAATTCTATTGATAGAATAGTTTCTCTGCTATGGAAGACACCTCTTCGTTGATGTACAGGTTAAGTTGAGAAGAGCGAATCCACACCATCAGCAATGACAAGACCATTTATCAAAGAGTGGATGTAAAGTATCTTTAACAGAAAACATCAGGTCCTGATGCAGGGAAATAGGAAAGATGGCAGGTTGGGAATGTGGGTTTATGAAGGGTGTGAATTAACAAGGTTCCACTTCATGGACCATTTCCTGACTTGAATTCAACGGACAATTTGACAAAGTAAAAGACCTGCAGAATATGATCCTTTGTAATGTACTGGGTAAACCTAAGCAGCTCTGGAGAAGCTGTTCTGTTTCACTGAGTACATGATGCATTTGCTAAAAACTTCCCTAAATCTATGTTTTGCCCAACAGACCAGAACAGCTGAGTAAATAATTTATAAACATATTAATATTGTAACTCCAGAATGGATTTATCGGAATGGGCAAAGCCTCATGTAACAAGGAAAGGTGTTGGTGACTGCAGCCCGTCTACGGTTTGTCCAAAGGGTAGATAACTGGACCCACTTTTAGTAATACTAATCACAGTAGCAGCAGCAGTAATAGTAACTGCAATTACTGCAACATCTCTATTATAGCAAAATACTAGAGCAGCAGCGGTGGACCCACAGGCTGAAGCAATTTGAACTGAACCACACACATCTTTTGACCCATTATGGTGTTTTGAGGGAGGAAAGCCTTTCCCACTCTATGCGAGTTAATGGAGAGGTTACTTGCCCCATTAGCTTGGATGGGGAGGGGAAGGAAACAGTTGGGGGCAGATCTCACCCTATTACCTCAAGGGTGTTTGGCTGAGGGGAAGTAGTCCATTACTCCCCAGACATTTTCAGGCCTCTTCCAGGGCTAGACTGGTCACTGGCTGAAGGGCTCAAGAGTGAAAAAGTGCATTTCACTGCACCTTGTCTGCTGGGACCTTGGACAGCTATTTTTTTGGTGGGTGGGTGGATGGCAGGCAAAGCTCAGCCTCTGCTTGCATTGGCCGCCCACTATCTCAGTTACTTCAAAATGCAGCTTCCCAGACTATAGATCTATAAAACTGAGCTCATGGTTCTACGCAAGATGTATAGGCTGGATCGAGCACTGCATTTTAGGTATGGGCAACGCTTCCATCAAATGCAGCTCTACATTCCGCCGACCGCTAAAATGCCATTGGGGAACCAGCAAGGAAGCCGATTGGTGGTGGTGTTGCTGTTGCCATAGTAGCAGAAGGGGAGGGATTACTGTGTGGCCATGGATATATGATGAAGTGCTAGGCCCATCAGTGGCAGTGTGCCAAGGGCAAGTGCTCCTATTTGATTTCTCACTACAATTGATTTGGACTACAATTCCCATCATCCCTAACCACTGATCCTGCTAGCCAGGGATGGATGCATATAGAGACTTTAGTATGTGTGTATGTGTGTATATATGTATGTGTATATATGTATGTATGTATGTATATGTGTATATATATATACATACACACACCTTTTGAAGAAGCTGAGCATTATATTCATATAGATGATGGATAGATATAGATATTATATAGATATATAGATTCTAACTTATATGATGTTTCCATTAGAACAAATTTGCAACTGTTCTGCTCACTTGATACTAAGGGACAGAGAGTGAAGTACCAAGATCAAAAAACATGAAATAGTTCTTTTGACTGGAGAATGGAATTTAGCCTATTATTATATTAAATTTCCTTTAATATAATTCAAACCTATCACTACATATGTTATTACTTCAGTGCTATGTTCTCTCTCTGTGTGTGTGTGTGTGTGTGTGTGTGCGTGTGTGTGCCAACTCTATGCCAATAAAGCATAACAGAGACTGCATCCACCCCCTACAAATTCAGGTACTTCAGAATTATGACTCCCACCTGACCTAAAAATGCAATTCTCAAAGAGGCAAAAGGAATGCTTTGAAGTCCGAATGACCACAAAAAAAAAAAATAATCTATGGTACATGTAAAGCAGGGGAGAGAAACTTTATCTAATTTGCCTTTTAGCTTTTCTTTGAACAACAAACCAAAAAAATATTGCAACCAGTTCTAAGAGGCAGAAACAAACATTTTAAAATGGAAATTTTGGACTTTAGCTCAACAAACAGCTTTTGTCACTGCATTCCAGGAGCAAAGCAAAAAAAAATAAAAAATCATTTACAGCAATGGTACAACGGACAGTTTATGCAGATACTTTGCTTCTGCTCGAGTGTCACAAATGACCAACTTAGAAGCCAATGTTAAACTTTAATCACATCATCCTAATCATCTGGTTTGCCCCGTGCTATGAAAGTGAAACACCCTGTTCTTGAACTCGCATCTGCATGGAACCATAAGGAGTGGGTGTGGGAGTCTCTACTGTTTTTCCAGAAAAACAGGAGAGTTCAAATGAATTTTCACTCCTCACCCCCAAAAACCCAAATGGAAGCAGCAAAGAAATCCACATGCACTAACCCTCAAACACTAGGTTTTAGGATTAAGAGTGCAGTTTACTGTGCTATTCCCCTGAACCGAAACTAAGTCTCTCTCCTCCCCCCCCCAATGCTCTTTAATCACCCCTAAGTAGTGGTGGGAGAGACCCACAGAATAGCTTCACAAGCAAAGGTCATCTTAACCCAGTTAGCCACTGAAAATGAGTGCTTGTGAAAGTAGGTACACAATGCTGACTTCTTTGTGTGCTTGGGTGCAACATATGAAGTTCCACTGCTGGCTGTCTCCTGCCTAACAGGGTTCTGAGCATCCAGTCAAGTGCATTCAGGACTCTTACCATAGCTGCCAAGTTATCCCTTTTTTTAAGGGATTTTCCCTTATGCTGAATAGGCTTCCTCGCGAGAAAAGGGAAAACTTGGCAGCTATGACTCTTACATCAGGAATTCTGATGGGGCCAAAAAAAAAAAAAGGTTAAAAGTTAAAAAGTTAAATAAGATGGCCCTCGGGGTCCCTTCAGCACTACAGTTTTAGGATTCTATGAAGTTAAATATCCACACACATTCTTCGTCTTCTTCTTTAGCGATCATTCGTAGCCGAGTAAGATTGTCTCTCTCTCTCACACACACACACGGATACATACCTTTAAAGACAGCCAACTAAAAGTCATACTCAAAGCAGACCCAATGAAAACAGTGGACTTAATAGGTCTACTCTGAGTAGTGGCTAACATTTGATATCACTGAGTGTGCGTGCATGTGTCAGGTTTGGGGAATCTTTAAGACCAAGGGTACATCCCCATCTGGAAAACCTATATGTGTGACTGAAGATGGACAGATGGACGGATGGAGACACAGACATTTATAATATAGCAGTTACAGTGGTGTCTTGGTTGTCAAACGTAATCCACTCCGCGAGTTCATTCAACTCCTGGAACGGGTCGAAAACCAAGGCGTAGCTTCCGATTGGCTGCAGGAGCTTCCTGCACTCAATCGGAAGCTGCGGAAGCCGCGTTGGATGCTTCCAAAAAACGTTCACAAACCAGAACACTCCCTTTCGGGTTTGCAGTACAGTGGAACCTTGGTTTATGAACACCTCGGTTTATGAATTTTCAGTTTACGAATGCCGCAGACCCATCTGGAACGGATTAATTCACTTTCCATTACTTTCAATGGGAAAGTTCACTTCAGTTTATGAACACTTCAGTTTATGAACAGACATCCGGAACCAATTACACCCATGTTTTGGGTTAAGTACGCTTCAGGTTGAGTACTCCACGGACCCGTTTGGAACGGATTAATCCACTTTCCATTACTTTCAATGGGGAAGTTTGCTTCAGTTTATGACCGCTTCAGTTTAAGTACTCCGCGGACCGTCTGGAACGGATTAATTCACTTTCCATTACTTTCAGTGGGAAAGTTTGCTTCAGTTTATGAACGCTTCAGTTTATGAACAGAGTTCCGGAACCAATTGTGTTCATAAACCGAGGTACCACTGTATTGGGAGCCAGAACATCCATGCACCAAGGTGTTGAACAACCAAGGTACGAGTGTGTGTGTGTGTACACACACACATATATGATATTTCTATGCATTCAGAGGCAGAGATATCGTCCCCGCTTAACCTGTCCTTTTAACTGCTACAGTATGGAACACTAAGATTCATCTAATAAATAAATAAGGCCCCACCCTCTGACCTGTATGTATAGGACCCGGATGCTTGCAGGAGTTCTTCAATTCCTCAGCAATGAAGACGCAGCACTCAATGAACTCTCAAAGGGAGCCTTCTTAATTATAGCTTCGCATATTACACTGTGGGAGCTCTGGCACGCATTATAGGTGTCATAGCAGAGCCCTTGTGAATCTAGCGCAGACTGAACTCAAAACTGAATCATAAGGAGAGATCATTTTAACTTACGTTCATGAAAACTAGTTAAACTGTCACGTGCACACACTCGCTCCTAAAAAGCATTCCAGGTGTTGTGATGGTGGGAACAGTGGTCTCAGAAGTTGAGGTCTTTCTTCCACTCGGAACCCACACATGCAACATTCTCAAATGAAATTTCTTTTATTTTTATTCTATGTATACATGTATATAGCCAATGAAAACAATCTCAAGGACATCAAACGCGCACACACGCAAAAGGCCCTCATTGAAATAACATAAAAGATCTAATATAAATCCATAAAAGCCAGGAAATTCAAAGATAAAGGAAGACTTTCATAGCTGGGAATTTCCCCTCCCCAAATATATTAGACTCCAGCATAAATTCACTTCCCCTTCACATGGATGTCATCAAGGCATTCCAGACACAAAAGAATACTGTACATCCACCCTCGATGGAACACCCTTGAGTTAATGGATTTAAACCAGAGGCAAATGCAGTGGGATGCAATTACCAATTTTTCTAGCTGGCTATGAAATCATGTTTAAAATAATTTTACAACAGCCGCATTCATCCTTTGCATCTCATTTCCTTTCGGCAGGATTTTCTTGTGTGAGTACATTTTGAAATGACCAACTGCCAATGACTGTGATACCACACAGCAATATCACTCGCCAAATTAAAATTTCACTGGAGAATCAAGAAGAATATAATGCTCTGATCGTGAGCGCATGTATGCCTACTTTATAAATAATCAGATGTAATCACAATGCCCTCATAAGAACAGCTTTACTGAGCCAGACAGTGGATCATCTAGCCGAGTAATTTTTCCTTGCAACGGTAGCCAGATCCAGATGTTTCAGGAAGTTACAACCTCCTGGCTATTATACAAAATAGTCTAGTGCTATCATTCACCCCAATCACTGGAGGTTTAAGCTTTTAGGCAGTCTCTAGGATTTTACCTCCTCTGATATAATGGAAATGAAAACTGCATGCCCACTATAGGTCGAATTATATAGGGAGAAGTGGGCCAGAAAATGTGTAGAGTGTTTAAAGAAATGAAGAAGCTTGTCCACAACTTTTCCATCAAATGTTCTATGAAGATTAGGCATTGGTATTAAAGGCATGCACTTGGTTCCTTATTAGATGCAATCTGTACAGCTCCTCCCTGTCTATAAAAAGAAGGGGGAATACTATTACTGTAAAGTTTGGCTGGCAACTTATGGCTGCCACTTTGAGAATGCGGGGGGGGGGGGATACTCAGCACCTGCTTTCTCCCTGTCATCATCCCTCAGTAGGTAAATTGATAAAACTGGGTTTGTGGTCTGTAATGATATATTATGCCCTCTGCTACTCTGCTTCCAAGCAATCAACTTTGCATAAGGAATCTGCAGGACAGTGTTATGACACTGATGTAATTACTGTACTCCATTAATAGGCCACAAATCAGAGATGGAGAACCTGGGGGTTCCCTGTTGTGGTTGAACTACAACTCCCATCCATCCCTGACCATTGGTCACACTTTTTAAAATAAGGGAAGTAAGTAAGCAGGTGCATAAACATGATAGCTGACTAATCTTGCATTCCAAAACACATGCTTATATAGTTTATCTATTTATCTATTTTATAAAATATTTGATACAACACTATTTCATTTAAAAAAATCAAAGCAGTTTACAGCAACAGTCGGTAAAACCATATACAAAAGCTAAAATCAAATGCCAATTAACTACTGTGGAAAGATGTATAGTGGACGCTCGGGTTGCGAACGTGATCCGTGCGGGAGGCACGTTCGCAACCCGCAGCGTTCGCAGCCAGCAGCACCACGTCTGTGCGGGTCATGATTTAGTGTTTTGCGCATGCGCAAGCACCGGAACCCGGAAGCAACCCATTCCAGGACTTCCGGGTTTGGCGCAGTGTGCAACCCAAAAACGCACAACCCAAATCGGCCGTAACCCGAGGTATGACTGTATTCTCAATTGCTTGCATAGCCCTGGTGGAATAGTAGAGTTCTCAGCAGGCATTTAGAAGGTGAAACAAAAGGCGCCTGTTGAATTTCTATTGGCAGACTCTTTCTTCTAGGACACTCTTTCTTGTTGGTGTCAAATGAGCCTCGCCAACACTGGGAAGGAGCAATGATGCTCCTGTAGATTGAGCTGGGGTACAAGAGTTCGGGTGACCCCTGAGATACCGTGGACCTAGTTGTTCAGGGCTTTGTAAATTAACACAAATGTAAATTAATAGCGTTGAAAATGATTGCTTGCTGCTACTGAAAATCTACCCCCACGAATAAATTTGCATAAGGAACATTTTAAAAAAATTACTCGCAGAACTCAACTGGCCAGCGTTGGCACTCTCTATTCTTGAAACAATGCTCTGGAGCTTGGAAGTTGAATCCACAACTGATTTCCCGCTCCTATACTCAGACTAAGAAATCAGATCACAGTCGCTTTGGAACATTTCTTCCCAAACCTTTGCAAATGTACAGGAAGATCATTTGATTGCCTCCTATGCAGACCAGCCAATGACTTCAGTATGAACTCTGAATGAAGCATGACCAGAATCAGGCCCATTCATTACAGGAAGAGCTCTGTTGCACCCAATTATTGTATAAATGCTTTAAACATTTAGGAATGCATGCTCCCCACAGCTGCTTCTTCTGTTCAGGATTTTTAACGCTTATGAGCTGGTGGCAAGCTTTTATTTTCTTTTTCTATTTGTTAAAAAAAAAAAGTTCCCTTAACAGACAAATGTAAAAACAGGCCCCCGGGACAGATTTTGTCATCACCGACATGTCACAATACAGTATGAATGAGTTCTAAGCGAGCGCAAAGGAAACCTCAAGGATATGTTAGCACAAAGCAACGTTGTTAAGATCATAAAAGGAAAAATTCCATGTGTTTGTATTAGGACATGAAAAGGGTCCCCAGTTCATCTTGATGAGGCTAATTGATGCGACAGTCAAACTAGATTAAGATAACATATTGGATCAAGTCACCCGTTTTATGGCACACTGGAACTACAGGTTCCAGTCTGCCTTTCAAATGTGTGTAAACTATTTAAACGTAACAGATGCAAACTCCAGGCTGTCTCACTGATCATTTTAGCACAGGTTGCCTCTATTTCTCAGGGCCCAAAAGCAGCTGCAATAGCACAGATCTGTGACTTCCATCTCTTTGGCAAAGAGCCGCCATAAGGGCTTGGGCTGGATCCCCGAATTATGATTTACCAGAAGGATCAAGAAGAAATAAGTAACACTGTAACTGTATATATGAATACTTTATAATTATCAGATGCAATTGCAACATCAGTAGGGCTGGGCGATATATCAATATACCGTCCAAAACCAGTTTGAAGTCCATATTGTGATATCGGTTTTATAATTCTCGACCTGGCAATATATGGCGTGTGTGTGTGTGTCAGTATACTCTATGCAAAAATCACGTGGGGGAAAACAGTGAAGCCACCCAACGCTTCTCTCAAGTCCTGCAGTGCCTATTAATTCTGTCGGCTCAGCTCAGTCCTTGCCTCATGCCGCAGGCAGCAAATCACAAGAGCAGGAAAAAGCATGAAGCCAGTCAATGCCTCCATCCCTATTTCAGACATTGTGATATGTTGCTATATTGTGATGTTTAGCTGGTGATATAGCACAATGTTTTAAAAAAAACCCAGATATTGCCCAGCCCTAAACATCAGCTGGTCAGGACCATGGTGTTGTGCGAGGTAACCCATTCCCCCACTGCCATTTCCCCAAAGAAACTGCTCACCCACCAGCTGCTATCAGCCTGGCTATAGAAAAGTTACATGATTTGGAGCAGATAAAGGTTGACTGAATCAAGGGGTGGGGTGGAGTGTGCAGGGAGGCATAGGCTCTGTCTGGGTTGCTATAAAGGCAGGTTGATTTCTCTTCCTAGTTCTGTGATAGACAGCATCCTTTGCATCCAGAAGGTCCCAGATTCAGCCCCCAAGTATCTTGAGTTGGTTTGGTAAAGACTCTTGCCTGCAATCCAACAGTTGCTGCCAGTCAAAGTCGTTATAAGGCATGCTCCTACATTCCTTCTCTCGCCGCCATGGTTCAGCGGTTGGGGATGGTCAAGTAAGCCAGCCAGGCAATGGGGAAGTCTTTGTTCTCTCTGTCTCTTTTACATATTTCCTCCGCCATATTGCAAAGTGGCTGGCCACTGGGAAGAGTGTGGAAGGAGGATCAGGTGGCAGTCTGTTGATTTAAGAGTCCTGCACCACCATTCAGAGGATCACTGAGACCAGACCAAACAACCCTAGTGATTCCTGCCTTTTATAGGATAGTTCCAGATGAGAGCTGAGAGCCTACTGCTAAATCTGGAGGGGTGGGGGAACCAACCACCACCCAGGAACAGGCCAAAACATTCCTGGGAACTTGATTGTGAAAACCTGCAAAAAATATATCCAAACACGTGGGAATTTCCTCACACACCGCCCTAAGTTGTTTTATATGTTATGTATTAACTGATTATTAGACCTATGTACCAGGGTGGCCTACAAATAAAATATCATTAAATCATCATAGCTATCTTGTAAAAAAAGGGGGGGGGGTTAAATATAATTTCCATGCAGGACATATGGCCTGTATACTATTAAATTCAGCAGCTATGTTTTACCAAAGAAATAAGCTGATAAAGTTGCATTTAATGCAAACATGCAACAACTGTTCAGTCTCAGCCATTCAGTGAATATGCTCCATAAATATAGCAAATTCTTTTATTAGCAACACTGGAAATTTCCAGAGGGAAAACAATGGACCATACATACAGTTATGTTCGTAACCCCAGTGGCTCCCTTTCACATCCAAGAGCATGAACAATGGTACTTCAACGGCTAATTTAAATGTATTCAAAAACTGTATCAGAGACTTCTCTCCTATCAAAAAACTTATTATCATTTGTGTAAGGTGTCAAGAGCAGGCTACAGAGATATTAGCAAAGAGCGTTGTTTCTGATCCTTGCAGTTGTTACCTTGCTTTTTCAAACTCTGAGGCCAGCAACAAATAAATGAAAGGGAATACAGTGTAAGAAATAAGAATAAAAACAGGTAGAGTTACCTAGGTCATACATAAAGTACTTTATTGCTGGTTTTTAAAAAACCTCCATGTGTCGTAAAATTAGAAACCATCTCCTGGGAAATATGTTTTTCAGTTGCTATTGCTTAATAAGAGATGCCTGCTTTCATATATAGCCTATCCAATGCTACAAGGAAACAGAAGAGGGAGTTTCATTTTAGGTTTTCGTTTGGAGGAGGAAAATACACACAGTGCACATGCCTTTTATATGGGGCCCTCGGAACTCTATATAACGTGACACCATTAAAAGAGATATGCATATGTTTGCATGCTTTGCAACTAAACTCAGATTCCCCACGGGGGTAAGCGCAAGGGGCTTGGAATCGCTCCCAACGTATCGCATATAAAAATGGAATCATTATATGCTTGTCAAAAGGTATATTTAGCCCGAAAGATAGTAAACGGCCTGCCTGACACCTCACTGAACTAGAAACAGAACCCAGGAATCCTAAGTCATAATCCACTTTCCTAAACATAGACCACTCACATTTGGAAACTCTCGAGAGTGTCACAGATACTGAACCTACCTCACGAGAGGTATTTTCTCCACCAAGAACTAGATACGTCCATCACGGCAGAAATCAGACACTTGTTTTCAATAAATGGCACTTTATGGTTTAATCATCAGCATGCTTACTCAAAAGTATGTCTCTCTGCATTCATTGGGACTTATTCACTAGGAAACATGCTTGGGGTTGCAGTCTTAAAAGGCAAAAAAACAAACCAACACCTAATTAGCATGGTGTATGTCTTTCTGCTCATAATAGATCATAATCAGTTCTCCCTTGTGAAAGGTTAATACATACATACAAACTTCTCATGATTACTGTACACTTGAAAGCAGCTAGCTAAAAGTGTGAATTCACCATTCAGAAGCATCGTTTGAGGTGATATGAATGTTATAGCAGTGGTATTAAATCTGCGACATGGGCTACTCATGCATGTAAGTTATTAGTGGATGTTGACATCAACCAATTAATGACTGTCCTTGGTAATTACTGAAAGTGAAAACTGGCCACCAGTTCTGCTCCTAGTTGGGGATTTTTAAATGGCTTCTGTTTCAATATATAGCATTGTTGTCCCATAGGAAAATACCCAAACACCCAGCACAATTTTATTTTCTACCAGTGTGGCAATGGCTTTTATACTTAACAAATGGAACCGAGGGGTCTTTTCTGATATGGAGATTTGCTATTATGGTTGCTAGCAAAAAATGTACACTGCAGTACAGGTATGGTGGTTGAGACAGCAGCTTGTTCTCCCACTGACAAAATTTAGTGCAAACTTTGGTCCTAGCTCCCAACCAAAACAAGTTGACAGAGGCTCTTTCTTGTAAATAAGAAAGACCTTCGTTCAGGCAAGTAGTGGTGTGAGCCATGATTCAGGAGTTCAGGAGCAGGCTAAGAAGTTCAGAACTGGACAGAAACAAGGAAGGTGTCCCAACAAGTTTCCCCACCCCTCCTGCCAAGCTTTTAAAGATGAGGTGTGGTGTGCTCACTCACAAGACCCTTTTGTCAAGCAGGAATGTTGAGCTTGCAAGCACACACTCTACCAGGGTCTGCTCCCATCTGCAAAGGCAGCACCTGATTATAGGAAACAAGGCTGCACCCTCCTGCTTAGTTACTCCGACCTCCTATTCAGCCTCCCCTATCAGCTATCAGAGCCCTCCCCATCCTCCACTGAGGCTCTCTGGTCTGCAGGAGGGTCATAGGGGAGAGCCAGTATACATGCTTCTCCTTTCAAAGTGGTTGAAGTCATGGCAGAAAGGAGATATCCACCCCCTCTTTCTTACGGTTCACCCTGGCTCCCCAACTTTTTCTCTACCTCCTCTGTCTGGACCTGACAATCAAAGCCCGATCCTGAGAGCACTGCAGGGTTCGTGACAATTGCTTATCCCTTTTGTTTACAAAAGTCTATCAAATGCCATGTTCTCTGATGGTGCTGTATAATCATACAGTTGAATGGTCTAGCCTCCATGCTTCAACCATAGCAGCAAAAAGAAGAACAAACACTACACAGTTGCATGACTGATGTGTAACATGTCTGTCAGATACTCTTTTCTTTAAAACATAGCCCATATCACTGGCAGGGCCATCACCCAGTGCTCTGAAAATTAAAGAATGCTGGAAAAAGAAGCCTGCTACAAATGCTACATTTATTGGGAAAATGTCTTAGTACATTTCATGGATGGAGAAAATATGTCAAAAAGCCCACAGGTCCCTTCAATCTCTACCTACCTTCCCCCCCTTTTTTGGTATGCATGTTACAAACCTCAGTAAGCATCTCTTCATCTATGAGCTCTCTTGCAAATGGATATATTTTGATTAGAAGTTGCCTCTGTGCTCATTCCTTGTGGGAAGTTAAAACAGTCACAGCAAGGAGCATGGCCTTTTCACCGATAGCCCTGAGTTAAAAGAACAACATTCTAGAAGGTGGCGAGTGTTTGGATTTTAGAAAGAGACATAAAACCTACTTGTTTTCCAAGGCCTTCAGCTGAGAACTGATCTAACCACCTAATTATGCATGTTAGCACTTTTTTTGTGTTCCTGCTTGTTTTAAAAGTGCTGTCTTTTTTAATTGAAATTATTATTTAATACAGACATATTTTATCCTCCTCTACCTGGAGTACTTGGAGAGATGCAATAAAAATGTATTAATGTCCACACTTTTTTAAATGTGGACATTAATACATTTTTATTGCATCTCTCCATGTAAAAAAGTGTTCCATTATGGCTGCGAAATTAAGCAAATTGAGTTGAAAACACAGCCTGAAGTCAATGAAATTTACAGGTTAATTGCTTCAATTCACAGTTCTTTGTAAAGAGCCCGTGGGCCAAAGATGTTCACTACTTTAAAAGACTGTGCACAGCTTCTAAAGAGATGTTCATCTTTGACTGTGGGCAGAGAGAAGGAATGTCAAAGCCTACTGCACTGACTGCTAATCGTCATGCATGAATCCACTTCAGCAAGGATCACAGCATTAACCAATCCTGAAAGATGGGAACCCCATTTTTACCCTGCACCATACATATTGATGCACACTACTCATCTTCAGTAGGGCAACCTGTGAACAGGCCACAGATCGCTCTGGGGAATCAGAGCCATTGGCTACGATCTGGCACACAGCTACGAATGCTTAAGTCCCATGAAAATCACTGGGCTCGAATCAAGTATCTGTGGAACCGTATTCCTGTCGAGATTATGACAGCCGCCCACTACTGTATCTGTAATTTACAAAAACAACTGAATACATTTTTGTTTCAACAAGCTTTCTCAACCAGGTGCAAAGGTCATTCCATGTTGTTTTTAAACCTACACCTTTTTTAATATACTTTAGCTGGTTTAAGTATATATCTGTAAATCACATTGGAACCTATAGATGGAAAGCAATTTACAAATGTATAAGTCATTTACGGAGATTGCCTGGATATGTCAGGCTTTGGGCAAGAAATAATTGTTTGTATATTTGAAACTAAGATACTGATTCCAGATTTTGGTTTGTATTTGGGGTCTCCCTGATCAAAGAATGCATGACATTGTGCTCTATGCTTATTCCAGTAATCTTACTTTCACATAATGCTTTTCAGGAGCAATATAATTTTATTGAAAAGATAAAGTAATTTACTACACACTTCAGAATGCACTTTATGCCGTTGTTATTATTATGACTTCTAGTACTATTCCAAGGTATCACATTGGTCCGATAAATTTAGTTACCATTTCAAAAAAAAAAAAAAACGAGAATCACCAGATGTAAAGTATATAACTTGGAACTGGAAGGAAGACTTGGCTACCACAAGTTCTGCAGAGCTCCGTTAGCTAATATATCTCTGCATGTACACATTGAAGGAAACAGGAGAATTAATACTTTACAGTTTGATGAACAACATATGACACAGAATCCTAGACTCACAAAAAGAAAGGCTTGCAGAGTTATACAAAAAAGCAAAAAAGCAAAACTCGACCACATGTAATTTTGCACCTTCTACCCCACCTCAAATATCATAAAAAAAACAAAAAATCTCAGTGACCCCTATTATAAATAATAGAGTGGTTTAGAAGGAATGCTAACTGCAAATGCACTGGATTAAATACAAAAATAAGTCCAGTGCAATTTAAAGGTTTAAAGGAAATGTGTATGACAAACAGAGGTGGAGTGTAAACTGAGGTGGGTTGTTAAAATGCAAAGGGCCATATGGCTTTGGGTAACATCCTCCTCCCTTTTTTTTTTTAACATCTCTTTATACATGGCTCTCAACACAGAGTTCTGCATGTGTGGTCCATTATATATCTGGCGATCCTTCCATAAAGCATTAACTTCAATGGAGGGAGCTATGCACACCTTTCGCAGGTATGGGTGTGTACCCCTTTAGAAGCATCCGATCTCCCCCATCCACAAATAACTACCAGATAAGGGTGATTTTTTTATTTAAAAAAACCCAACAACACTATTTTATCATCTTCTGATAAAAAAATATGACCATGAGTTTTAAAACCCTTCACACTTTCTGAAAGATTAAATAATATAACTCAGGGGTGGTTGACTCCCTGCCAGGGAACCTGAGCCAGCCCATAAGCAAATTTTTCATCCTACCCTACCCCCCAAAAAACATTTTGGCATAAATGGTATAAAGAAAAGGTAATGTGGACATGGCACCAGGATGGGCGGAAACATGGAAAGCACTCCTCCCGGTCTTGCACCTTGATAGTGAGGCAACTGCCCCCTCCGCTGCTGATGACGTCATCTGATGAACAGGGAAGGGATATTTGCATCCCCACCAGCAAATGGCAGAGGAGGCAACAGGCATCCCATTGGGCTGTGGGGCTTGGGTAGAGAGTGTTTGGACGCACTCGTCCCTGGCATGCAGACCTTGTGGGCTTGGGAAAATTGAACTGTGCCAATCAATCCTTGCTTCCACCATCAGCTTTATGGTTGTGAAGACAGCACCAGCAGGATACAATAGGCTTTCCCTCCAACAGTGAACTTCTTCACACACAAAATTAAAGTGTAGTCCTTTAACAACTATTTGCAATATACTCGTTCCGTGGAAACCAGAGAGAGAGATAGAGAGAGACACTATAAAAAGCATACATTACCCTTACTCTTCATTTCTCAAAAGATGACATTCATCTAAAGCTACAGCATATGGTTAAAGAATCTCTTAAAAGCAGGTCTAATATCAAAGGTTTGCGTCCCCACAAAAATGTTATTTTTAAAAAATGAGCAACTTCTGGGGCTCACACACTGCCAATGGGCTTGCCACTGAATGAATTGCCTCTACCATTTCCATCATAATGTAAAAATTCTTCAATTATGTTTCCACGTGCAAAAATAAAGGGGGGGTAGTTTTGGACCAGCTAAGGCTGAATGACATCCTTACTTCTTTGAAGCTGCCTGGTAGTGAGATAGATAGACCATAGGCCAATCTAGTTCAGTATCATCTACACTGACAGGCAGCAGCTCTTCAGAATTTCAGGCAGGGTCTCAATCCAGAGATACCTCTTTCCTCTACTCCAAGCAGTTGCATGACGTAAACTTTGCCTCTGAACCTAATGTGTGCCTACATGCCCCCTGCACAGGAAACAGGGATGGCCACTGTCTGCTCTTCAACATCACAACTGGCATCCTACTGCAGTTTTTTGTCCACATTACCCAGCTCATCCCATTCTCTTCACATGGAGGAGGAAGATCAGAGCCCTACTGAGATGGCCCAGGCTCCCGAGCTCAATATTGATTTGACTTACATCCTCGCTGCCTGGAGAGCAGCAATGACTAGTGAAGTATTGGAGGGAGCAGGAGGATGAAGGGCATGTTTGAAGGTGACCCGGAAACTACAACTAATCCAGAATGCAGCAGCTAGACTGGTGACTGGAAGGGGCTGCCGAGACCACATAACTTGAAAGACCTACATTGACTCCCAGTACGTTTCCGAGCACAATTCAAAGTGTTGGTGCTGACCTTTAAAGCCATAAACGGCCTCAGCCCAGTATACCTGAAGGAGCGTCTCCACCCCCATCGTTCAGTCCAGACACTGAGGGCCTTCTGGCGGTTCCCTCGCTGCGAGAAGTGAGGTTACAGGGAACTAGGCAGAGGGCCTTCTCGGTGGTGGCGCTTGCCCTGTGGAATGCCCTCCCATCAGATGTCAAGGAAATAAACAACCATCTGACTTTTAGAAGAGATCTGAAGGCAGCCCTGTTCAGGGAAGTTTTTAATGTTTGATGTTTTATTGTGTTTTTAATATTCTGTTGGGAGCCGCCAAGAGTAACTGGGGAAACCCAGCCAGATAGATGGGGTATAAATAATAAATTATTATTATTATTATTATTATTATTATTATTATTATTAGTATTATTTGGTAGAGAGACCGGGCCTGTGTTGGCACCAGAAAGAGCAGCAACAGAGCAGCAAAGGAAAGAAGGCCTTGTTCTTTGCATGTGTGACAGTGAATGTGCACCCTGCATGCTTCTCGGTTATTGTTCTGTGCATGCCACACCACTGCTGCTTTAAGAGGTGCAAGGAGATATTCTCCTGCTCCATCCTCTTCCATCCTGGGAGGCACAAACCTTACCTCAGATGCTGAGTTGGTGTAGCAAAGCGACCTGCATGTGCAAATCCTCTTCCCTCAGGCACCCTCGGTGACGCTAAAATCCGCTCCCCCTCCCTGCCTCTCGCTTCATTCTATAGCATTGTTTTGGCTCCCCCAGGGATCGATCGCACTGGTTGTGCTACCCTAAAACTGCCTCTGCCTTAGGCCCGCCTTTCCCTGCTCTGAAGTGATCCAGACAGGAGAAATAATATGAATCACTGAGGCAGTGGGTATAAGTTTCCTACCATTGGAGCGGGGTGTTTTCCAGAAACTATGGGACATTCATGAAAGAGACAAAGGAGTTTTGTTTATTAACCTGCTTTTTGTATACACTGCGTTTGAATGTTATCCTCTTTCCTAATCACGTTTGGACTCCTGATAAACCCCACTCTTTAACCTTTGTAACTGAATTACTCAACAAACTACCTCAGTGTTCTGTTTCCCCTCCACCTCTCACTTAAAAAGGGAAGAGCTGAAGTTCATTCATGCTGATAAGACACAGATATCCCCTCCCAGCAAACAGTAGTAAAATGTGTCTTTGAGCAAACTCCCAGAGTCTAAAGGTAGGAAGCGGTGATAACTCCTCACCTGTCTTTAACTCTCAGCAAGGGTGCTGCAGGTTTCTGTGAGTCTCATTCAAGAGGCCTCTAGTGAGCCCCCCCCCCCTGCCCCCTATAAATGCACATCAGGGTGGGGAACTTGTGGCCCTCCAGATTTTTGTTGGACTGCAAGTACCATCTTCATTGACCCATGGCCATGCTGGTTGATGACAACGGGAGCTGGAGTACAACAACCTCTGGAAGCCCCAAGTTCCCCAATCCAGAATCTGCTCCTCACCAGTGCCACTATGGGTTGATGCTCCTCTCCTTCCCTGCAGAACTAGCACAGGTCCCATCCCTTTCCATGACTCACTGCCATTGCCAAGGCGTGGAGGGGAGTGGGTTCTGGCCAGGAGGCTCCAAGGACTTGGAAGAGCAGTGATGGTGGCAGTGGGGAGAAGGAGTAGTACAGATACCTTGTCAGACACAGACTTTTTGCCCCTAGCCATTACAGGGGGCAGGGATATACATACACCATACAAGGGTAATGAGCATGTATAGCCTGTCTCACGCCAGGGGTGTGGGGAGGTCACTCATCAGGGCAATTATAGGGAGCATGTGCGGCCTCCTTGTGTGCCACCTCTCTGCCCCTCCACTTCTGATGTGCTAACTCCAACCATCTCAGGCCTGGCATTAGCAATCTGTGCCCTCCACCCATTCATGGGCCCTGGAACATGCCTGCCAATACCAACCTCTGATGATGGGGTCTGGTTCACTGGATTGAGGCACATTGAATTGACCGCAGCCGTTTGTTAAACTAAAACGAAATAGCTGCCTTCTTTCTTTCTTTTTAAAGTTACCTTGCTGAATTCTTAAGAGAGGAAAAATTAATTTGATAAAAACTAAAAATGCAATACTTACCCATTTCCTGGGTCGGCCTCTTGGTCGTTTTTCTCCAGTAGCTTCTGCTTTCTGTAAACAAAAAACACAAGATATGTATTTGTAATTACAGTACGTTATATGATATTGTTAGGCAATTTTGGTGGGTTGGGTTTTTTTTAATACTGTCTTTAGTCAGTGCATACTTCCCGCAACAGTGTTCATTTTATTTATCTATTGATTAGATGAGAGGCACAAAGAAAAATCACTTTGTTATCTCTCTGTCCCCTATAGAGAAATGCTGCTCCCATCCTTTCATAAAACGGAATGAGAACCTCTTTGTTTAAGGAAGGAAACTGCTTCTTTAAAAATGATAGACTATTCACTGTGTTCTCCTTGTGTCTAGACTATTGATAAGAATGTATGGAAAAGCAAATCAACATACTTGACAAAGACTATCCTTTGGACATATCTGTTTAAAGAACTTGTCTTTGTTTTGCAGGCCAAAACTAACTCAAAATGTTAGTGATGGCAGCTAACGCAAAAGCCTGGGGCTTGGGGAATCAGGAAACATAGGATCTGTCCCTGACTTGAATACTGACTTCCCAGGGAAATTGGGGTGGACACTCCAAAGCACAGAATCCTTATTAAATTACAGTGGAACCTCGGTTTATGAACACCTCGGTTTATGAATTTTCGGTTTATGAACACCGTGGACCCATCTGGAACGGATTAATTCATTTTCCATTACTTTCAATGGGAAAGTTCGCTTATGAACGCTTCAGTTTATGAACAGACTTCCGGAACCAATTACACCCATGCTTCAGTTTATGAACGCTTCAGTTTAAGTACTCTGCAGACCCGTCTGGAACGGATTAATCCACTTTCCATTACTTTCAATGGGAAAGTTCGCTTCAGTTTATGAACGCTTCAGTTTATGAACAGACTTCCGGAACCAATTGTGTTCATAAACCGAGGTACCACTGTATTACATCTTCCATCTGCCTCCTCACCCTTTCGATACATATATCTAGACTGAGCGGTCATTCTAATTGACACCAGAGACAGAATTAATAAAAGCACGGTGTGGCAATTCTTTTTGACTAATTCTTGAATTTAAAAATGTGTCATCTTACTTGTAAACGAACATTTTATCTCCCCTGCACCTTCACAGATCCTTTAGCAAGTTATGTGCATAAACCATTTTCCTAACTGCATGCAAAGCAGCTATAAATTAATATGGCTCGCTAACAACACTCGCCTATCCTATGTGTGGTTATTCATACGAAAGACTCACTGACATCACTGGCTGCCTCTCCCAACTGAGTGTGTGCAAGAATTATGTAGCTGAATTTCTATATAGCTATAGTTAAAATACAGTGGTGCCTCGGTTTTTGAGCGTCTCGGAAGCTGGACGTTTCAGAATCCAAACGCCGAAAACCTGGAAGTAATTGCTTCCAGGAAGTAATGGCTTTCGCTGCACGTTCTTCATTTTTCTCCACTGACTTTGCCAACCGCCCTTTGAGCCTCAGTTGTCAAACATTTTAGAAGTCAAACAGTCTTCCAGAACGAATTACGTTCGACAACCAAGGTACCACTGTATATATATTTAGCATATAATATGTATATAACTTTCCTTTCCTTACATTACCATAATAAGGCATACAACATTCCTGTAAACCTAATATTAACTTTCCAGTATGAAGATAATGGGGGAAGGGGCTGAGAGACGGTGAGCAAGACAAGGCTGAGGAGTATTGGCTTGACTAAGTACACCTGAGAAATAAATAGATGAAGAAGAGTGTTATTTTCAGATGTCGTGCTTAGGGTTTTAAAAATCATTATTGCTTAAGATAGTGTAAAGGGACCACTGACCATTAGGTCCAGTTGCAGACGACTCTGGGGTTGCGGTGCTCATTTCACTTTACTGGCCGAGGGACCCGGCGTACAGCTTCCGGGTCATGTGGCCAGCATGACTAAGCCACTTCTGGCAAACCAGAGCAGTGCAAGGAAACGCCGTTTACCTTCCTGCTGGAGAGGTACCTATTTATCTACTTGCACTTTGATGTGCTTTTGAACTGCTAGGTTGGCAGGCGCTGGGACCAAGCAACGGGAGCTCACCCCATCGTGGGGATTCGAACTGCCGACCTTCTGATCGGCAAGCCCAAGAGGCTCAGTGGTTTAGACCACAGCGCCACCCGCATCCCTAGAAGAGTGTGTAAGAATTAGCTTAATGTAAAAAAGAAGAAGAAGAAGTAAGATTTACATGTCTTCTTCTAGCCACTTTTGCCACTGGAGCGTGTTCCAGGAAGGAATGCCATTCCCCACCCCAGGAGGGCTTTAAGAAGTTCCCTACCTAAGGGGTGCCTTCATTAGGTACAATCCAGAGTTAACAAATCAAAACGATAAATTTCAGAATTAAAAATTGGCAAGATTTTTTTAAAGTACTTAAGATTTTTCTAAGGTAAAACAATACATTCAACTTAGAAGTTGTTCCAGTGGAAACCAGCCCCCCTCCTCCCCCTGCATACCCTCCGCACGTCTGCTTTGGGTCAGGAAAACCCCCCAGAACAACATGTAAGGGGGAAAGAGGGGAGACTGTTCTGTATAGCAAGTATAAATACTTGCACTGATGGAACAAATGCCTTAGTGCAAGGTTGAATTCCACCCATAGGATTTAATCTTGTTTCTCTTTTGGCTTCTGAGTCTTTCTGAGATATTCTGCAGTTACGTTTTCAAGATTTTCTCCCGAACTGGGAGATTTAAAAATTTCCTTTTACTCCCTTTACAGCTGTGATTAACACAGCTTTATCATACATCTCACCATTTTAGGCTTTAAGAAATCCCATCTAATCCCAGTAGTGCCTATGCCCTGTAATTAATAGTGTATGCATGTGTTTTCGTTTTTCCTTCGGGAATCTATCATCTTAATGTATCAGTTTACTTATTGGCAAATCTCTGTACATGACCATGCCATGTAAAGGGAATTTCACAGAAAGCTGGGAAAATACTGCCGTTGGTCCCTGCTACCCTCAAAGCAAATAAATGTAGCCAAATATCTCCACCATATCACCAAGGAGAAACGTGTGAAAATATAAAATTCACACTATTGTAGGGCAAAATTATCACTTCAAACTTGTTAAAAAGTTAATCTTTAAAGTGGTGAGTGTAAGGTGAAACTTTCTTGGGATAATGCATTAAGGAAGCCCTGGCTGCCTACACAAGAGAACTTATCTGTGCTTTGGTTATAACCAAATTCTAGTGGAGATTGCCACAAATAATGCAGCCATCCCTCTACGGTAACTTGAACTTCCCATCTAATCCCTTAAAAGCATTTTAGTCTGGCAAATGGTCTTTGGTCACCTTAAACCAAGAGTCACCGGTGTTCTGGAACTCAGGGGAACATTTGCAAACTAGAGGAACTATGGCGGTGACTATCTGTGTATGCCAGCCATGTACATGCACCACAATCACGCGCACACTGTCTCCACCCCTCCCGCAGGGCAATTAGGCTTCTGTCGGAGACGTCACAGCTGGTGAGGGGAGAGCTAAGTCTCCCTTCCCCACCAAAATGCTCTGCTCTGCTGCAATTAGGCTTGAAAATTGCTTCAACAGGCTACAACAGAAGGCTTCTTTCAAGCTTTATTTCAGTGGGGAAGGAAGTCATTGGGACTCTGCAGGTGCCAGAAAAGTCATCTACAGGCACATGTGTAGCTTGCAACCAATGTCTTAAGCAGATGCATCGTAAAGAAGGATGATCTTGCAAACACTCGGATTATTATACCCCTCAGTTTCCAGCAGAAATACAACATAATATGTAGAGGTGTGTATCAGGAGATGCCTCCAATATATAGTTATCATGGCTTGTGCTTCATTCACTAAACCCGACACCTCACACACACACTCCTCTCGGAATTCCCTTGCAAGCTAATGATAAATCAGCAAGTTGGGAAGCACTTTTCCTTCAGTAGGGGTACTTGAACAAATTAATGTGAACTTTGATATGAAGTGACCTGCTGGGCAACTTTTCCAGATTGGAACTTAAGTGATCTACTGGCGTTCAGACTTCTCAAATATTAGGACTCTCTTCTTGGCTTACTGCACTTTTCATTGCTTTTTTAATTGTGGAAATGGGATGGAACAGACATAGCAAACATGTGCCAAAGTGACGTAGACCCGAAGTAGACTGATACATCAATTTATGGCCAACTACTGCTGGCCAAAGAGCCCCAGCATCCTCAGCACCACTGTTAAGAGATGGTGGGGAGTTTCTCTCAATTCACACACAGCATTATTGGTCACCCCCCCAAAAAAACAACAACAACTAATTGCTGCCCATGCTTGGGTTGCTTACACAGTCATGCCTGCCCCTTGGAGGTATTTAGGGAGATCTGTTTATGAAAAGTAAGCATATTTGTTGTTTGGGGTGTGGTATGATGATTTAGAGATCTGTGGGTGAAGGGTGGTATGCAAATTAAATAAATACATACATACATACATACATACATACATAGGTAAATTCCTGGGAGAGCTACGGCTTTCAGAGTAAAAAAGAAAGAAAGCAAACAAACAAACAAACAAACTACAGTGGTGCCTCGCTTAACGAATGCCCTGCTTAACGAAATTTCCGCTTAACGAAAGGATTTTTCGAGCGGAGGTTGCCTCGCTAGACCAATTCGTTTTATGAAAAATTCGTCTAGCGAATCGCGGTTTCCCATAGGAATGCATTGAAATTCAATTAATGCGTTCCTATGGGCAAAAAAATTTTTTGTAAATGCAATGCATTCCTATGGGATTCACTAGACGAATTATTCGTTATAAGAAAAGACCCGTGGAACGAATTAAATTCATCTAGTGAGGCACCACTGTATATGTCCCTCTTAACTAAGGATAAGTTGTGACTAAGTCCCCAATTAGCTGCAAAACCCTTTGCATTTGAAAAAAGGGGTGGGAGATTACAATCAGAAATGCAGGCAAGCGTGAGTGTCCAAGAAACTTCAGGCTGATACTCTGCTCCTAAAGCTTTCCTGCAGTACATTCATTGCCTTTGAGAGCATTGTAGTAATCTGAACGGAAGTTACCAAAGCACAGATCACTTGTATTACCTAATGTCAAGATAATCACATAATGGCATATCACAAAACAGACAGAACATACAAGGGCACTTTCTGAGAAGGGTGGTGGTTCACTGAATTCCACCCACCCACCCACCCCAAAAAAATAGAGATTGGAAGAGATATTTGGACATTTACCACCAGCTAATCATACTTTGCTCATTTTCATGTAGTTACATTATTTAAAAGTCAATTATACACATAATGAGGAACTAGATCTTCCTACTTTTCTGCTCATATAGTCCTAATGGAGATTATGTGGTTTCCTGCCAATGAATATTGTTTCAGTGGAACTCTTTTTACGCATCCCCAAAGATTTTTCACATCGGACATTTCTCAGAGAGAGGAAGAAAACACTGAAACATTCCAGGTCTTGCTTTTTTTGATATGGAATGATGTGATAAACCAACGGAAAGTAATGATACCCCCACTCTGAAAGGCATGTGACCAAATTCCATGGATAGTTATTTGAAAGTAAGTTCCACTGGGTTAAATGCAATTTACTCCCAAGTAAGCATGGGTATGACTGTGGCCAGGAATGCACATTTAACTGAAGCTAAGCCACCTTAAACTAAGTGTGACTTACTCCTAAGTAAAACACTATTGGGATTGTGGAAAAAAGAAAGAAAGAAAAAGAAAGAAATACTGGAAGACTCATTCCCAATTATAAATTGTGTTGAAAATAATTATTGTTTGCCTGCCCTTCACCCTAAGGTCCCAGGGTCAGTTACAACATTAAAACACAATATTAAAATTCCTGCATTGCAGACCACTGGACCAGATTACCCTTGAGGTCCCTTCTAACTCTACGATTCTATGATTCTAAAAACAGTTTAGAACAACTTGCAATCACAAAAACAAGGTGGGTCCTAAATATATTCGCCTCAAGTGCCAAAAGCTAGCATAAAAGCCACCTATGAAACAAACCGTACTGTATTTCCTATCTGGAATAATTTTTGTTATAATAAAAATATATTATCTGGAAAGGACTATTTCTTAAAGATTAAAGCTGTTAGAGGTCACAACGCCCAGTCACTTAATGTGGTACAGTCAACATTCCTCACATATAATTTTATTTTACTCAAGAAAGAGAGGAAGAAAAAACCCACCACGGATTTGTATTCTAGAGGGAGGAAAATAAGTCAGCCAATGTTTATTTTATGTACTTTTTTGGTGTCAATTCATGTTGTGTCTAGAATGTGGGACAGAACAGACAATACGACAATACCTCAAAGATAATGAGGAGGGTTATTTTAAACCAGCCATGACTTACAAGGGGTCTTAGGGGTTCTCATGTTACTTTTCTTTTCCTTAGAGGGGCAAAAACTTTACATCAGTAATATGAGGATGCTTCTGTAATGGACGACACAAATGAAGCTACTAGGAACATTAAGGGGGCTAGGTCTTCCTCAATGCTCCAGATTTTGTTGTGCTCAAATGTTCTGTGGCAAAAGATCCTGCTAAACCTTCTTAGATACACTAATAGCTAAAATTGTGGAAACCGTTAGGAAAAGTTGTATTTCTGAGGTTTGAGGGCTCATCACATCAGCCTTTTTTAGAATAATACCATAACATAATGCCATAAAAAGTATATATCATTAGAAGGATAATTTAATGCAGACTATAATGCAACAAACTGTGTTGAGTTACTTTTATTCTATCAAACGTTATAGCCAAATAAACCCCAAAAAGCACAACTGCTCTCTTCACTCTGTTTGCCATTGGTGAGTTTTGAGTTACGGTAAGGAAACTCACCAATGGCAAACAGAGTGAAGAGAGCTGACTGGTCATCTAGAAACCAATGCAGTAGCCCTGACTGCATTGGCCAGTCACTGACTATAGAACAGAGAGGGAACATCCAACCTGTGGCGTCCCTTGGGCCAAGCCCACCAGCCATACAGCCAATATCATATACAGTGGTACCTCTACTTATGAATTTAATGCGTTCCGAACGCACATTTGTAAGTCGGAAAAAATTGTAAGTCGAATCCCATAGGAATGCATTGGGAGAAAAAATCTGTAAGTACAGTAGAAGCAACCCTATCTAAAAATTCGTATGTAGAAAAAATCCTATCTAAACCACATCCAAGATGGCGGACGGAGCTCCATTCGTAAGTAGAAACATTCGTAAGTAGAGTTATTCGTAAGTAGAGGTACCACTGTACGGGCATCAGGTGAAGTTGAAACTGGGCCAGAAATGGATTTAGAGGCAAGGTGCTTTGAAGCACCAACTATCAGCTGGTTATTGGGGCTTCAAAGTACAGAGCAAAGACCAACAATCAGCCAATCACGAAGAGAGTCCTGTGTAGCCAACAATCAGCTGCACAGCCAACATCTTATTTGGAATCCATCTTCCAACTGAACTTGATAGTAGCAGCTCATGAAAACAGAGAGATGGAACCCTCTCGGTGAAAGTTCAGGTAGCCACAGCACCTCTGAGCAAAGAGTTCCACCATGCTTGCCTCTGTATTCTTGGAGCCTTTAAAGAGGAACTTAAATCCATACCTGCAGCCTACAGAAAACCTCCTCTAGATATTACAAGAAGTGCCACCAGTTCAATTGGCAAGTTTACTAGCATTAGGCTTCAGTCAAAGGCTTCATTAGGCATCACTTCTTCAGTCAAAGCCACTCTCAACATCTAAACTGATTCCTCCACCACTTCATTTATCATTATCCAGATCAGCTCAAGGGACACAATCCTTCCTGGGCAGCTTTCTGCCAATTATGGGCAGGTTCAGAGGCAAATGTGGGCATAGAAACAAATATAATTTCCCCCCTTCGTTTACTAGCCTATTTTCCACATAAACTCACATACCTTTCTCTCCTCTTTATCTATACAAGCAAGAGGCATTATTAGAGTTCAAGGATGCATTCCCGTCAGGAGGGAACACTCCAGGAGGCTGCAATGCAGAATCAGCACGGAGTGTGGCCTGGAGAAAGCTCTGGGGGCTGGATAAGAGAGGCTTCAAGGGCCACATTCAGCCCCCAGGCCTGAGGTTCCACAGCCCTGATCATAGGGTTACGTTCCCCTTCCTAAGTTCTACCCTTACTGTGCAAAAAGTCATCACAAGTTATGCCCATGAACTGTGGCAATCTATATCTGCTTAACCAACTCAATCTGCTGCCTAATTCTATTCACGCCTTGATCAAATTTTAGGCAACTTGCTTCTGGTTGTGTTGCATCACAGCATGTGACCAAACATGATGTGGCATGATTTAACTCAACGTTTAATACATTTTCCTATAAACGGGAGAAAAGGAAAGAATGCTTATTAGATACAAGGTTTAAAGGTGCTTTGCTTTGTTTTGTTGTTTTGTTTTGGAAACAAAACAGCAGACTCTGATTTACATATTTGTAAGCAGTTCATACAATAATTTGGAAAAAGATCTAGCCTGAGTAACCTCTGAAGTGAGCCTGAGGAAAATGCCTGCCATCATACAATTACAATCAGGAATAACACCAAAAGTCACATGATCACAGAAGCTATCAACCACAGTTGACCTGCACTAGGACAGATGGTTGATTATATAAGAACATAGGAATATGTATGGGTCAGATCAATTGCCCTTCTAGTCCAGCACCCTGTTCTTGCAGTGGTCAATCAGACAGTGTTGGAAACTCAAATACGTATATAAGCTAGGTGTTACAATCACCAAAACAGAATGTCTAGTTGCCATTTGGGGGCCAGGCGGATCTAAAGTCATATTTTTCAATGTGATTTTTTTGGTTCCTGCAATTCATTCTCGTTGTGCAGATAAAATATAACAGATAGAATTCTACAGTGTGTGTTGCTGGTGTGTGAAAGCAATCAAGATCCAAGGATCCCCAGGTACGCACCTCCAGATGGTGGAGACAGCAGGTGCCATCCTGGCACCCCGGCATCTTCACTTGGCAGCAAGTGGCCAATAGCTAGGGGCAAAATGCACCTGGCACCTGGAGAATTTTGAATGCTGCAGTCAGGTGTCTATAGGATGCCTGGTGCTGAACACAACACCACCCTCCCCACCTGCAATTCCCTGCAATTCCCTGAAACTTGGTATAATCTTGCACACTGCTTTGCTCACATCTAGACAGCGTGAAATGCATTTATGCACCTATTATTTTAGATACACTGACAATGTCCTTTTGCTACAACCAATGTGCTACAATCAATGTGATCGTGACATGAAAATGTGCGTTGTTGTTTTTGATCCGTTCCAAGACATATGAATTTGTGTTTCAGAATCGTGCTAAGCAGACTATATTCCTAAAGAGGAATCAATGGGGTACAAAGCAGAGCTCCAAATGATCAGCCACTGCCTTCATTCCAGTTCTATAAAAGGACACCTTTGTTGGGAACTGCAGACTCTTAAAGGCATAGCTGAAGGCAGGTGCTTTTCCTTCACTACATGGTCTCCCACCCTGTGTGCAACCTGAGGGTCTTGGCTGTGTTTCTATTGTCCTGATGCTATAGTATGCATTTCAGTAGCCTCCTGCCTGTCAAGTTCAGGGAGCCCCTATTCACCCATATCAGGCTCAAAGCTAGGAACCTGGTCCAAGTCCTCAGCCTGTGGTCCTGCAGCCTCTAACTTGGTCTTCTGCTTAGTGCTGGACTCCAGTGTCATGACAACATCATAATGCACTCCACAAAAGTCAAATCTGCCTCAACCAAATCCCCAACCTCTATGGGGAAAGGGAGGGGCAACATTACAAAAACTGCCCCATCAAAAGGCCAGTCACCAGAGCCAAACTGACATGCTTAGAAGGCAACTACAGTGAATTCATACAGATCAGCACAGGCTGAAGCAGTCAAATGCCTGCTTTACCACCCAGCTCACCAAGCATTCACTGCACCAGACCTCAGTTGACTTTAAATAGCTTTGCAGTGGCACAGTCAATGTGGATGCAGTTACAAACTGTACATGCTAAAGAAAGCACATGACTTGCTTCACCTGGACCACACTTTATAGCCATCTGTTCAACCACCACATCATCCACTTACCAATGTGGTCACAGCAATTGGTGCAAAGTCAATTGCCAGGTAAAACTAAAGCTTAAGTATTGGTTAGGACCAAGTATTGGTTTTATATACTACTTTAAAAAGAAGTACAGATCATCAAGATCAAATCTGGCAATGGTCTAGGAATAACTTGGAAGATGATGAAGTGAAAGTAACATAACAAGAGCCAGTTCTACAATGTGCTCCATCGTTGGACCAGGGAATCACTTTTAAAACAAAAAGATGATCGGTCTGTGACAGATAGAACTGTTAAAACTGCCACACTGTGTTTGCGATCTTGACCGCAAAAGAAGCGATAGACTTCTCTTTTCACTCAAAACTTAAATAAGCAGCAGCCTACACATAAACAAGGTTTACACATGCAAATCATGCTTCATTGTCCAAGTCTGATTGTGGGTGATCAACTGAGGAATAGAAAACATAGCCATATTTAAAGGATATTCAAGCCCAATCCTGGCTTCTTGTTTTAAAGACTCACAAGCCCATTTTCCTAGTGCAAAATGTGCCTTGCCCCAATACAAATGTTACAAGAATTCCTATTCTTAAAGTAGCTTGCTTTTCATTATTTAATTTCACCCTAATAAATCATTTATTTTCAAAATATATTTATACTTTTAAAACTGGGATGAACTTGATCTGGCATCACCTCTAACCTCTTAGGTGTTAATTATTTCTGTGTTTTTATCAAGCCCAAGCCCAGAACGTGAACAACAAAAAACCCTACATGCAGAGCGTGTAGCTACCCATTTCCAAATGTTTAGAGAATAGGTTTTCAAGTAATAACATCAGAATTTGTTTGAGGGAAGGGGCACAGCTCTAAATATATATGAGCACAGGGAATGCACTTCTCATCTTTTGATTGGTTATCTCTCACCATAATTTCTGCATGGATTCAAACATTACACATTTTATTAGATTATGAATTCATTTAGTTATGGATTTTACCTGACTGCTTTTACCTGCCTACACTTTGAGATTTGTGCAGCGGACATGAAACACACTGCTCAAATGTTCCTGCAGCATTTTATATGCATTGTCAAGTTTCACACTGCTAATCTCTTTACAAGCTCAGTTTTGGGATTGTTAATGCCTTTAGGCCAGTTTTCAAAGTCCAGACACAAGCCTTGCAAGTTTTTTTTTTTTTAACCAACAACTCATCATGCACCAAGAAATTTTAAATGCACACAGCAATCAACATCCCAGGAGAGGTATTGGTTGTTGAAATATAACAAAGCAATCTACCTCTTTCTTTTTAAAAAAAATTCCCTGTCAGTTGTGTAATACATTTTTAATTATGATGTGCAAGTTTGCAAGAGAACACCTGATCAATTAATCATGAGTGCCTTCTTAGGTCTCCTCTGTGAATTCTAGCCATGCACATTTATCTGGCATGTTGTAGGCATAATACATTTCAATTAGCTCCCTTTGAAAAAGAGGCCACCCATTCTTCACCAGAAATTCCAGCCACTTTTCACTGCATATAGAACCATCTTTAAGGGTAAAATGCTCTTAAGCAGTGAACAAGCACTGCTTTGAAAGATGGAAATAAAACCATATGGAAGTTTTTTTTAAAAAAAAAATGAACAAGCATGCCTCACAACGATACAAATGATTTTCAAGAGTTGACATCCTCAAAACTGAAGCTTTTTGCTTTTGTTTAAAGAACAGAAATTTTTGCAATACAGTAATACCAAATGCTCTGAAGGATCAGCATGGTATGTCATGCTAGCATCACACGAAGGTGTAAACCTTAACCTTAGACACAAAACCAGGGAATTCTTACAAGCGTAGAAGTTGCAACGCAACCATGCTGTTCATATATGGAGTTTCCCCATTCATTCCAATGCAGGAGGTACACCTGTGTAAACTGTCTTCCATAAAGGTGGGTCTGTTCCCTCCATTGGAATGAATGAATGAATGAATGAGGCAACTTGTACATCCAAATGCACACACAGATCTCTAGAATCAGATCACTTCCTTACATGCAAGCATTCCTACCAAGTTTAGACTTTCTGAAAATAGATAACAAACCAACTCATATGTGAACATTTAAACTGCATAAACAAAAATATCAGACACAGATCATTTGTTTTGAGTTCAACCAGCATGTAGCTTTTACTAGGTGGCGCTGTGGGTTAAACCACAGTGTCTAGGGCTTGCTGATCAGAAGGTCGGCAGTTCGAATCCCTGCAATGGGGTGAGCTCCTGTTGCTCGGTCCCAGCTCCTGCCCACCTAGCAGTTCGAAAGCACATCAAAGTGCAAGTAGATACATAGGGACCGCTCCGGTGGGAAGGTAAATGGCGTTTCCGTGCGCTGCTCTGGTTCGCTAGAAGCAGCTTTGTCATGCTGGCCACATGACCTGGAAGCTGTCTGCGGACAAATGCCGGCTCCCTCGGCCTATACTCGGCCTATAGAGCGAGATGAGCGCCACAACCCCAGAGTCGGCCACGACTGGACCTGATGGTCAGGGGCCCCTTTACCTTTACTATGATTTTTGCTATGAAAGGTTTACTAAATGTTTATTTACTAAGATGTCCATTTGGAACATCTTACATAGTCCCAGTTTCAATGAATGGTAGTTGCCCAGCCACCACATTGCAATATTAGACAACATCCATTCATTTCAATGGGCATCCAACTGATTATTTATTTTCAGCATAAATGAAGCAATGTTGATATGATTCAGTTGAAGAAACTAAAGTCAGACTAGTAACTTTAAAATCACCAAGTATTTTAATAGCAATGATCTGACCTTTGACTAAATTTATAGTAAACCAAAAGTGAGTAGCTTTTGTCTTCACAAACTTAGCAAACTCTGCAGCTCCAAAATTAAGCTGCTTCAGTCTGTAATTTTGCTTAAAATTCACTTTATATTCCAAAATGTTCCTACAAATGTAGGTTGGTTATTATTTCTCCGTAGGCCTGCAATCATAAGCATCCTTTTAATCAATCAATAGTGTGTGCATTAAAATAATTTTGGTAGGAAGTTTATTTGTTGTTTAAGCTCTATAAATGTTTAAATGTCCCTTGCTGTAAACACAATTTTAACTGCAGGTTATAAAGACTATCCCTAACACTTTTTTTTGCTTGACCACTTACAATGTAATCTTATATCTACTCAGAGGTAACCCCAGTGTGTTCAATGGGACTTGCGCTCCAAAGTAACTGTGTGTATGATTGCAACCTAAGAGGTTCAAAATGATAGAACTTACTTTGAGTTGTAAATATATATCTCTTTTAGATATATACCTCTAAAGCACAGGTACCTAACCTATGATCTTTCTGATGTTATTGGACTCCAGCACCCATCATTCCTGGCCGCTGGCTATGCTGGCCGGGGCTGATGGGAGCTGGAGTCCAACAACATCTGAAGGGCCACAGGTTAACCACCCCTCCTCAAAAGCTACATGAGGAACAGTCAACTAAGAGAATGCTACAGGGAGACTAGGGTGACAAAACCCTTAACAAAAGGGGATGGACCACTTAGCTGGCTGAATATACCTTTTAAAACTTCAGCTGCTAAAGAGAGAAAAGGGGAAGAGCAGAGAGAGAGAGAGAGAGAGAGAGAGAGAGAGAGAGAGAGAGAGAGAGAGAATGCGCACAGGGAAAGGTTTTCTGTACTGATATCCAAAAGTTAAAATAAAACAGACACAAAACCACAGTCAGTCCCTAAATAAAGTAAAATTTATCATAACTTGCTGTGGTATTTTATAACCCTGAAAACTATCAAACATAACAGGACTAATTCCCACAAGCACAAACCACCATACTAATCTGAGGAGCCCACAACAGTCTTCTAAAAGGCATTCTGCCACATAGCTTCTTAAAATTACATAGCTAGAGAATATACACCACAGTTGATATCCAGGTTTGGTAAGACTTTGTTTTCAACAATATGCTTGTAAATTAAGAGTGCTGGTGCTAACTGCTGGGTGACTTGTCTACAGAAACATGACTCCAGTGTTTATTTTCAAAGCTCCATAAAACTCTTTCATAATGTCACTAGTATTCTTCTGGTAAAAAATATATATTATTAGTTCAGTATTTGTACATTTGTTAGATAAAAAAGTTATTTCACTTCCACTGAACCTGAAAGTCTTGTCAAAAACCAACTGAGGATGAAAAGGATTCACCCCTTCATTACAACTAATCTGTTGGTGTCTCCCATCTCCTGACAATTATTCAAAA
Organism: Zootoca vivipara; assembly: GCF_965207765.1. Classification (NCBI taxonomy): domain Eukaryota; kingdom Metazoa; phylum Chordata; class Lepidosauria; order Squamata; family Lacertidae; genus Zootoca; species Zootoca vivipara. Next base: position 26,808,319 of record NC_142592.1, on the reverse strand, counting down.
TGTAATGATGGTTCAAAAATGGTTTCTATTTTCTTTCAAAAACTTGCCCCCAAAATGAATCCAGCAAACCACATAATGCATAAGCTAGCATAGTGCCCTACAATGCCCTATAATAATTTCTAATAATTAAAACTTTTTCAGAAACCCCCTGATTCTCACCAAGACATATTGGTTTTATTCCCATCCACACATTTAACAAAACACTCTGCTGCAGCAGACAGTTTGGATATAACGTAGAAGCCTGCAAAATTAGCATTTTTATTGACAGACATTCAAAATGTACTTAATTCTCAGCACTCAATTTTTATTTCTTCTGCAGCAGCACCCTAGAGTGCAGAACTTAAATATGTTTAAGTAGCAACCAAGGATTGCTAATTTCAGAATGGAAAGAAAACTGCCCCGGCATGTATTGGCTCCTCCTACAACACCCCTTCATGAAATATTATTAAAATGGCACAAACTCTGCAAATTAGATGTTCCACAATTGAAATCCTTTGGACATTGGCTGATAGGGGGGGTGGTAATGTGAGCAAACCTCACCTTTTGCGCTGCTTTAGAGGGACTCTTGTTTTTGCTTCCTTTAGGTCTTCCTCTTGGTCTTTTAGGAGATGGCTCTCCCATTGGTTCCTAAACACAAGAAAACATGCTATTGTGGCAAGAATCTCACAACCTTGGACACTTAAAATGCACAATACAAACAATGTGTCAGTTACTCAATCAGTTTCAATAGTGAAATAAAATAAAAAGAGCATAAAAACATTAATGTGAGTGCATTTTATTAAAACATTTGTTCATGCCTACTGGAAGTTTATATAAACTTCCCCAACCTTTATAATCAAGGATGACGTTTGCAATTCTAATCATTCATGGCTTTTCACAATTGATTTATAATTACTCATTTAATTTACATTTGCAATCACATAAGAGGTTTAATTTTGATGTAGATTTCCAATATGAAAGAACTTAAAATACTGAAGTCTCTCTAAATTATAGTTTTTTAAAAAAAAATCTGAAAGTTACAAAGAGAGTTGTGTCTTGTTCTATAGCTTAACATTATATATTGTGTGGAGTGCTGTCCTGGCAAGATGAAAAACAATGCAGAATTTAAAAGGTGCCTGGGCTTCAAGGTATACAAAAACACTGATTGTTTTCACTCTGCTCCCCAATGGCTTCTCTGTTTGATAGTCAATAAAAATCATCATCTGAATATGATTTCAGTTTTCAGATATTCCAAATATTTATTCAGTGAATCATATGGACTAAAAGAAAATATATATCTATCTCCTCCACATCCACTTCCAAATACTGAGCATTTCATTTGGATTACAGGATGCGGTAAGACTAATTAAATTCAGTTTGTCAAAGGAGTCTTGGAATTCTCCCTATTGGTAAACTCTTGGGCTAGAAAGGAAACTTAAGTGACACAATATCCTTCCAAAGGAGTCACAACAGAAACAATGTTGAACACTGACTGGGAGGGGGGGGGAGAGGGGAGCCACATTGGGGGGGGGGTAGCTCTTTCTGTACAATCCACTGAAACCCTAAACATTCCATTCTCAAATCACACACACACTTTTTGCGAAAACAAAAAAACCAGGCTGATGCAGGCTGGGGTAGGTGGGTGAACTGGGAAGGGGAAGGAACGTCGTGATAGCTCAACAAAGGTAACGCAAAGGGAGGGGGCATGCGATCCTTCCGAAAGGTATTTTATTGCATTTCGCTCGAGAAAGGGGGGTGGACCTAGGAGCGGCGGGGGGTGAGGACTTTGGGGGTGCTCATCCACCCTCGTTCCAAGCTTAAGAGGCGCCCCTTTCAGGGGAGTTTCTTTGCATTTCTGGGCTCAGATCGGCTTGCTGATCATCTGATTTGCTCTGAAAGGAAGTGGTTTGACGATAATGAATGAAGTTAACTTTAAAAAAGGAAAAGAAAAGGGGGGGAGAGAGAAAAGCCCGCGGAAGTCAAGTTTTAAATGCACTTCGCGTATCCCTACTGCCCGATCTCTAATTCCGAGGATCTCGAAAACACTGCAAACAGCAGCAGCAGCAGCAGCAGCAACCCCGGCCAGGATGCAGTTTTCTCCCTGCCGGCTCCGCTGAGCTACAACTGCAATGCTTAATTGGTTGCATCCGCAGACTGTGTGCGTGTATGTAGAGAAAAAGGCCGGTATCCCCACTGGCCTGTTTACTTAGAGAAGTACAAAGTATTCCTGGCGTTCCCACTGCCTTGTGCAAAGAGGCAGCGAGAGCCAGGCGTCTTTCTTATATGTTCGGCGAGCAAAACGGAGCTCGATTATGGGTTGCAAGAAAGTGCCCGAGGAGATGTGGGGGGCGGGTGTCTCCCAAGACAGAATCACCCCTTCTTCAAAAAAAAAAAAGCAAGCCGGGTTTCCCGGTGCAGGGGGGTGGGGGTGGAAAGAGATAACGCAGACATGCATGCGATCATGGAGGGTCTCCTTTTGTACATACGCACCGGAGGAGTGTGGCGCGTTTTTTAAACCCCCATAGTCAAGATAAGGAGGACCGGGGACGGCAATGCCCTCTGGGAGACCAACCACACACACACACACACACACACACACAAAAGATTGAGACGTAGCAAAGGCAGCCGGGGAGCCCAGCCTGCCTGCTGCCCCGCTTGCACACCCCTCGAGTTTAAAATCTGCTCGGAGCGCTGGTTGGTGGGATCCGAGCTGCTCGGAGCTCCAGACCGAAATAAACCCTCCCGGGCACACAATGGAGAAAGGCCGAGGGAAGTTTTCGCCTTTTAAAAAGAAACAAGCGCGCGCGCCCAGACAGACATACAGACGGACAATCCAACACACACACACACACACACACACACACACACGTGTCCCTCTGTCCTAGCCAAGAGGGACTTCTCCCCCGATCCTCTTTCCAGCAGTCAGCAAATGCACCCGCCGCCACAACAATAACAACAGTGGCAGCAAGCAACCACCAGCACCAGCACCGTCGCATCTCCAACCACGCGCCGCTTCCTCGCCGCCGGGCACGTGCCCTCCCGGTGCCCCCCACCCCCCACTCCGGCTTTGCGCGCGCTCTCCGCGTCGAGGCTACTAACTTGGGGTTGCTTCCTGGGTCTGCCACGACCCCTCTTCGGGGGCTCCGAGGTGGCAGGTTGCTCCTGGGAAGCGGCGGCGGCGGCGCTTCCCGAAGCCGAGGGCTGGCTGGCTCCTTCGCCTCGCGCGCTCATCGTGGCTCCTTTGCTTGGGCTGCAGCCGCGCTCTCGTCGCCTCAGCGCTCGCTCGCCCGGCCAGGCACCTCGGAAGAAAGCGGCAGGCGCCGAAGGCGAGCTCGCGTGCGCGCTGCCCCCAGCAGCAGCAGCAGCAGCAGCAGCACCACACCGGACGTCCTGGTGCTGCCAAAAGGAGAAAGGGAGGAGGAGGAGGAGGTGGCGACGACGGTGGTAATAATGGTGGTGTTGGGTGTTTGCTGCAGCCTCTTTTTGCAATTTAGCACGGGAGTGGAAAGGCAGGACGCCGCAGCAATAGACGCTTGGGGGGGGTTTCTTTCCCTTTTTGCTTTCGGGGGGCTGGGGGGGGAGAGAGACGTCGAGGCTGGCTTGCAACGCCGCCACGAGAGAGCAGGAAGGGTGGGCGGTCGGGCGGGACGCGCGCGCTCCTCGTCGTAGGCGAGCGGGGGCTCCGCAGCCCTCCGGTCCGTTTCAGCTCCAGAGGAGACGCATGGCAAAGACGCGGAGAGGACCCAGCGCGCCTTTCGGCTGCCTTGAATCAGGCACGCCGGGAGAGGAAGAGAAATGGGGGGGGGGGCCTTGAAAATAGAGCTATAGTTGGATAAGCGCGGAGGGATTGGACGACGAGAGTTTGTCTCTCCTCCCCACCCCCCACCCCCAAACAACCACCACGATGCTGGAGCCTGTGAGTGACCTGCCTGCTAGGGATGGGAATAGGAAATTCCTCCCCCTCCCCCGGTGGCAAACTGGGATGAGGGTCGTGAGGTGTTTTTTTCTTAATAAAAAAAATTGGGGTGGGGTGGGAGGGCGTTGGGGGATGGCGGAGAGAAAGGCCACCAGGAGGAAAAGGAGACGGCAAAGCTACAAAAGGGGGGGGGCTGTCGGGGCTGGTTTTGGAGCAAATAAATTATTAGAAAGATAGCAGCAATGGATGGAAGCGCAGCCCCCCCTCCCTCCCCCATAACTCCTTAAGTGGCCGATCAGTTTTGGTGCCCAGCAGGAATGCAGCAACTACAACTGGTACCTGTCAAATGTTGGTACTGGTGGCCATTTTGGGGCCAGGCCAACAAATACTGTTGAAATCCCCTCCCAGCACATACAACTAGCCTTTGGGGGGTGGGACTGGGCCTCAGAGACAAGTACTTCTCAAATTAACTACTTGGGTTAACAGTTCCTGCTCTGTGCCAGACACAGTGCGTTTTTTGGTTCTGCTCTGAAAACCTCCATAAATTAATCGGGTTGCTTTTTCTAGGTGGCATCTTTCAAAACGACTACTAACGTGACTCAGATTTCCCCCCCCCGGAGGGGGGGAAGCATCACTTTCTGCTATTCAGAGGTACCAAAGAAGTTGACACGGTGGACACTGTCAAGAAAGAAAAGGTTGCTTCTGAGAATCTTGCTCTACGCACACCAAACTATGGCTGGGTTCACACATAACACTAAGCCAAACAATGGCTTAGCCTGAATGAACAAAGCTGTGGGTACCCAAAGGAGGGGAAAACGGCATCCATTTTGCTATTCCCCCAGCCCTGCTGCCCTACCCTAGTTCGGCTTAGAGTTAGGTGTGAAACCAGACTTGTGGTTTGTTTTGCTCCCCATAAACTGTGAGCAGGAACCAAGGTGGTTCTTGGTTTAATGGCCATAGTTTGCTTGGGAGAGACTGACAACGATTCAGGGTCCACATGGAATGCCAAATCAAACCATGGCTTAGCCTCTTATACCTGGTTATCTATATTCTGACATAACTTTTTATTATTATTATTAGTGTTCACTTTTATTTGACAGGTGATTTCTGATCCTTTTCCCCTTCCATTTAAGAAATGAACCGACTGATCAAAGAACTGGCAAGTTAGGATCAAAATCAACACACAACATTCATTTACCTCCTCTCTCCATTGGTTTCATGGCCTTTCCTGGCTCGTTCTGGTTGCCGTTCACAATGCTATGGTGACAAAAGCCTCAAATGGCAGAACTGCCCTCAAACTCTGGACCAGCCTCACCCAACTGGGTGCCCTTGGTGCTGGATTACAGGCATCATTATCCCTGAACATCAGTGATACTGGGTGAGGCTGATGATAGGGGGTTGTAGTCCAACAACCCCTTGCCTGCCCATGTCATTGTCAATGTCTCAGTTCCATTATTCTCATCCACTCATCTCAAACCTCATTCTCCTCATATTCCCTCTTAAATCCATTGCTCATTCTGCACCCTTCCTTTTGCCTCTGAGCTTCTTTACCTCCTGTGATCTTTTCTCAGTGCAAGTTTTAAAACCTGACAGCATTCTCGCTCCTCACAGAATTTGCCTGCAAACTGCTTAAGTTTCCTGAACAAACATTCTGAGCTATCCCATAAACTCAGCCAATCTGTGCTAGAGATCTGCAAGCCACAAACACAATATTGATACTTGGGACTATTGTAAGTTATCTGAATACAGAAAACATTCTTCTATGTTATGCACGTGTACACTTCCACGTGCATGTGTAAATGGGTCGCTCGGTGTTCAGTTCAACTTCCATTGATAAATATAAACTCCAAACGCATCAAATGTAGCTCTTCAGTCTTCTCTATTTAACCTTCCAAAATCTTTGGCAATCCAGAGTCTGACACCCAAGAATTAATCTGAGCCACACCTCTCACTGGGCCTCCTGCTCCACACTCTGCTCACGTGCCTCTGTGGCCAGAAGGTGTCCTTGGACAGTGAGAATCCACCTCACTTGTTTGGAGGACGGATAGATTTTGTATGGGTGGAATGTAGACTAGTGTCCAAAGGGAGGAGTCATATCTATTGCCTCTGGTCCCACCCATCCCTGTCATGTGGCCCCTGGGAGGATGGACTTGAGGGAATGTGGCCCTTGGGAGGACACTTGGGACTGAGTAGGCTGTAATGGACACCTCAGAAGCAACAGGGGCAACTCAAGATGAAAATGTTGGGGCTTTGGGCAGTGCAAGGGTAGAGTGGATAGGAAGATCAGGGAAATGAGAGAGTGGAAAACCTTAAAATGCTGATGATTACCTGTTCCATTAGGAAGCAGGAACACAAGTGTTCTCTCTGGTATTCACTGTGACCTGACATCTAACTTTAGGCATGCCAGTGGTCCTTGGAGTAGTCTGGTATGAATTTGGGGGGGGGGGTGTTCAGACTCTGGATCTGCAAAAACAAGATGTCCTCCAGAAGCAACCACAGAAAATGTTAGGATTGTGAATGGAAAATAAGCAAAGTTTCACAGATTCTCCTGAGCCTTGCATAGCTTCTTATATTATTGTTGGTATTGTTATGACTTGTATGCTACTTTTCAGAATCAGATCCTCCCAAAGTGGCTTAACAGGCAAACAACATTGTTAAATAATCAGTCAAATCAGTTAAATTAACTCAGTAAATAGAAAACAGGTAGGCAGCTGATTTAAAACAACAACAACAGCCCCATGTTCAGCCACCGCAGTCCCTTCTTCCCAAGACAGGATCACGTGTGATATGTCACAATCAGCTCAGTTTGTCTTAACCAAAAACCGATTGAAAAATGAAGATCTTTACCTCTCATCTAAAGGAAGTCAAAGTGAGAGTCTCATGCAAATCTTGAGGGAGAAAGTGGGGGGCGAGGACCATCAAAAAGGTGGCATCTCCTGTATCCATCAATTTTAGCCACTGGTAGTTCCAGGATCTCCTGCCAACCTAGCAGTTCGAAAGCACGTCAAAATGCAAGTAGATAAATAGGAACCGCTACAGCGGGAAGGTAAACGGCTTTTCCATGTGCTGCTCTGGTTTGCCAGAAGCGGCTTTGTCATGCTGGCCACATGACCTGGAAGCTATACACCGGCTCCCTCGGCCAATAATGCGAGATGAGCGCGCAATCCCAGAGTCAGTCACGACTGGACCTAATGGTCAGGGGTCCCTTTACCTTTACCTTTAGTTCCAGGATCAGGGCTTCTGAAACTCAAGGAGTGCAGTCAGTCTTCAAATAACTCGGTCCTAAACTGTTAAGACCATAACCAGCACTTTGAATGGGGCCTGCAAACAGCTAGCTCATGCCACTGGTACCATATCAGAGCAATATTCTCCAAAACAGCTGGACAGCTGCAATTTGCACTTACTGAAGCTTCCAACCCATCTCCAAAGGCAGCCCCTCATAAAGCATATTGCAGATGTCAAAGTTAGATGTAACCAAGGAATTGATAAATAAGGCCAGAACTACCATACCTGCAGTGACTATGGCTGGTGTATCAGTCTGCGCTGATAAAAGGGGCTCCTACCCATCATGATCACCTGCGCTTCTATAGATAACAAGTCTAGGAGCTCGGATAACAAGTCGGGCTGCAGAGGGAGTGCAATCCCATCCAGAACTGGTTGAACATCACCTTCTAAATTAAGTGACTTGCCCACCCAAAGCAACTCCATCTTACCTGGATTAAGTTTTGGCTTGTTCCCAAGCAAGCAACCTGAGTTTCCTAGAATCTTCCCAAATGAGTAAAAAGAAGCAAAATGGGCTTAAAATGAGACTAAGAAGCAGTGTGAAATCCTAGTGAGGAGAGGGACCTCAAAGACAGAGCAGAATGAACATGGGCTTTTGGGAGAAACTCTTAAGGATTATGTTTCCCACCTGGTGGGGTTAGCCACTAGTAGGGATGAATCAGTTACAGTATCTCATTTTTCCAACCTTAAGTTCCCCACAATTTTGCAGAAATTTGCAATTTACTTTTAAAAATCCTTTCAAGTATTCATCAGTGTAAATTTCACCAAACCAACACATTTTTGTATGTGGCTTTGATTAGTGCTGCAAAACCCGCTTTCAAAAATGTATTTTCACAGGCCGTTTCCCCTAATTATTATGTTTTATATATTTTGTAAGCTGCCCAGAGTAGCTGGGGAAACCCAGTCAGATGGTCAGGGTATTACTACTACTACTACTACTACTACTACTACTACATTGGATATTTGTATGTTATTTTCACTAATAACACACATTCCCGAACAATGTTTTATAAAGAACATCATTACAAAATTCAGGTAAGTATGACTTAAAGAGGAAAGCTGTGTTTTGGTCTCCCCATGTTGGTTCAAGAAGTGCAAACCTAGGTAGTTTCTCATTAAATGCACTTCCAATGATAGATATATCTATTCTTGTGCACATTAGTACTTGAACCGCATCACAAAGTGCAAATTCAGGAGGATAGGTGTGTTTTGGTATGTTGGCTCAAGAAGTGCAAACTGAGAAGTTTCTCATTAAAGGGCAAACAAAATCAAATTTCTCTCCTGTCCCTAACTGCTAGCTTACTTCCTTGAGAACTCTGAAAAGTTAATACTTTAATACACTTCTCCTGTGAATCTGGTACACATTAAGCCAGAAGAGCTTGTGGGCAAGATGAGCTACAGGTTTGGGAGCGGTGACCTAGATCATCTCTGGATTTGATGCTATGTTCAAACTAAGATGCATCATAAAGTAGAACAGATGTTTCAACCAGGCCATCCTTCACAATACATACTTTCCCCCAGAAACCCTGGGTAGCAAACAAATTTGAGGCTACCACTAAAGTGGAGACTTTTCACTACACCCTCAAATCAGGTTGATTTTCAACCCTCTTTCATCCCCTTGTTCTGAAATGTTAGTGCCATTTAGAGACATGTTTCACTATTGCTACACAAAGATACCGTATTATCACATTGTCACTGGGTAATTTAAAATACAGGCAACCTCCCATTTACGCACATTCAGTATGTGTGTGTGTGTGTGTGCACGTGCACACACGCACACACCATGCCAAACCCAGAAGTGACCCCCCAAAGTCACAAAAAGAGGTGGAACGGGGTGTTTGCAGGCTTTTCCAATGGGGTATCAAATATATGCCATTTCACTGATGCGCACGGTGCCTCGGAATGTAACTCACACATAAATGGGGAGTTGTCTGTATGCAACTATTTAAATATGTGGCAAAAGTCATAGAATCACCAATTTAGCAGTGGTGGTTAGCTGTGGAAACAGGAAAAAGGGTGTCTCCAATTCACCAGAATTTTAAATCTCAAAATGAACTTCTACTTCTTTTCCTTTCTCTTTGAAATCCCTTTTTTATTAAAAAAACAACAACCCTGAAACGTAGCTTCACTTTTAATTTTAAAAATGCTATATTGACAAATATATTGTTCCCCAAAATATTTATGTTCTACTTTTGTACCAAAATATCAGGAGGCATAGGGTGGGCTGGCTCCAGTGTTGGCTAGTTCCTGATACCACTTCATCCCATACCAGGTCTTTTGAACTGATTAATCTATGTAATATAATATGACAGTTGAGTAATTGTTTTTTACCGATTTTGATCTTCTGATTTTTGTTTTCAAATAGTTTACTGATTGTTTTGATGTATTTGCTGTGCTGTGACTGACGCTAGGGTAGTTCATGGCAGAGGATGGAAAATGAATCCAGCGAAATAAATAAATTCCACTGGTGGCGATAGCCTGTTACTATTAGCAGATAGCCTGAACTTTAGGGAAGAAAATTATTATAGGCATGAGACTTGTTCAGACAATTGTTAAAATGTACATTGTAGTATGACTCATGGGGTGGGGGTGGGGTGGCAAAAAAATTTCCTATTGTTTTTGGTTGTATAAATGATTACTACTTAGCAATGTTTATTCTGCTTGCTGCTAGGAGATAAAAGCATCCCAACTAGAATTGTGAACTTGCTCGCCGTTACATGCACAGAAGGCCTACTGAAATTCAAGGGGCATATCTGTTCTTGCCTCTACACAGGAATGCAACAGAGGGAGAGAGAGAAAGAGAGAGAGAGTGAGTGTGTGTTTAAATACATTCAGGGTGGAACCTACACACATATAAAAACTGTTCTGAAAATGTTTTTTAAAGCATTTTTAAATAATACATTGAATTTTCCATAAGGCTCACAATCACCATCTAGTGTCACATTGTTTATTGCACTTAAAACACACTTTAAAAGGGTAAAGGGACCCCTGACCATTAGGTCCAGTCACGGACGACTCTGAGGTTGCGGTGCTCATCTCGCTTTACCGGCCGAGGCAGCCAGCATACAGCTTCCAGGTCATGTGGCCAGCATGACTAAGCCGCTTCTGGCGAACCAGAGCAGTGCATGGAAATGCCGTTTACCTTCCCGCCGGAGCGGTACCTATTTATCTACTTGCACTTTGATGTGCTTTCGAACTGCTAGGTGGGCAGGAACAAGGACCGAGCAGCGGGAGCTCACCCCGTCGCAGGGATTCAAACACACTTAAAATGTTTTATTTGCAGGTAGGTGTAGGTGTAGCTGAGTCCCAGAAACATTAAGACTTTGGTTTAATGGAAAATTACCTGAAAGCAAGTTCCACTGCAATCAATGGGATTTATTAGGCTCATGCTTGCAGAACATATATTCAACCTAGGTTGACAACATTGGTGGTTCTGCAACAAAATGTTGCAAATCCCTTAAGAGGATTCTTATTCAGGTATTCAGCCAGACCTTCTGGTGTCATGTAAGGCTACCAAAGAGGGAGCAGGAGGTCTCCAGAAATGATAGTAGAGGGTGGGGTGTGTGGTCTGGGTGCCTATGGAAAAATCTGCGTTATTCTGGTTTATAAAGGTAAAGGGACCCCTGACCATCAGGTCCAGTCGTGACCGACTCTGGGGTTGCACGCTCATCTCGCATTATTGGCCGAGGGAGCCGGCGTATAGCTTCCAGGTCATGTGGCCAGCATGACAAAGCCGCTTCTGGCAAACCAGAGCAGCACATGGAAACGCCGTTTACCTTCCCGCTGTAGCGGTTCCTATTTTACAAGTGCTAAATTGTTGTTGTTCACTAGAAAGGATTAGCAAAACTGCAGGCCTATGAGTGCAGGACTGCAGAGACCATTTTGTCCTAACAGTGGCTGACCCAACATTTCTCATTGGTGTGGTATTTCATTTCAGAACTGCTTTTAGTCTGTAAATATTGTAACATCTAGTGATGACTTGATTTGTATTGGGACCAGTAATTTTATTATGAGTGATATTAGAGGACTTATTATTATTATCATCATCATTATCATCCCCAATTGCAATCTAAGTCAGATTAAAAACTATGAGGAGAGGAGAATGGGCTGGAGTTGTGCACATTATGAACATGAGAGATTTGTATAGGGTGATTACAAGTCTTAGTAACAACACTGGGAGTCCTTTGGCTCTAGCATTTCCTGTTCATATCCAATGGGAGTCTGTGACAATGTTAAGTGAAGATGCTGGAACACTCTGATGCAATTAATAGTTCCTAAATGTCTTCCAAGGAATCAACGCTTCCTGGGAATCCAAATATACAGAATTCAGGGGCCATTCAAGACTGCAAATATATTTATTTCTCTTATATTCACTTAAATGAAATAAATAACTTGCACTCATGTACTAGTAAGTCCATTTCAAAGCAGATCCGTGTATATGACAGTGATTTGGTAACTGTTACGCTAAAATACTTTCTGGGGATTATATTATGCTGTTTGTCTCCGGACTTCCCCAAAAGGTACAGTTTGTACTATAACAACACATCTTGTCATCTTTGTGATTTGAAAATGATACATGTTGTATAATATACTTTGAACTGCACAGATGTGCAATAAACACATGTCTTTATTACAGGCTTATGCAGCAAAACATCAATGAGGTGTGGCTCTAGTACAAATTTTGCTTCGGGTTCACTTTGTTCCTTCTTCCACTCCTGTTAATTACACAATGAGCATATGCCCTGCAGAGCTGCTCATTTATTTATGATTATATCATGGCTTCTCACCTAAAAATTTTACAGGGGGGGGGAATCCCTCAAAGGATGCTGAACAGCAGACTAGGTAGAAGCAGCTATATTTTTTAAAGAGAAGCTTCCTTCGTCCCGCCTGCCTCAAAGCCTTGCAGGTTCAGACCTTCCGGAAATAGCTAGCAGTTGGGAAGCAAACCGGCTGCCTGCCTGTAATCAGTGGTGCCAAAGACTATGGAAACTGGCTTTGATGGGCAAATTAATGCAGCAAATATGTGTGGCCAATGGTCTTACCTAGTCATATTTTCAGGGGAAAAGATGGTATCCATTCCTTCCACATGTTAGCAAAGCCCTTTCAGCTAGACTTCTTACTGAAGTCATTAATCATTTTAGACAGGTGTACTTAACCTTGTGGTGATTTTTGTCTTTTGAGGGAGACCCGATACATGATTTGAATGGTCTCTGCTGATGTTTAAGCACACGTGTCTACCCTTCTGCAAGGCGAATATGTTGTTGTCGGGGTAAACAATGAAAAATCAATACAAATATCGCTTTCAAAAAGGATGGTCATGCTTACTCTGCATCAAGGGCGTACCCACCGCGGGGCAGGGAGGGGCCGCTGCCCTACTCTAGAGGCAGGGCCGGTCGGGCAGCTGCGGGCAAGAGTGGCGCTGCCGGCGGGGCTGGTGGGCAGAGGCGGAGGACAGCCCAGCGGAGCGCGAGTTCGGCGCCCGCAGCAGTCTCTTGCGCCCGAGCCGTGCGGAGTCCACACAGCCGCGCTGTGTGGGAGGGGGCAAGGGCTGACGCTCCCGACGTTCGGGAGACCTTTGCGCATGCGCAAAGCGGGGCGCATGCGCACAGCGCGGCTGTGGACTCCGGCGGCCGCCGTGCAGGGCGCATGCGCACAGCGCGGCTGTGCTCAAAGGTCTCCCGAACGTCGGGAGTCGTTCAGCGCCTGAGACCGCTGCAGCAACGGAGCCTCGGATAGCTTCGCGGAGGCCGGGGCTTTGCTCCAGACCTCCGCGGAGGCCCCGATCCAAGCCTGGTTCCCTTCTCTCCCCCCCCCCGCCCACCCCCAGACTTCCCTCTTCTCCTCTAGGCGGCCGCTGGTTTTCTCCCCTTCGCCGCCGTCGCTTCAGGTTTATTTTGATTTCACCTGGGCTCTGTAGCCCCGCCCACATTCCCACTTTGTGGCCCCTCCCCTCCCGTGCCTTGGCCCCGCCCCTTGCCCCCCCCTAGTTTTGATCCTGGGTACGCCCCTGCTCTGCATGCTGCGAATAGTGTGTCACTGTTTATCGCTCACTTTCATTTGCTTGTTTGTTGCTCAGTGGCACAAAGAGCTGGCTGTCTTTTGTTTCCTCATCCTTATATCCCACCCCTTACTTCCAGTGGGAACCCTAAGTCTTCTTTATTATAAATAAGTATTTCTAGAATAATGCAGCAGCATGGCATGATCATATCTACTTGTAAATACTGTATATTCCTGCGTATAAGACTACTTTTTAACCCAGGAAAATCTTCTCAAAAGTCGGGGGTTGTCTTATACACCAGGTCGTATTTCTTATATGGCGAATATATCCCAAACTCTATATTTTAACTGGAAAAGTTGGGGGTCGTCTTATACGCCCAGTCTTATACGCCGGAATATACGGTAAGCATTTTTTTTCTTTTAAAAAAAATCATTTCTACGAACACCTGATACATGTTATGGACCTTAGCAATGAATGCTACTAATTTCCTGGTTATCGGTCCTTTATTTTACATTTATTTAACTTTCCCATGAAATGTCCAAGGCGACTAACAACATCCAAGACCAATATAACAAACAATGCAACAGCAAAGGGAAAGGCAGCACATAGAGTCTAAGAAGTCAATCACTAAAACAAACACACACACAATCTTCAGAAGCAATTTCTCACAGAACATCTCCAAAATCCAATACAAAGAGGTCCAAAAGTGATTCCTATTGCCCCAAGATGTCTAAAATGACACCTGCAATGATAGTCCATCAGCAATAGAGGAAAGTGGGCTTTCAAGGCAGGGAGTTCTAGAGCTAAGGCATATCCACAGAGTACCCTCTCCTTAGCCCAAGACAAATGTGTTTCAGATGTTGGTAAACTATGTAAGAAAGCATCCATTTTCTACCTGCAACTATTAGGCAATGGACATAGTCTGCCACGAATGGCTTAGAGGACACCTCAAGTCAGGAAGCTAGACAACAACTTTATTCTCTCTCCTAAACAAGAACAGCACACCAAATGAAATGCTTGTCTCTACCCAGATCAGAGGCAGATTTAGGGCAGCATGACCGGTTCCACTGCACTGGGCGCCAAGTCTAGAGGGCGCTGCAGGATGTCGTAACATAGGGAATTGTACAGAATGGAAGGCAAGAGTTGGGCGTCACTGAATTTTGGTCTCGCACGGCACCGCTGAAATTTGAAAGACCAAAGTCTGCCCATGCCCAGATACAACTAAGTCTGGTACCAACTAGTGACTAATCTATATAATGACACTATCCGCACAGAGTCCACAAGCTGGAGGTGAACAAAAGAGTAATTCCTACAGAATTTTAATCCACAGACGCAATGTCAGTGTTGGGTCTCCTGGTGAACTAAGGGACTTTGCTGATGCTTCATAGTCTCATATTATGGTCCCATTGGTGTAGAAACACAAGGGCATAATGTGGGCTTTTCGGGGTACAGTGGTACCTCGGGTTACGAACACTTCAGGTTACAGACTCAGCTAACCCGGAAGTAGTACCTCGGGTTAAGAACTTTGCCCCAGGATGAGTACAGAAATTGTGCGGTGGAGGCGCACCTGGTCCCTCAGGTTAAGAATGGTTTCAGGTTAAGACCGGACCTCCAGTACGAATTAAGTTTGTAACCATGAGGTACCACTGTATTTGGCCTTCCACACACCCTCCAATTCTCTTTACTGTGAGAGCCTGTACTGTGAGAGCCCCCGCTGGTGCTGACCTTCTATGGATGCAGATCAGGCATCATCAGAGCTTGCTTGTGGAGAATGGCTGGGAGATGAGGAACAGCTGGGGGGAGATACAGCTGCTGACATTGAGGCGTCAGATTCCCTCATAGTTGAGGAGGTAGGGAAGGGGTGGGACAGACAGGGCCTGTCTGGAGTTCCAGCTGTGTCAAAGCCCAACAAATGAAAGGTGTTGGGAAGGCACTCAAGAGACTGGCAGGCCACCGTGTGAGGCCTCAACCTGTGTGCAGCTGGTGCTTCAGCAAGAAAATGCCGAAGGGTATTCACTAGCGGAAAGCAGTGATCTAATACCCTGTTCTTAATAAACAATGGTATACCGAACAGTTTTGTGGTTATTTGTGTGCAGAAAAAGGGGGACCGGGGCATGGACACAGAACCTTTTGATGCCCATGGAAGGCCAACACTTTTTCTTGTAACTTCAGGTAGTTATATTAACGTATTAATCATGCTTCAGCATTCATGAACATACAAATCACAGCTCAACATCTGGAGTGCTAATACAATGATGAAGTGGTAGAAGGAAGCGACATATATTTCTCTAGACGAGAACTCGCTGCATCTCTCTACAGAGAATAAATATATTCTAGACTATATATTACATGCACGTGTATTTATTTAAAGGTAAAACACATTTCTACTAAGATTAATTAATAATACATGTACTGTTAATCAAAAACCATTTAGTTCTGTGTTTTCTTTGGAAACAACGATTTTACAAATTATGTGAAATACCAGCAAATGAGGGCACATTTCCCTCCTAACTGTATGAATAGCACTTTTCAATTTGTCATTGTGACATTTCCCCCCCCCCTTTGAACTTTAAGTGAGCTAGCCGAGCGGGGGACGTTCTTTTCAGAACATTACCTAAACATTTTTTTAAAACAAACATTTATATTAGAAATTTAGTTGCAAAAATATATCTGCCTCCCGTGCCACTTTTCTAAAAATACAAATTGTACAGTAATAAATTTGTAGTCTATGTAAGAGGGCATTAGGGGGGGGGGAATGAGGTTACTAAGTAATTCATATATTCAAGGCAACAATGACTGATAAAATTAAAAAAATAAAAATAAATAAAAAATGACTGATAAAACCTCAGATAAAATTCAAAAGAGGAGCTAGGTTAATCTATTGTATCAAAACTAGTGAGTTGTATCCAATGCTCTGTGAGTGGAACTCTTCTCATGCAACTCGACTTCTCCCACTTCTCCTCACATGTGCCCCCAAAATCTGCTTCAGGGGGTCCCCTAAATACCTGGAGCTGATTTTGAGGGCACATGGTAGGCTGAATGAGAGAGGGGGAAAATTCTGTTCTTGCACTAGCGAAACAGAAACATCACATACCACTCAGTGCTTTGGGGGCACCTTAAAGACTAGGAAATATATTGTGGCCTGCTTTTGTACAGGGGACGACTTTCTCAGCTACATGAAGTGCATTAAGCAAATTCTTACCTACAAATGTTTATGCCCCCCACAACCCCCCCATTAATCATGCTGTGAGTTGAAGTACACACATCATGCATTCTCCTCAACATTAATTGTAAATGGGGAGCAGGGAAGAAACATACCAGGACAACAGCAGACCCCACACAACATCAACTACTAAACACCCATGCATAAATGCACAAGTGAATGTGTAAGAAGCTTCACTTGAAAGGAAGTCATTTTAATCCTGGAATCATTAGGATATATATATATATATATATATATATATATATATATATATATATATGTATGTATATATATATATACACACACACACACACACACACACACACACACACACACACCGTTTCCCCGAAAATAAGACATACCCATAAAATAAGCTGTAGCGGGATTTCTAAGCATTTGCGCAATATAAGCCATACCCTGAAAATAAGACACAGTGATAGGCGTAGTTCTTGAGGGCGCCAAGGAAGAGGCGAGGCTGGACATGTAATAAAAAATAAGACATTCCCTGAAAATAAGCCATAGTGTGTCTTCTTGAGGAAAAATAAATATAAGACAGTGTCTTATTTCCAGGGAAACATGGTAGTACATTCATTTTTGCGTACTTTCTAAAGGCGTAGCTATATCTTTGATTTTCGCACCTAATCCAGTATCCCAAAGGTAAACTGTCCTCCTTTGCTTTTGGGTGGATGTGTGCAAAGGCCTTTTGAGTCATCCAGGAAGTCTCTAACCTCCTCGTCCTCCTGGCCTCCTGAATTGTATTGCCAGCCTCAAGCACCTGCTACTTTGGGAATGGCTGCTTTCCCAGTCTCTATAGCATTTATTCTGCAGTCCCTGGGGTCACAAGCTGAACACAACTTGGTTGCAGCAGAGACCAGGAAATGGGGGTTGTTCCTAAGCTAAAGTTGCTTGGAAAGGGGCTTATTTTTTCTGCTTGTGAGGGAGATGTTGTCTTTCTCTCGGATCTCAGAAAACCATCACCTGGAGGCAAGCATAAAACAAATACCACAGTATCCCTGTGCAACAAATGAGACATAGCCAGTCCTCCCTCCTTTTTATAATAAGGCCCTGAGCTTACATTATGTGATATTGCAGGAACCCATTATGAACACGCCAAACAATGTACCAAGTATAAAATAAAGCAAGCCTACTTACTTCGAAGGGTCTTTCCTATGAGAAACTCTGCAGAGAATAGTCAAGTTACATTAGGAACTATGGTAACTAAAACACAGCAGGCATATAGGTATTCACTACAGGAAATGTAATATTATAAGTAGTAATAAAAAAAAGTTCATAAAATGGGATTCTGGCAAAAGCCTAACCACATTTGCATAAAGGTTTCTCCTAGGGTTCCATAGGATCAGAGCACAGCCTCACATCATGAAGTACCCTTGGGTTTTCCCTAGGAATTTCAAAGACCCAGAGCATGGCAGGTGGAAAGCGACTGGTTAAAACTGCTCCTCTGTTTCTGACAGTTTCCACTGTTATTCCACAAGCCGCTTTCTATATATTGCTTGCCATATGGTTTGGGTATTAATTTACTCATTTTTATTCTGTTTCGTTTCGTTTGTTTCCACCTTCTCTCATTCTGTCACAAGAATATTAAACACATTTAAGGCTACTTGGGGAATTTCCCCCACCTTTGAGAAATTACCTCTTACTATCATCCACATGCAAGTCCAAGTTTGGACTTTCAAGGCAGCCTAAAATGTCCATGTTTTATTTATTTGAATCATTTCTATACCCCGCTTACATTTCAAAAAACCACCATCGTCATCCCTACAGCATCAAAGGCAACATTACTATATATCCAAATAAAACACTACAAATGGAAATGAACTACAAAATATAATAAAGTTCTGCATTTCAGTAATTATTTTTAATCATAGCTATTTGTTTTATGCTGATTTAAATTACCGAAACCCATATAGACTAATCCCACACCTTTAACAGGCCAATATGAGTGAATGGCAAGCACAGCACAATTGTATTTGGGAGGTCTGGATTCAAGACTTTCTCTGCCACACAGTCATCAGAAGAGCTTGCCTGCTGGATCAAGCCAGTGGCCCACTGTGATGGATCCCCCACCTCACTGCTTTAACCTCAGAGGCTCTCCCTGTGCTTCTCCACAAACAGGAGAAAAAAAAAAAACCTCCAGAGTCCAAATTGGACTTGTCTCCAGAGTACCTCAGGCTCTGCGTTCGAAACCTATGGCCACCAGTGGGGTCTCCCTCCCTGGGATCCCTACTGCTACAGTGTGCCTCTCCCTTAGGCAACTATGTGGCTCCTTCGGCTTCGCTAACCAGCCCTTTGTATGACAGGAGAAACAGCAAACAGTTTCCTCTTCCCCAGGAAAGCTTTGTTCTCCCCTCTTTGTCACACCTCTGTAGGTACTGAGACACTGCCGAGTCAGTGAACGTTTAAGCACATTTAACTTTATTATTTAACTTATAAACATGAGTTTCTTTGGTTCTTAAAAGCACATATCTTCTTTTTATTTAACACAGTTTTCTTCATACAGCTCCTGCATCCCTCTTTAACACTCTACTCTCTACCAACTCCCTAACTCCCAACTGCCAACTGCCTAACCACCTCTCCCTCGCTCCCACAACCCTCTCTCCGAATTAACTGCCTCCCATTCCTTTTAAACTCCTGGCAGTCCCGCCCCTCAGGAATGGAATGCGTCATTTATCCAGGAGGTTGGGGTTTAACTCTCTGCACCCTGGAGTTCTTTTGCCCACCAGGCCAATCCGTCACATTTTCTCCCCTCCCCCGAAAACCCTTGCGCAGGCATACTCAAAAATACCAGAGTAATGCCAAAGAATGGGAGATAGAGTCGGGAATTCCCTGGCTTACCTTCCCCCCAGGTGCGCTGTTTACACAACCCTGTGTTGCAACTCTCAATTCCCCTGCGAAACTTACACCTATACCTGAAGTTAAAATAGACTTCAGATATACACACTTACATATGCACTATACACATTAACATTTCAAAAGAAATAGAATGCATTTTCCCAATAATACCCACCTATGTATATATAGTGTAAAATTAAACCTTTCCTTCTATTCAAAAATCAGGGTTTTCCCCAAAAATTATACACTAAACATTTATGTGTCCCAACCAAAACAGAATTGATACCATACCATCAAAAACATTTTCAAAATTCTAGCAACATTGAAATACACTGCTGTCATAAAAAGATCAAGTTGTCACCTTCAACAAAAGCACAATAGATTCTCCCCAAATGATGAAGGCACTTGTTCTCAGCAATTCTTCTTGCGACACCTAATAAATAAAAAGAAACCCTCCTCCCACCAGTCAATTATGACTTTAGAAGGCATAAGTCTCGATAAATGGTGCATAAGATTGTCTTTAGCTGTGTTAGTCAGTGGGACTCCTGACGACTCTGCATTGGAAGAAAATTGTTGCACTTTAACAAGTCCTTTTTCCTCCTCCTGCCGCGTCGCTTTTCCTTCTTTGCGCTGCATCGGCCATGCGTTGAGCAGATCTTCTGCCTTGCACTGACGACTCTGCAGACAGTTTCAGATGGTACTGGAACATGCCTCTCGGCGCAACAGTCCGGCGCAAGCAAATCTCAAGCCGCTTTCGCTTTTGGGCAATCATCTTCCTGTGGACCTCCCGTTGTTTCCGACTCCTCGCTGGAACATACTCGGCCTCAGCAGGATCACAAGATGACGAATGTGCAGCATCTTGGCATTTTCGAGCTTCCTTTTTGCCATGCAAGGGATTCCCATTTGTAATTAGGAATGCACCCCCTGATTCCAAGCACTGCTGTGCCCTGTGCACTCTGCTTACAGCTTGCCTTTCAGTCTCTGGCACATAGCGAAGCAGTTCCAGTATGGTAGATATAATCACTGGATGTGCCACGCTCTCTTCCTCCTTCCTTTCAGGCAGTAATAGTTGTAAAAGAGCACTGGTTTGCTGCCCATCAACCAGCTCAGAAGGGCTGTATTTGCCTTCCCGACTAATCAAGTCAAAACTTAACACAAATAGTTGCCAACGTTCAGACACCCTGTACTGTTGGTGGATAGGATAAGGTGTTACAGACGAGGTCGGTGTTCCCTCATTCTTTTCACTAAGCTCTTTGGCTTGCAGAAAGTTATTTGCAGTCTCTACACAGCTAACTCCGCCAAGTGGCAACACCTCCTTCATACCCAAGTCGGCTATGAGCTCCTTAGGTAAGCTCTGTCTTGTTAAATCATTTCCATTGACTTTTAACACAGTCTTATTTACATTTTCCCTCAGAGGAATCTCCTCTGGTAATCTTAGGGCTCTATCCCCGAGGTCTAAAATAAAACTGTTCTCACTTTTAGAACCTCTGGTGTCTTTGTTTATAGCAGTCCAGTAAATTTGGTTTTGGACTCTCTCCTTTTGGCTTATTTCAAAATGCGCTGTTTTGGGGGCATCATGTGCCAATTGCGGCTCTTGCAGACTGGTCTTCTCTGGCAACACTGATTGCTCTTTGCTTTCCCACTCCGCTGCAGTTTTGCCTGTCTCAGATTTACTAATTAGTGGTTCCTCCTTTATACAAGAAACTCTGGGCCTTTCTACTGACACCACTGTGCCGTACTGCCCTTTATCTTCTTCACACAGTCCCTTTAGAGTTTCATCCTCCCTCTGTTCTGCTAGGAACTGGGCCCTGTTGGCAGTTATGGTGGTTACAACTGACATTCTCCCCAACATTCCGTTCCCCTCAGGATCGGCTTGGGCTTCTGGTATGGCAGTTAATGGATTCCCTTTTGCTGAGGTTTGGGCTCTAGTGATAACTTGAACCTTAAATTCAGGCTTGATCACATCATTGCCTATCAGAAATGGTGTATCGATGTTATCCCAGACGCCCACTTTCCATTTTCTCCTCACGCCATTATAAACTATATCCACTTCTGCTACCGGAACCTCGAACTCAGGACCCCATATTCCCTTTAGACTAAAAGTTTGGTCTTTAAGGTACTGATCCTGTGTCACACAGTGTGATCTAACCAGACTCACTTCTGCACCTGTGTCACGTAAACCCAAATATTCTTGATTATTTAAAATCACTGGCTCCATAAAGTCTTTATTAATCCCCTGATCAGCTCTCCAGACCTGCCTTATGTTAGCCACAGTCTCTGAGGCACTGACAGTTGATTCTGGGTTACTTTCCTGAGGTGATTTTTTTACCTCAGCTTGGGTTAGCAACTTTACTGACTTGGTAGCCGTGTTGGCATTTTGTTTTTTTGCTAATTGCGGGCATCTTGATCTTATGTGACCTTCTAATCCACAAAAATAGCAAGCTATTTTTCTGACTACTGGAGTGTCTGCTTTGTCAGGAGCCCTGTCTGCTTTCTCCCCTTTTTCATAAGGCTTCATCTGCCTGTTCTTTGGCCACTGCCTTGGAATCAGCATTTCAGGACAGTCTCCTTCAATCTCATCTAATATTAAAGCCATTTTGGCCACATCCAACAGCCTTTTGTCTTTAATAAACCAGCGTAGATTCATAGGGACGTGTTTATAAAACTGTTCCACACAAATTAGCTGTTTTAATTCTTGGAAGCTTGTCACCCCGCTCCCCTGAATCCACCTGTCCAGCAAACGATCTAGCTTGCTTGCCAGCTGAGAAAATGTCTCTTTGGGACCTCTTTTTAGTTCTCTAAAGGCTTTTCGGCTTTGATCAGCAGTTAGCCCACAGCGTACTCTCACCCGCTGCTTAAATATCTCATAACTGGATAGTTCAGTATCCCTTAAGTCTGAGTATATTTCACTCAAGATGCCACATATTTGAGGCCTCAGATACATCATCCAGTCCGCCTCAGCTATTTTTAATTCCTGACAAATGCGTTCAAAACTGAATAGAAAACTTTCGACATCATCTCCATTTACATATTTTGGGAATCTCTTGAGGTTTGCTGAGGTAACCTCCACATTTTCTCTATTTGGAGCTACCTCTCCTCTTAATTGAATCTCTTCCAAACGCATTCTCCCCAGCTGTATCTCTTTTTCCATTTGCAACCTCTCCTGTTCCAATTTTAATTTCTCAGACTGCATTCTCTCCTCAGCCGCTATCTTTTCCTTTTCCCTCTCAGCTTCAATTCTAGACATCTCAATTCTCAATCTCATAAGCTCTAATTCAGAATTTGGGCTCCCCTCAGCCCCTTCTGTCCTCTCATCCCCTTTAGCCTCTCTTGCTTTTCTTAAATGTGCCATTTTCCTTCTCTGGAAAATATTGTTTTAAAACTCCCACAAACTTCAACTTTGGTTGTGGATTCAGATCACGACGCTGCCACCAAAAATGTGATGGATCCCCCACCTCACTGCTTTAACCTCAGAGGCTCTCCCTGTGCTTCTCCACAAACAGGAGAAAAAAAAAAAACCTCCAGAGTCCAAATTGGACTTGTCTCCAGAGTACCTCAGGCTCTGCGTTCGAAACCTATGGCCACCAGTGGGGTCTCCCTCCCTGGGATCCCTACTGCTACAGTGTGCCTCTCCCTTAGGCAACTATGTGGCTCCTTCGGCTTCGCTAACCAGCCCTTTGTATGACAGGAGAAACAGCAAACAGTTTCCTCTTCCCCAGGAAAGCTTTGTTCTCCCCTCTTTGTCACACCTCTGTAGGTACTGAGACACTGCCGAGTCAGTGAACGTTTAAGCACATTTAACTTTATTATTTAACTTATAAACATGAGTTTCTTTGGTTCTTAAAAGCACATATCTTCTTTTTATTTAACACAGTTTTCTTCATACAGCTCCTGCATCCCTCTTTAACACTCTACTCTCTACCAACTCCCTAACTCCCAACTGCCAACTGCCTAACCACCTCTCCCTCGCTCCCACAACCCTCTCTCCGAATTAACTGCCTCCCATTCCTTTTAAACTCCTGGCAGTCCCGCCCCTCAGGAATGGAATGCGTCATTTATCCAGGAGGTTGGGGTTTAACTCTCTGCACCCTGGAGTTCTTTTGCCCACCAGGCCAATCCGTCACACCCACCTAGCTAGTCCAGCATCTTGTTCCCACAGTGGCCAACCAAATGCCTTTGGGAAACAGGCAAGCAGGACCTGACCACAAGAGCACACTCTCCTAGCAACTAGTACATAGAATCATTGCTGCCTCCTACCCTGGAAGCAGAAGGGACCCAGGTGGTGCTGTGGTTAAACCACTGAGCCTAGGGCTTGCTGATCAGAAGGTTGGCGGTTCGAATCCCTGTGATGGGGTGAGCTCCTGTTGCTTGGTCCCAGCTCCTGCCAACCTAGCAGTTCGAAAGCACGTCAAAGTGCAAGTAGATAAATAGGAACCGCTACAGCGGGAAGGTAAACGGTGTTTCCATGTGCTGCTCTGGTTTGCCAGAAGCGGCTTTGTCATGCTGGCCACATGACCTGGAAGCTATACGCCGGCTCCCTCGGCCAATAATGCGAGATGAGCGCCACAACCCCAGAGTCGTCCGCGACTGGACCTAACGGTCAGGGGTCCCTTTACCCTGGAAGCAGAGCATAGTCATGAGAAGTGAGGGCAAGTCACATTGACTTTCAGTTGTATCTGAAGGGTGGAATTGCTTTTTTTAGTGGGGCAGAATCTGCAGTCTTGCCTTTTTGCTTAGTTTTTAGCTTTTTACTTGTATTGCTCTGTTTTTAGGTTTTTATAATTGTTTTTAATGTATACTGATTTGAGTTACTTGGTAACTCAATGAACAAATATACAAATGTTTGATGTTTTTACTGCGTTTGATGTTTTAATTTGTCGGAAGCCACCCCAAGTGACTGGGCAGCATGTAATTAATGAATTATTATTATTATTATTATTATTATTATTATTATTATTATTATTATTATTTATAAATAATGGTAGGATAGTAAATGACAGACACAGCAATATATTTCACAAGGTTGATATAAACATAATAGAGACTGTGAAGCCCTTTGAAAAATCATAGAAGAGTTGGGAATCTTTTGCCGGACATGGGACTTGAACCCACGACCCTGAGATTAAGAGTCTCATGCTCTACTGACTGAGCTCTAATACTACCAATGTTATATACATATTGGCAATCAAATGCCAATAAACTTTTAGAGGCCAAATCCAGATAATCCCCCCCTTCACATTGGTTCACATTGCCCCTCCCACCCCTCTTGTAGAATATGGCTCCAATATGTGTTTGCCCATTCTGAACTCGCTGGGCCTCTTGTGACTATATACTCTGGGAATCAAGTGCATTGAACGACCATCTCTGATCTCTAAAATCTAGAGAATCTTCATCTGTTCGTGGTATCATGCTACTAAAATGCTGGTGCTCGCTTATTTCCCAGGCCAAATACTTCCCCACACTAATGTTTCATTTTGTAAAGGCTTTTCAATGCTGCTCCTTAAGGAATATTCCAATTACCTTCTTTCGTATTCTCACGTTCAAAAGCCTTGAGGCTAACATTCCTTCAGGATCACCTTGAAAATTGATACTGGGGCTTGGCTGCGCTTTAGAAACATTTACGCAGTTCCAATTAAGGGCAGTGCTCTCTTCGATTTTTCTATTTTATTTTAAGTGCCTTGGTTCTAGAAAGTGTACGAAAGAGTGTTAATTTGTAAATTGGGGTTAGATTGGGATGTTAGAAAGCAAAATATTCCCGAGTATATATGCATGTGAAATTATTGCATTGAAGACATTTGATTCCCTTTAAATAATGCAATTAAAGCCTTTTGCAGCCCCCCTCCCACAAAAAAAAAAAACTTATGAAGCCCAGACTCTCTTCAATGGTTTATACTCTGGGGAGAATGCATAAGAAAGAAGCTTAATAACATATTTTAATAATGTTGTGGATACTGACAAATTGATCGCAGCAGTCAGAGGGGGGAAACAGCTGATGCAACTAGGGGCACCAAGTTCATGTTTTCCTAGACATGGCAAGGGCCACCCAGATTGTCAAAGAAAGTTGATAGCTTTAAAAACTGACCTCTGAGTTTTGGCTTGATCTGACTTCCTTGTTTCCAGCCATACTTGATTATATCTAAAAGGGGAAAATATTTTTTTAAAAAAATTATAGATCAAGGTTTGGCCTCACAGAAGGGTAAATACACCAATACAGAGTTGTTTACTGCAGTGTAGCACAGCTCCAGTTTGCTACCACTGCATATATCTGAAGCTTTCGGGAAAGTGTTACTGTTTCTCTTTTGCTACATCACCCCCATCCCTCATATATACACAAGACACTAAACAGTGTAAGCGTGTTTTCACAGACATGCTTAGGTCCCCCCACCCCAATCAAACTTAAACACCCATTCCTCCTTATTACCTTATGGAGGTATTTGTTGTGAACCATCTATGGAGCCCTTTTGAGGGCAAAAGGGTCCAGAATCATAGAAATGAAGAGTTGGAAGGTTTCTGAGAGTCATCTTCTCCAATCCCTACAATGCAGGGATCTCAACTAAACTTCCATCTGCTTAAAAACCTCCAACGAAGGAGAATCCACCACCTTCTGAGGGGGGGTCCCTTCCACAGTCAAACAGCTCTTTCTATCAGAAAGTTCTTCTTTAGTTGGAATCTCCATTCCTGTAACTTGAACCCATTGGTTCAAGTCCTAGCCTCTGGTGCAGGAGAAAACAAGCTTGCTCCCTCCTCCATGTGGCAGCCCTTAAGATATTTGAAGATGACTATCATATCTCCTCTCAGTCTCCTCTTATGCAGGTTTAAATATGCCTAACTCCCTCAACCATTGCTGTATACTTTATATAGTATATTAATATTTTTAATATAAATACATAAAATAAAAAAGTGAATGCAAATTTTGAGAATTCTGAAGTTTTTCTGAAGTGATATCTGCCTTATGGTTTCACAGGTATTTGATACCATATTTGGTATTTGATACCACTGAGGTGATATTTGCCTTATGGTATGGACTACAACTGCATGTGGTATTCACGACCAGTTGTGGCCCTAAATTCTGTAAAAATCTGTCCAGTATTTATTTGAGGACTTTTCATAGGATTTTGGTCAACATGGAGTGAGCCTGTTGTAGTTTCCAGCTGTTGCCTTTGTCTTTGTCTCTGAGATAGATGGTAACTCATTAATACGGTACCTGAGGAAACAAAGACAGGCTGGAAAAATACGATGACATCTATACTGCCGTGTATACACACTGCCCTCAAAAGCAACAAATTAAGGAAGAAATCGTAACTACTACACTCCTTTCCCTTGTGTAGTTTTCTGTTCTTCTCTCGTTGTTGTCCCCCCACCCCACCCCGTCTAATAGATGAGTGAGCTCTGAGGATCTATCACTGTAAAATAGATATTCCATTTGAGTATGTTAAATGAGTCAACGGCCTAGCCTTCCCATTGGAGCCATTTATGAGCAGCGGGAGCACGTCCAGCAAAAAGCCATTCCTTACACAGACCTCACAAGTTGACCCATCTTCAGTAGAGAATCTCATAGGGGGGCTCTGCAAATAATGTAGTGGTTAGGTGGAACCATGGAAGAATTTCCCAGAAGGAAACCTTATCATGCTCTTTTCCCACATCAGCTACTCCAAAAATTTATCAGCGATGATAGTATAGGAAAAAATGGACTCGTATTAGAGCCTGAAAAATACCTTGTTTCTCCCAGACAGGCATGCAACTTCCTGGCACCAAATCCCAATATGATTCTGGAGAATTACTTTTCCTGCTTGACCCCATGTTTTTGGATTCAGTTTAAAAAAATGTCTCTCTTGCAGGTATGTTAAAAGGCTCAGTTTATCATGTTGTGGCAGCTGATGAATGGCTGAGAAAAGCTAAGTTTCTACTTAGGAAAACAAAACAAAACAAAGCAAAACACTAGGACTTCCACCAGGACCCCCAATTAAATAAATCCAGAAACCTAGTTAATTAGTCTTACAGGTTTTAGGCAGTTAACCAATATATCTGCATATATCTGCAATAATTTGAGGGGGAAAGGGAATTTGATAAATAATTTCGGGGGGGGGGGGACGACAACATGTTGTCTTTGTTTTCAATAGTGAACACATGTCTTACGACACACATCACCTGCATCCTATCCTGCCTGGAAGATAATGGGAAATGCTTCTATATGCCACTTATATTAAAAATCCAAAGCAATGCGCAGAAAAGATAAAAACAACGTAAAACCATATACAAAAATTAAGAATACTGTGATGGTTCAACAGGGAGCAGAGTGAGAGGAGCAGGGAAGATGAGGACAAGGAGTGCTGGAGGAACAACTTGGTGCTGAGGAGGAGCCTCTCCTTGGGAGATAAATCCATCCAGCCATTGGCTACTTTTGAGTATATCTTTGTAGTTGCTGCAGGTGGTGGATCACAAATGGTGGGTCAAACCTGGCAGAGGCAACTTTGAAGAGGTGCGCTCATTTACCAAAGACGCGCTGCGTGAATGCTTGTCATTCACAATGGCGGCACTTGTCAGACTCAACGATGGCACTCACAATGGCAGCGCAAAAGTTAATTTGGGGCTAAACTAAATTTGGGGGTGCTGGGCAGATCTTTGCACCCCGGCAGCGCATATGCTAAAGACTTGGCTGCCCCTTCCTAAGAGTGGAAGTAGGATTACCTTCTGTGTCTGCCAGGGCCCACTTAAGATTTCCGCTTTCTTTCATCAACCTTATTGGCTAAACAAGCCTTTGTATCTTTACAACATAATACTATTTGGCGTCAAAACCTATTTAGATATTGTATCCAGATACAATCTACCCGAGTTTAATACTCTCAAACTGTGGAGCCCTGATAAAGTTTGGGAATGGATCTTTGAAACAGACGCCTTTTTAGACACCACGAAGACAAAAAAATCTGGGTTTTCCTACTGGTTCCCCTGAGTAAAGGCAGTCAAAATCTGTGCCAACTACCTGGTGGATATCACTGATCCCACTCTTCGGAGAGCTTTCACAATGGCCCAGTTTCAAACATTGCCAACTGCATACCTGACCGGTAGATTTACAAAAATCCCAGCAGAACACCGTTTATGCCCTTGCTTCATGAAAATTAAAGAGGATCTTATACATTACCTCCTCTATTGCCCCATTTACTCGGGCTTTAGAGACGCGATGCTGCAAACTATACCCAACTCTATAATCAGTCCTGAAGAAAGAGTAAAATTTTTGTTAGTTGATGCTAACCCACGAATTACCCATGTGGTAGTGGTCTTTGTGATGAAAGCCATGAAAGCCAGGGAAAGATTTATGGATGATAAAGTAAAGACCCCTTCATCGTCTGTTTAACTCGTTGCTTGTTTTCCTTCTCTTTCTGTTTTGTGGGGTGAAGGTTTTGTTGGGATAGTATGTAATGAATTTTAACATTTTTAATTATTGTTGTGTTGATATTTGTGTACAGGCATGGTCCTCACAATAAACGGTTTTGTTGTTGTTGACTTGGCTGCCAACACCTATTTTTCTTGGGGGGGGGGGAGCACTGGGCATCAATATCACCACCACCTCCCTTTAAACAGTTGTTCCAGAGTGGTTGGGGATGGGTGGGGGGCAGTGCAGAGGCATAATCACCAGAGGCATAATGCCCTCCCATCAGATGTCAAAGAGATAAACAACTACTTGACATTTATAAAACATCTGAAGGCAGCCCTGTTTAGGGAAGTTTTAAATATGTGACATTTTAATGTACAGTGGTGCCTCGACTTACGAATTTAATCCATTCCGAAGGCACCTTTGTAGGTCGAAAAATTTGTAAGTCAAAAAGCGCCATTGGAAAAGCGATTTCCCATAGGAATGCATTGGAAACGGAAAATTTCATAAGTTGAAGCAACCCCATCTAAAAATTTGTAAGTTGAAAAATCCCTATCTAAAACCGCCGCGGTTTCCGTTTGGATGTCGATAAATTCATAAGCATACGGCCATTTGCCCCATTCATAAGTCGAAAAATTCGGTTGTCGAGTCGTTCGTAAGTCAAGGTACCACTGTATTTTAATCTTTGTTGGAAGCCGCCCAGAGTGGCTGGGGAAACCCAGCCGGATGGGCGGGGTACAAATAATAAATTATTATTATTTTCATTATTATGACCCCTTTTTTCTGGATTGTTTCCATTTCAGAGGCAATATCAGCATCATCACCTTTCCTTCCTGCCTGGCCCAGAGCAGGGATTGCTTCCAAGTTGTTTGAGGGGAGCAGAGCACTGTGCAGAAGCAGAAGCATTATCATCATCATCTCCTCATACACCCCTAATTTCAACGTTATTTAGGTGAACGAGCAGCCCCTGCCTTCTGAAAGGACTGCACACAGCACCCCGGAGACCATAAATCCGCCACGGTTAAAGGGGCTGGACAAGAGTGGTGAAAGTTCCCTAAATGTGTGTGGCTATATCTGTGTGGCCTTCCTTACTCCTGCGAGTGAAGCCTGGCAGATGAGAAAATGTGGTTTATGAGGTTAGAGGCATGTGAGGCTCCAGAGTGTGGTTCGAGATGCCTCGTTTATATGTTTTAAAGGGTGAACAGAACACACTTCTCAGCAACTAACTTTCTTCATCTATAAAATTAAGGGGAAACTATACATGCCTGGCAAAGAAAGGCATTATGTGAATCAGTCCCTTAGTACCCATAAGGCAGAAATGGGGGACCTGGAGCCTTCCAGATGGTGTTGGGACTCCATCTCCCCACATCTGGCCCAGCCTGCATGGCCAGTGGTCGTAGTTGATGAGTGTCAGGATCCAACAACATCTGAAGGTTCCCCATGCCTGCTATAAATGGAGCCAAATAACTGTTATCGGAATATTTATTTAGTCATTGTGATGAAGAACCTGGTGTAGAATATCCACATTGCAGTATTGGTGCAGGAGGAGTAGTAACTGTGCAAACCAAGCTTTATTTATTGTAATTTGGCATCAAAACTCCATTCTACAGACAAAGATTTTCCAATATTAAAGCATTAGGCCCAGGACACTTGGCCAGAAGAATTACCACGTAAAATGTACTGTTTTATGTGGCACCCTATTTACAGTATTCACTTATTTGACATCATAAACTGCCCTTCGGCACAAAGTCTCAGAATGGGATACATACAATACCATAATACATTTTAGGATTACAATTAGTTTAAGCAAGAGCCCACACTGCAATGCATTAGGAAGGGCTCAGAGCAAAATCTTTACATAATTCATTCACCCTGAAAGACCCAGGTGCTTCTTGAGCTGCCAGCAAAAGTCATACAATGAAATGGAGGCCAGACCCACCTTAGAAGGGAGGGAACTTTAGAGATTTTCCTTGCCCAAAGCATTGTTTCACAATAACTCAGTACAAACTATTTGATTTTGGAATTCTGTACTATATATTAGACATGCTACAAGATCATTCCCAATCGAGAATATAATAATAAAAAAATTAAGCCCACAGTTGTCATCTTATCTCTATAATTTTCCTATAAATATCATACAAACCAGTAACCATTCCACATAAATAGGGGCAGAGTATTGTGCTAGGAGTATTAGTGGTGAAGCAGAGAACATAGTATTTCCATATTATTGCGTATTTCACATTTTTTTAATAGACTGTTTAAATTGTCAAGTACTACAGCACTGTACCTCAATGTTCATTGGCTATGATCTGAAATGTGAAGTAATTGCGAAGATCCTGCTTTCTCTATATTTTAATATGCATTAGAAAGATAGCTTCCTCTGTATTTTAATACGCATTTCACACAGAGAGCTCTAGCCAACAATACTGGGGGATTTTGCATTTTGTGGCATCAACCCCGAAAAGTAATAGACTGCCTTTAAACAATGTCCAACAAGAATCGGAATGCCACATAAGTGGTTGAAGTAGCATTTTAAAAGTGGAATTTGTAGCAACAGATGTGTCCTCTTAGTAAGGATAATCAATCTGTGGTGCATTTTTAGTTCTCCAGCATTCCTCTTAATTATGATGATGATCTTGGAAAAATGTTGGCAGGGTCAGGAGTACTAAAATGTATATAATATGGAAAGCAGGTGACCTGGAATTTTTAACTAAGAGTTGTTCTTCAAGCAAAATGATAATAATCTTTGCGGTAAAAAAAACCCCAAACTTTTCCACAAGAACATGGGCAGAGGATCAAATGTAAGGAGGAGTTTGTTTTAGCCGAGTCACAGACGTTAAAAAAATAATGGCATTTCTTAAGCACAAGGATAAAGTGGAGGGTTACAGCTTTCCTACCCTGGTTTAGGGAGAGGGAAAGGTACATTTTACTCCTGAGTGCAGAGAGGCTTCTACAGTTATAAAGATATTATATCTGTGTTTATCATTAGATAATAATCTGTTTCATTACATGTCCAGCTGATAGGCTATGTAAAGAGAAATGTCATATCAGGCTCTGTATAGGGAGAGTTCAGATGCCCCATCAGCAAATGAAAGAGGTTGCTTTTTCAATGATGCCACCTTTTAAAACACATACCTTCCGGTCAGAAATGCCTGGTTAAGAATGTGACCTGCTATATATGATGGTCTGGTGGCACATTTGAACAGCCCCATGGTTGTCACAGCAGCCACAAAGCCCCCGGCTGCAGCAGACAAGTCAAGTTTGGCATGAATGTTGAGGTCCCACAGCTGGAGATGAGCAAGAAGAATGTTCAATATGTCTCCCGGATCAACACTGGTTGTTGTTTAGTCGTTTAGTCGTGTCCGACTCTTCGTGACCCCATGGACCACAGCACGCCAGGCACTCCTGTCTTCCACTGCCTCCCGCAGTTTGGTCAAACTCATGTTCATAGCCTCGAGAACACTGTCCAACCATCTTGTCCTCTGACGTCCCCTTCTCCTAGTGCCCTCAATCTTTCCCAACATCAGGGTCTTTTCCAAGGATTCTTCTCTTCTCATGAGGTGGCCAAAGTATTGGAGCCTCAGCTTCACGATCTGTCCTTCCAGTGAGCACTCAGGGCTGATTTCCTTAAGAATGGATAGGTTTGATCTTCTTGCAGTCCATGGGACTCTCAAGAGTCTCCTCCAGCACCACAATTCAAAAGCATCAATTCTTCGGCGATCAGCCTTCTTTATGGTCCAGCTCTCACTTCCATACATCACTACTGGGAAAACCATAGCTTTAACTATACGGACCTTTGTCGGCAAGGTGATGTCTCTGCTTTTTAAGATGCTGTCTAGGTTTGTCATTGCTTTTCTCCCAAGAAGCAGGCGTCTTTTAATTTCGTGACTGCTGTCACCATCTGCAGTGATCAAGGAGCCCAAGAAGGTGAAATCTCTCACTGCCTCCATTTCTTCCCCTTCTATTTGCCAGGAGGTGATGGGACCAGTGGCCATGATCTTGGTTTTTTTGATGTTGAGCTTCAGACCATATTTTGCGCTCTCCTCTTTCACCCTCATTAAAAGGTTCTTTAATTCCTCCTCGCTTTCTGCCATCGAGGTTGTGTCATCTGCATATCTGAGGTTGTTGATATTTCTTCCGGCAATCTTAATTCCGGCTTGGGATTCATCTAGTCCAGCCTTTCGCATGATGAATTCTGCATATAAGTTAAATAAGCAGGGAGACAATATACAACCTTGTCGTACTCCTTTCCCAATTTTGAACCAATCAGTTGTTCCATATCCAGTTCTAACTGTAGCTTCTTGTCCCACATAGAGATTTCTCAGGAGACAGATGAGGTGATCAGGCACTCCCATTTCTTTAAGAACTTGCCATAGTTTGCTGTGGTCGACACAGTCAAAGGCTTTTGCATAGTCAATGAAGCAGAAGTAGACGTTTTTCTGGAACTCTCTAGCTTTCTCCATAATCCAGCGCATGTTTGCTATTTGGTCTCTGGTTCCTCTGCCCTTTCGAAATCCAGCTTGCACTTCTGGGAGTTCTCGGTCCACATACTGCCTAAGCCTGCCTTGTAGAATTTTAAGCATAACCTTGCTAGCGTGTGAAATGAGCGCAATTGTGCGGAGTTGGAGCATTCTTTGGCACTGCCCTTCTTTGGAATTGGGATGTAGACTGATCTTCTCCAATCCTCTGGCCATTGCTGAGTTTTCCAAACTTGCTGGCATATTGGGTGTAGCACCTTAACAGCATCATCTTTTAAAATTTTAAATAGTTCAGCTGGAATATCATCACTTCCACTGGCCTTGTTATTAGCAGTGCTTTCTAAGGCCCATTTGACTTCACTCTCCAAGATGTCTGGCTCAAGGTCAGCAACCACACTACCTGGGGTGTACGAGACCTCCATATCTTTCTGGTATAATTCCTCTGTGTATTCTTGCCACCTCTTCTTGATGTCTTCTGCTTCTGTTAGGTCCTTACCACTTTTGTCCTTGATTATGGTAATCTTTGTACGAAATGTTCCTTTCATGTCTCCAATTTTCTTGAACAGATCTCTGGTTTTCCCCATTCTATTGTTTTCCTCTATTTCTTTGCATTGCTCATTTAAGAAGACCCTCTTGTCTCTCCTTGCTGTTTTTTGGAAATCTGCATTCAGTTTCCTGTATCTTTCCCTTTCTCCCTTGCATTTTGCTTGCCTCCTCTCCTCCGCTATTTGTAAGGCCTCGTTGGACAGCCATTTTGCTTTCTTGCATTTCCTTTTCCTTGGGATGGTTTTCGTTGCTGCCTCCTGTATAATGTTACGAGCCTCCATCCATAGTTCTTCAGGCACTCTGTCCACCAAATCTAAGTCCTTAAACCTGTTCCTCACTTCCACTGTGTATTCATAAGGGATTTGATTCAGATTGTATCTTACTGGCCCAGTGGTTTTTCCTACTTTCTTCAGTTTAAGCTGGAAACAAATGTTTCCAGCACTGGTACAAATAGTCAATCCAGAGACCAACAGGACAGGGAGCCTGGAGAAGGAGATGGAATCTCTAGACCACTGTAACCCATTCTCCACAAGTCTATGTTGGTATTGCTCCAAGTACGTCACTGGAGAAAGGTGGAAGAGGTCAAGATCTCCCAGGTCTTGGAACACAAGCTAAGTTGGCATCCACATTCATTTTCAAATCATGGACGTTTTATTATGCACCTGAGAATAAGCTGGCAAACCTATTGAGATAACATATGCACACAAGTTTCTGGAAATCAACATAGGATTCAATTTTTATATATGCATTTACCCATTGAAATCAATAGAGTTTTGTTCTTAGTAGACATGCATAGGATTGCATTGTTAAAAGTATGTTTTCTCCTTGTCTTCCCGGCACTAAATAAAAATGTCAAATTATTATTCATCTAAATTTAGATAAAGGTAGAAATTATTATTCATGCAAAAGTGGATAAACTTTTCATTTACAGGTGAAACTCGGAAAATTACAATATCGTCGAAAAGTGCATTTATTTCAGTAATGCAACTTATTAATTTTTTTATATTTTTACAAATGTTTTCTTTTGGAAATTCCACAGTAATAAAACAAATAGTTACAATAATACAAAAAGAAACATCGCTATTACATTTCATTAATTACATTCCATTTATAATTGACCCACCTAATGACAAATAATTAAAATTACAACAAATAAAGGCTTGATGTATCTTGCTTTGCATGTCATGCATCTATCTCATATATTGGTTTCACCTTTTAAGTTGCATTACTGAAATAAATGCACTTTTCGACGATATTCTAATTTTCTGAGTTTCACCTGTACATCATGAAAGTTATCTAGTTCTGAAAATCTGGGGGTGGGGTCATTTTCTTTAATTACTGTACAGGAAAAGAAAATAAATAAAAAAAGACAATATATTCATTTAGTATTAATTTCTTTTTTCATTTTCTTTGCATTAAGTGGCCAAAGCTCATTTCCCCCACCAGGTGTTCAACAGACTGCCTCAAAAGTCAATTTCAGTGGGGAAAAGACACATCTCAAGTGCAATGGATTGAAACAGATGAAAATTAATGTGTGAAAATTAACCCTCCTCTGAAAAACTGAACTCAGTTACAAGACGTCATGTATTATTTCAACAGTTTGCTAGTTGCACTTTCTTTTTGGCATCCAAATAAAATCATAAAACAAAATAATATTAAATATTGTGATTTTTTGGCTGCAATCCTTTCCCAATTTTACTCAAAGGGACATACTTTTGAATGGACTTCTATAATATTGTGTTGTCATCTCTTCCATTCAGAAAACAGGGGTAAGGTGAAATTGGGTAGTTTTCGTATTTTCAAACCTCTTAAATACGGTATTTCTATTTTCTGTACTGCAGCTGACAGTGGATTTGGCATTCTTACACTTGCACTACTGGGGAAACCATAGCTTTAACAGTAGTGATGTATGGAAGTGAGAGCTGAACCGCAAAGAATGCTTATCGCCAACGAATTGAGGCTTTTGAATTGTGGTGCTGGAGGAGACTCTTGAGAGTCCCATGGACTGCAAGAAGATCAAACCTATCCATTCTGAAGGAAATCACCCCTGAGTGCTCACTGGAAGGACAGATCCTGAAGCTGAGGCTCCAATACTTTGGCCACCTCATGAGAAGATAAGACTCCCTGGAAAAGACCCTGATGTTGGGAAAGATGGAGGGCACAAGGAGAAGGGGACGACAGAGGACGAGATGGTTGGACAGTGTTCTCAAAGCTACCAACATGAATTTGACCAAACTGTGGGAGGCAGTGGAAGACAGGAGTGCCTGGCGTGCTCTGGTCCATGGGGTCATGAAGAGTCGGACATGACTAAATGACTAAACAACAACAACACCACCACTCTTGCACAACAAAGCCACTCCCCAAGTGCCCCCTCCTTTTTTCAGTAAGGAAAGAGATGTGGAAAAGTACTGGAAAGTGCTCAACATCGGATAACCTCCCTAAAAAGGAATAATAATAAATGCACAATAAATAGGGAATACTGTATAAGCTTCTTATGAGAACCAGAATGAATGTTCAGACAATAAGAGACATGATTGTACAACCTCCCCACAAACTCTGTGCAAATAAATCAGGATAAATGTTTAATAAACAGGTAATATTGAGTCTCCACTTAGAGCCTTCATGATACCATGCAGTGAAGGGATAGCTACGTACTGTCTTTCCCTGTAAGAAGAAAGAGCCTTAAACAAAATTTAGCACCAATAGCAGAGTTTACAATGCTATTTTGGACAGATGGGAGGTGATAAGCAGCAAGCTTCACATGTTGAACTCCTTGAATGTGGTTCAGCTCTTAAGATGCACCCTTCATGGAGGGGTGGTGGCAACACAGCTTAAATTTGGCTTGGAATTATTTCAGTAGTGGCTTTTCCCAGGAAACCCTTAGAACTATAGCTTTGTGGCAGTGCCTGAAATGCAGCAGGGAGAGATTCCTAAATCCCTAGGGATGGACACATTCCCTAAAGTTCCTTGAGCTGAAAGGAGATAATTATAGTCGATTTGTGTTATACACGTGTAAGAGCAACACTTTTACCTAGCTGATCAACTATTATTATGCAGGAAATTATTTACTACAATCTGCCGGGCTTGAAAGTGGCTGAAAGCTTCATCCACTTTCACTCAGACTCAATTCACCTAAAGGGGAAAATCTAGGGAAATTAACCAAGCAAACATATTATCCCACCTCCCCACAGTACATGCTAGTGAAAGGACTACGGGTGTGGTTTGTAATTCAAAACCAGATATCTCTGTTGCAATTCAGTGCTGTGAGAGTGGGCGGCCACAATCAATTCAGGACATCCTCCATTCCCTGCTACAACCCCCAGTCCCCATGAATTGCTCCAGAGGATTGGGGGTACATTGAAACAAATTGGGTGTGGAGAGGAGAAACCAGAAGTCCTGCTGTACTCACAGAGCTCTTCTTGAGCAAGTGAGCAGATGTAATTCGGTATCAAACTTTATAGATCAAATAAATAAACAAACACATTACACTTATTTTTCATTTTTCCTCCAAGGAGGTCAAGGAGCTCAGCTTCCCCAGATTTAGCCCCACAACAACCCTGTGAATTAGGTTAGGTGTACAGAAAGCAATTGGCTCAAGACCACCCAGTGAACTTCATGACCAACTAGGGATTTGAACTTGAAGATCTCTAGTCTTAACCCCTCAGTAACCACTCCATCATGCTGGCTTTTAATAAACAAATGTCTCCCTTCAAACATCCATACCTTGGGTGTATTCCACATGAAGGAACAGACAGCCAAAAGGTCCCCCAAGAAGTGATAAATGAAAACAACATGAGGTAGGTTAAGTGTGTGAAGCTTATAACTTTATGAAGTATATTTGTTAAAAGCTCGTTTGCTAAGGCAGCTCCATCTTGGCTACATATGTACTTGTGAGGCAGCTCAAGAGTACAGGTTAAACCCTCTGAAGTCAGCAGCTTCTTGGGGCTTTCATAAATTGACACAAGTTCTGACAGATCTGGGTGGCAGCATATAACAGTATTAAGTTATTTTGCTATACTTGAGCATTACAAATGCAGAGCGAATGTGAAGTAGCTCTTTTTAATCAGAAAGTGTGCTGTTGAATTAGAACTTAAACCAGAAGTTAACCACAAGCCTGACACTAATATCCTTGTTTTCAAAAGTTCTAGTCTTGCAATAAGCGCCACTGAAGTTAAAGGGACTTGTTGTAGCTGCATAATCTGACATGTTCCGGATCTTACAACACAATCCCTTTACAGTACATGTCTACTAAGCAGTAAGTCACACTGACTTTGGTTCATAGCTGTCAAGTTTTCCCTTTTCTCGTGAGGAATCCTATTCGGCATAAGGGAATTTCTGTGTATCTGAAGAAGTGTGCATGCACACGAAAGCTCATACCTATAACAAACTTAGTTGGTCTCTAAGGTGCTACTGGAAGGATTTTTTAAAAAAATTTTGTTTTGACTACGTCAGACCAACACAGCTACCCGTGTTTCTCCAAAAATAAGCCATACTCCGAAAATAAGCCATACCCCAAAAATAAGGTTAAACTGTACCATACTTAATAATAATAAAAAAGACATCTCCTGAAAATAAGCCACCGTGGGTTTTTTTTTTTAGGAAAAATAAATATAAGATGGTGTCTTATTTTTGGAGAAACACGGTACCTACCTGTAACTAGCTATGCTTTGGTTAGGCTTTCACCAAGGCAAGTTTGAATAGGATTGAAGCCAAAGAGAACAACCATTATGGCCACTGAGCAGTAGGGAGGGAGGAAGTGGCAAAACTAAGCCCAGCCACTCAAATATTTTATTGATGGGGGCGAAGGGATCTCAGTCCTTAGGAGTTGGCTCCTATGAAGGTGTGTGTATTTGGGGGTTGGAAGGAGGCTATTTTTTTAAAAAAAAAATGATTTGACATCTCCATGCTGGTACCCCAGGAAAACTCACATCAAGCCTCTTAGGAGTTGGGCCCATTAAGAATCCAAAAGACCTTTGGCTGGCACAGCTCCCCCACCCCCCACCCCAAAAAACCTCAAAGGAAATAGCTGTATCAGTTTAAAACATCTATAAAGCAGCAGCACAATTAGATGTTAAATTAGATGTTAAAAGCTTCTCACTATTTACGTCCCCAACCTCCCCAGGGCCATAAAACTAGGTTGCAAGTACAGGATATAAATTATGCATATAAATGTTAGGTTTATGATTGGACGCTTCCACGTTCCATGCAAAAAGCAGGAGGTGGGACGGGAGCTAGAATGCGCCACTGACAACTGTGAAATCAGCAGCGTGCCCCGAACCATGGATGCATTCTTTAAAATACCGACTAAAGTCTGGGGATTCAACAAAGGAGGTAGCCGCTTTCCTTTCGTTCCCTGCGTGGTAGTATGGTAGCAGGTCACTGCAGCAGCTGCTGCACGGTGGCCAGCTACGTCCAAAGTCTCTCCTCCCTGGACAGCTGGCCCGAGCGCACATTTGGCTCTGCACTTCTGGTCTGTGTGTGGCTTGCAGTCGTTCCCCTCCCTGCATGTAACGACAGCTCCGCGTCACTGCTGATCGATCTGTGTGTAAAGTACTTTGGACAACCTCCAGTTGGCGCCACGCAGCCCCCAGCGCCTTGGGCATGGCGGTCTGGGCGCGCCTTGCCAAGTGGGCCACGGCGGGGACAACCCCCAGGCCGACGCGGGGGCGCGCGCGCGCCTCTGTGTGGAGTGAGCGCGCAATAGGGGGAGGTGGATGTTGCTTCCATACGCTCCAGAGATCCTTGAATTGGAAGCCTCC
The DNA here is from genome assembly GCF_965207765.1 of Zootoca vivipara. Taxonomy (NCBI): domain Eukaryota; kingdom Metazoa; phylum Chordata; class Lepidosauria; order Squamata; family Lacertidae; genus Zootoca; species Zootoca vivipara. Next base: position 26,768,939 of record NC_142592.1, on the reverse strand, counting down.
CCCCCCCCGAATCCCCGAAGCCCTCCCCCCTTGTCTCTTTCCGCCTGCGATCGGCGGCGAGCCGCTTTCGGCCCCTTCCCTTTTTCTCCTCCTGGAAGGCGAGGGGGCCGGCCGAGCGCTCTGGCGGCTCCCGCCTCGACCCCCAACAGCCTCGCCTGCCTTTGAAGTTCTCGACTCCTCCACTTGAAGGGAGATCGATTACAGAACAACAACAGGCACAAAGAACCCGCGGCTTTTACGGGCGGGCCACTTTCCCACGATCAGAGCAGGCCAGCTCTGCAGCAGCAGCGGCGGCAACGGCCGGCCGTTCTACCCCCGCCCCCGCGTGCCCATTCTCACCCTCATTAAGTAAATAAATACACATTAAATTATCACGCCTCCTGCCACCCCTTCACCCTTCAGTGGAATCGGAAAAAAGAGAGATCCTCTCTCCTGCAGATTTATTTCAAAAGAGCTGATCAACTTGGACAAGAGCGGCAACATTGGTACCGTGGTTTTGTCTCTGAAAAGCAGCCAAGTGCAAATAATATAATATATTTTTAAATTATTGTATATATAAAGCGAGGGCATTTTAACGTGCACCAAAAAAGCCTCTGAAGCGCCCGGAAGTGGGAAAGTTTAACTAAGACAAGCCCCGCCCCGCCTTCCCGCCGCCTCACTCGGGGCTCTGGGTCACATGGGTGTAACATAAACACATTCATTCATTCGCAGCGTACGATCCGGTTAAGGGAGGGCACCCGAGCTGGTGGCAGTTGGCGCTCACAGTACAAGGGCACGTACGTGCGTGTGTGGAGGCCTGGAACAGGACACGCCATCTCCCTTGACGCCCAGAAAATGTATTTTGTGTCATCGGCGGCGCTGCTGGGCGGGTGGGGGGGGGAGAGAAGGGGGGCGGCGTGGAAGAGAAGGAAAGCAGACCTCCGAGCACAAAGGCTTACGAAATCCTTTCGCGGCAGGACCCACATCCCGCACACCCGGAACTGTTTCCCTCCACGGACAGAGTATGAATGAGAGAATGAATAAATGAATGAGGCTCCTTGGCCCATAGCGTGGGTGAGAATTTAAACGGTCCACAATAACAACCCCCGGGCCCCACTTGCTCGAAAACAGGTTTGCCTGGATGCCACCCTTAATGTCGGGATTCTCAGATCTGGGCCTAATTTGGTCTGATTTGGAGAACGGGTTCAAACGGAGACGTACAGTAATTGGTTTGGGGTCCGAGTTACTAAAGTGACCTACGGGTTCACAGCCCAGTCTTTGACGTGCTTATTCAGTCACTGCATTCTGTAAGACCTGCTCACGGGTAAGCGTGTACAGCAGGATCGCTTTCTTGAGATCAGCCGCAACTATCAGTCGCTCCCCGCGCGCACTCGTGTCGGGGATGCCAACGAATAAATTTGGTGTTTTTGGGGGGGAGGGGGTGTTAAACCCCGCCCCGCATAATCAATCACCTGATGCGGTGCGTGCACACTATTCGAATGGCCCATCAACTTGTGGGGGGGCTCTCAAATATTTTATGGAGGGGGGGCGAAGACCCCTCGGCCCCTAAGAGTTGGCTCCTACGTCTGGTGTTGACTGGATTATATGAACCACACACGGTGCGGGGGGGGGGTTGGAGGGGTAACGTTTTAAAATGTGCCGGAGTGCGCCGCTCTCTCTGTAAGCTGCTCCCCTGCGCGTAAATCTTCCTTCCCCGCCGTGCTCACTCCCTGTTCAGAAATAACTTTAACTAATGCCGACCACGATCTCCCCTGATCTCCGGTTTGCCTGGGCAGCTGAACTCTGGAGGGAGGCGGGCACCCGCGTGGCTTTGAAAGCCGGAGGGAGAGCGGGATTTACGTGCTGGGTGAGCCGCCGAACCCCGCCCAAGGCAGGCACCCCTTTTACCCAGCTGCTCGCCTTCTCCTTGCCCTGAGCGAGATGGGAGGGGTTTTGTTAGGGGAGAACTCATCACGCGCCCAGAAGCGACGCGTCTGGATTTGTCACAGAGGACCTTCGGTTCATTCATTAAAATAAGACGAAAGGACGCGCCCCCTCCCTCTCCCTACCCGCTCTACAGATGGAGCCACGCCCCCTTCCCCGCCCCCTCGCTTCTCCGCGGCAGACTGCTTGGCGTCAGAACGGGGAGAGCGAATCGCGTGAAGCCTCTCGGCCGCCTTGGCCGCAAAGCAGCCGGAAGTGTTAGCCATTCACAAAGCCCTAAACAAGAGCGATGCTTTCTCCCTGGGGCTGGCCTGTTTCTTTTGTTTGCACGGGAGGCAGCGGCGGCGGCGGCTCCTGCCTCGCGATTAGTTCGTTGTTCAGTCTAAAGCTAAGCTCTATTAAAGGTAAAGGGACCCCTGACATATTAACCCCGCTGGAATGTAGGAGAGGGGATCCTTAAAGGCAATTTACAAGAATGCAGAGAAAGGAGGAAGAAAATGCTGCGAACTTCAACGGGCATCGTTAATGGAGTATAGGAACAAAAAAATAAAAATAAATTCCTTCCTTAGAGACCAACTAAGTTTGTCATAGGTATGAGCTTTCGTGTGCATGCACACTTCTTCAGATATAGGAAATGATCAAAACTCATTGCATTGGTACATTGAATATGGCAACGTGGAGTTCCTAGGTTCATAGATAGTTAAGAGGTGGAAGGGCACCCCAGAGGTCATTCATTCCACCACCACCCCCAGTTCAATGCAGGGACCGCAATGGAAGGAATCACAATACAGTGTTGGCTACAGCATCACTGGGCTTTCCAGCCTCGGAGACAGAATCACAGAATTGTAAAGTTGTAAGGCGTCTTGAAGGGCATCTAGTCCAACCCCCTGCAACGCAGGAATCTTTTGGCCAACATGTGGTTCGAACCCATGGTCCTGAGATTAAGAATCTCCATGCTCTACCAACTGAGCTATCCCAGACTGACATGAAATTCCTGGGTGACATGTGCCAGCCATTATCTCTTAGATTTAGCCAAATCTACATTGCAAGGTGGTTGTGAGGAGAAAGAAAGAAAGAAAGAAAGAAAGAAAGAAAGAAAGAAAGAAAGAAAGAAAGAAAGAAAGAAAGAAAGAAAGAGGGAGAACTGTTACGCTATCTTGCACCCCTGGGATACAAACAGTGCTGTTTTTCTAGAAAAAGAGGTGCTAGAACTCACCATGAACACCTCCCTTCTCTTAGAATGGCAATGGCACCCACTTGAGAGGTGCCGGAACTGAGTTCCAGCTGGAAAAAAGCCCTGGATAAATATAAAAATATATAATGTTCAGAAGTCTTTCTTAAATGTTGAGCACCATAGAACCTGTTGGTTCTAGTGCTGTCCTGCTTTCTGGTGCAGCAGAGAACAAGGCAGCTCCATCTTCTGTGTGACAACACTTTAGAGATGAGAAAACAGCTGTCCTGTCTGCCCTTAGTCTTCCCTTCTGCAAGGCATACATACAGCTAAGCATGTTTCTAGTCTGCTGAACTGTGACCAACATACAGGCAATCAATGGTGCTGGAAACTGTTTCTAAGATGCCCATGTCTTTGGTGCTTGCTTTATTTTCATTCATTCATTCATTCATTCATTCATTCATTTATATGCTGCACTTCCAAAGAATCCCAGGGTGGCAAACAACAAGTGATA